>NC_134711.1:255312437-255615467 GCF_049634645.1 Pelodiscus sinensis
TGTGTTATGTGGTCTGACCATGGTCACAATGGTCCTTTCTTGCTTTATAACCTATGAAAATGTTCAGGTTTTGCTGTTCTTAAAGAGATAGCAAAGACACATTTAAATACTGAGTGTTTTTCTTAAATACAAGAATTCATTTTTTCATGAATGAAGTGGCAAAGTGCAGAAATGTACTTAAGGTAGCTAGAGGCTGCTACTGAACAAGTAACAACAGTTAATAATGTAACTGTCCTGTCAATATAAAATAAAAATAAAAGTCTGACAGTTTAATTGCAGAGCTGCATTTCACTTTTTAAAAGAAAAGGAATATTTAGTACCCTGTGAAATGTAAATGTTCAGATATGAAAAAGGTTCAAAATTTGTAAAAATTACATTTAATTTGGTATATTTAGTATGCTAAATTCTAAAAGATTTTATTGTCTGAGTTATCTCATATAGATCAAGAATTTTCAGACTTTTTTATAGGGTAGGTCATGTTTCTGGTGTTGCTGCGGCTTTGTCTTTGTCCTGAACTAGTTCCTTGGCTTAGGCTCAGCATATCAAAACCAGTTTGTAAATTGGCCAGAGCCAAGAGGAAGGGTCATCACAGCAAATGGTTTCAGCATTCTCTTAATAATCTTCAGAGTTTACTGAAGGGTGGTGTATTTTAAGCCATCACTTTTTTTCTCTTTGATTTTCCTTGTTGTCTTTCATAAATTAAGCAAATATATTTATACAGAGCACATGCCAATAACAAGGTCAACATACAGTATCCATAATTATTGCAGCCCATTCCATCATCCATTTGCAATCATATTTATCCTTGGAGCAATTTCAGCAATTAGTAATTGCACACATGAGGGAGAGAAAGTTCTAGAGCTGAGAAACCCTTACAATCCTTTCAGCAAGCCTCTACAATTTCAACAGGGGATGGTCAAGCTTCAGCTCTACTACTGGTCACAATTGAGTTGCTTCTGTATTCGGAAGGAAATAGTCACTCATAAAATTTTTATGGCATTATAAATAAAGCCCTGCATGAATACAAATTGCTACCCATGGATGTGGATAGCCACAGATAGAAATAGGTATCCGCTGATGCAGAGGGCTGATATATGTGGCAAAAGATCTGAGCATGGTGCTACTGCTCTTACGAGCCAGACCCCTGTGCCAGGAACTTCTACTAGTCGTGCAGCTGTATAGGTCCTAGCTCATTTTCCTCAGATCTCTATGACCCCAAACAGGAGATATAGCTGGGAGTGTTACAGATGCACAGCCCAGAGGAGCTGCTGGTGCAGGTCTTCTTGTTTCTGGGATTGGTGACACCATTCTCCTTTTGCCATAGCATTTACTGGGAGAAGAGCCCTATGAATCAGCAGATACCAATTTCTATCCATGAATATTCACATCTGTGGGTAGAAATTTATATCCATTCAGGGCTCTATTTATGTGTTAAAACTTAAATTCTATCCATACATTAATAGTAAGCCATTGCCAGGGAAAGAAAAGTTCATTGTGGGCTTAACAATTGGGAAGCATCATTGAGTATTCATTATATATGTATATATTAAAAGATTTACCCAGCATTTCTCAGGTCCTTAACTGTATTCATTTTTTTTCTGGAAAATACAATGAAAATATATGTGCTTCATTGAAATCATTGCTCCCGGGTGGGGCTGGAGATGAGGGGTTCAGTACACAGGCTGTCCCCAGGGAGAGAGAACTACCCCAGAGCTTGGGGCTGCAGTTGCAGTGGGCACAACCAGAGGAAAGTTACATGTCCCTTGGCTGAGTCAGGTCCAGGTTCTTCTGTACCCTGCACTCACCAGCCAGAGTGAGGAATGCAGCAGACTGTGCACTTTCCCTCCATTACAAAAGGGAACAGCCAGCAATGTTTTCATAGGAATCAAAGGAAAGGGGGGGAGAGAAGACGGGGCTCGTCCCCTTGACCTCCCTAAAAGATGTCTGGGTGGTTGGAGGCCCAGGGATGAGGCAGTCCTGGTTGGGGGAGGCACCCCTTTCACATGTCTGGTGATTTTGTGGCTTTTCTATATGGTATTATGAGACACAATCCCATTCCAGGCACATCTCATTTTCCTGGCACAACCAAACCTTTATTTTACTTCTAGTAACAGGAAGCTGTATGCCAGATTTGGTGGTCTGAGCTCTTACCATTTTGGAGAAAAAAAAAGAGTGGTCCTGTAGCACCATAGAAACAAACAAAATATATATATATAGTATCATGAGCTTTCATGAGCACAACCTACTTCTTCAGATGGTTGGAGCAAAAAGGAGAAAAATACCAATAGGAGGAGTTCTTGAACAAACAAAAAGAAAGACAGACAAAGAATCTTTCAAATATATAGTATATACAAAAATAACAGAGATGTAAGCTGAGATATATTTTCGTCCTCAAAAGCCACATGTTAAAAACAACTACTCTTGGTTTGTTCTGATTATTACTACAGTCACTACGAACAATATTTGTTATGACTGGAAAACATTATATCAATTAGTATAAATAAATCGTTCTAGTAGAATGTTTCTATGGATTAAAGCCTTTAACATGCCTTAATTTTGAATGTAGAGAGGACCATAAAGTCTCTGGTTAGAGCTGCGTGAACTTTTTATTTTCATCTAGTGGTGTGTGTGTGTTTGTGTGTGTGTGTGTGTGTTTTATATGGTCTTTTAGGATTCCTTCCTATGTCTATATTCCTTTCTGGAAAATATTTACCATTTTCTGAACGTTCCTGCATATGATCTCCCAAAAATAACATACATCTCTCAATAAATAAATAAATAAATCATATGCTATTATGGACACTACCTTGGCTCACACATAAGGGATTGAACTAAGAACATTCAGAGTTAAAAGCATAAACTGCTATAGTAATAAAATCAGGCTTTTTATCTCAGACCAGGTTCATTGAGAGAAATTTGGGGCCCTGGTACATCACATTCAGTGGGGCTCCAACCTCTTGCATGTCACTGTTTTTACACAGACATGAGTGATGTTTCGGGGTGCCCCATTAGCTCAGGATCCTGGTACAGTTGTCCCTTCTTTGTCCCTATTTTGGCAATGCTGGCTGGAGTGAGCAGACTAGCATCCTGTGTGAATTGGGCACAGAAAGGCGGAAAACAACACACACCTACTTGTGGCTTATAATCTTCCTGTAATCATGGGAAACTCATCCTCGACATCTGAGGCCTACAAGAGTTGAAGTCCTGAATGATCTTCCACTATAATAGGGCTGCCATTTTGGCCAGAAGCAGGGACTAAATTGTAAACCACTTGAGCTGCTATAACTTGATCTAAAGGGGCAAAGCTCTCCAGCTGGTTCTCCAAGAGACTAAAATCCTTTGTAAGTCAGCACGCAACACTCTCAGCACTGGTTTACAAAGTCATGTCTATTTTGCAGTTATGCTAGCAATGAAGTTCATTTAAGGAAAATGCTGGAACCCATAAGTATGACAAAAGTATGAGTATGTCAAAGTAGGGAAGGCTATTTCAGGTGGTTTGTTCTAGATGGCTAATTATTAAAGGCATCACTGTAAAGTTTCATTTTAAAAAATGCAGGAATTGATCGCTTTCCCAGAGGTAGATAATACAGCCATTACAGCTCTTTTGCTACCTTTTATAAATCATTGCTGATTATCAAATGATTCATTAACAGTTAGCTATTACTAGGAATCCTAAAGTAAGAATCACACTTGCCATAATAAAAAGAACTTTGCATAATTATCAGTTGTGATAGTAAAAGAACCTGAAGTAGATGAGTCTTTATTGCTGTGCTCTCTACATGAGGATCAGTCTATCTACAACGATTAAAAAAAGCATGAATAAAGCGGCCCAGGCTACAAAATATTGACTCACATGTTTTCAACTATAATGATCCAATGAGAAAGCTAAGAACATAAATTCTCCCATAAAAAACAGTTAAATTCCTTTCCACCCACACCAGTGACTAAGTAACATTTTCGAAGGTTGGACTGAAGCAATAGGAAAAGCTACCTATTAAACATTACTGGAACTTCAGTTTAACATTGTCTAAATCAGTGATTCTCAACTAGTGGTACAAGTACCCTAGGGGTATTCAAGAGAAGTCTGGGGGGTACGTCAACAGAACTGAAATTTGGAGAAAACTGATCTTTTGTTTTAAGTTTTACAGTGCTTTATTATTTTTGTACTTTTCACACCCAAAAATGTCATCGCCCACCCGGTTACGATTAAGTTGAAATAGTAGAAAACAATTGTCTGTGTCTAAAAACTATAGGTACTGGGGGTACTTACAATTTTTTTTAAAAAAGGGGTACTTTATAAAAAAAAGGTTGAGAAACACTGATTTAAATGATACATTGTAATATATGGGCAATTGTAAGACATTCAACATGAGTGATAAGAAACAAGTAAATGAATAATTCAGATTGCAATTATAAATTATTTTGGTTTTTGTAGCTATCCATATTATAGTCTAGATCTTTCTTCGCTTAGGTTTATTAAAGAACTTATTCATTTTCTGAAATAAGAATGAGCTTTCCAGTTTTAGCTTGAGCTTGTCTTGATGCAAGAGCTCTCCTCTCTGTTTTTTCCTTCTTAGCATATGTGCATATGACCAGTATTCATTATGAATATGATCCACTGGTTGGATCATCTGGTTGGCCCTGGTACTGAAAGGGAGTGCAATGTTACACTGATCATGCTCCTCACCCCATTCTTTTTGTTTATTTTAAGGGAAATATTGGATATTTTAATGACAAACAACTTTTTGGTTAATATTTTCCTTAAAAGAGCAGTTATATGAGTAATATAAGAAATTACCATTACTCCACTACATTTTAATAATGAAAGATTCAAAATTGGATATATACCACATCCTCTTACAGTTAATTCCATCCTCCTTTTTCTGTACCTGAAAAAGGTAAAGGAAGAAGGGACAAATGGGTGAGAAAGAAATTATTTTTTTGCTTTCAAAAACTAGCATTTTAATTAGATGTCTATCATAATTAATCTATTTTCATTCAAGGTTAAAAAGATAAAACAAAACGTAATTGTGAATTATCCTGACTTTTCAAGTAAAATACTTTGGACTGCTAAACTATGCTGATGAGTTTCTGTTTTGGCTTAGTAAAAAGAGTCAAATTCACTTGATACCTTGTAAGGTCCATCTACCCCCCAAACAATGAGCTTAGTTGCATGAAGAATTATACTTTATGGCTGTGTCTAGACTGGCCAGTTTTTCCGGAAAAGCAGCCGCTTTTCTGGAAAAACTTGCCAGCTGTCTACGCTGGCCGCTTGAATTTCCGCAAAAGCACTGACGATCTCATGTAAGATTGTCAGTGTTTTTGTGGAAATACTATGCTGCTCCCATTCGGGAAAAAGTCTTTTTCCGAAAAACTTTTGCGCAAAAGGGCCAGTGTAGACAGCAGAGATTTGTTTTCCGCAAAAAAGCCTTGATTGCGAAAATGGCGATCGGGCTTTTTTGCGGAAAAGCGCGTTTACATTGGCCACGGATGCTTTTCCTCAAAAAGTTCTTTTGCGGAAAAGCGTCTTGCCAATCTAGACATGCTTTTCCGAAAATGCTTTTAATGGAAAACTTTTCCATTAAAAGCATTTCCGGAAAATCATGCCAGTCTAGATGTAGCCTATCAGTCATTAAAATATAAATTAATTTAAAATGTAAAAGTCAGACCAATAATTCCCTTTTTTAAAGATGCATTCAATTTATGGACTTCTAATTTTTCCCCTTTCATAAACACTACATATGCATTTGTCAAACTGAAGAAAATCAGAATAACAATTGACAAAATACAGGAATTTAAATAACAACATATCTCATATCCTAATACCCGTCATTACACTGTATATAATGAATTAAACATTTAGCTAAAGAACAATTCACACTCTGCTCCAATGACACTTGAGACAAGTTCTTTATTCTTTTAAAAACAATTAATTAAAATTATTCAAATTTGGACTCCACACAGCTTAAAAGTTTAGTTTATTTATATTGAAATAATGCTGTATTTCTGTCACTGGTAAAATTGGAGATATTTCTAAATCTTTACTTTTTTGTCAGTTTTTATGTTTGTTTGTTTGTTTTTGCATTTGTTATTACAGTATTTTCTATTCCTAAAGTGATCTCCTGTAGAGGTAACACGTTTTCTCTTTCAAACAATAACATCTACTGTTGTCTTTTTTATTTTCTTATTTGGTTATTATGGCTGTCTGGAAAATGAAAATGAGAATTTTATTTTAGGAAAAACTTTATGATTTTGGCATTGGGTTTAGTGCTGCACCAAAACAAAATGGAGACTCTGGCCTTCACTCCCAAATAAACAACATCCTCATGGATAAAGTACTTACCTAGGGTACCCAGGCTCTTTCTCTAGGGTTGAGATATAAACCAATGCTTCCTACAATCCAGGTACATTCAATAACCAGAAAGCTATTGGCACTTTTCATTTTGGGCTTTTTCTCTCTCTTGTATTTGATCAGAAATTCCATCGTGGACCAAAGATACCTAATCTACAAAAGCAGAATTAAAATAAATCCATTCCAAAAAGTTTCAGATTTACCTAACTTACATTTTTGACAGGGGAAATGCTTCAATGAAAATTTTGCAGACACAGACTATTGTATCAGTATTCAATTGATGTCTGTAGCACAATCAGCAGTTTAATTTAAGGAGGAGGTTATTACTCCATTAGGGTATATCTACACTACAAAGTTAGTTCGAACTAACTTAGTTCGAATTAGTTAATTCGAACTAAGCAAATTCGAACTAACGCATCTAGAACTAAAAACTAGTTCGAATTAGCGTTTTGCTAATTCGAACTAGCATGTCCACATTAAGTGGACCCTGAACAGGGCTTAAGGATGGCCAGAAGCAGTGCCGGCAGGGCATCAGAGGAGGACTTAGAGCGTGGAGATGCTGTCTCAGGCTAGTCGAGGGCTGCGCTTAAAGGGACCCGACCCCCACCCCGGACAGACAGTTCTCAGGGGTGCCCCGCTTGAAAACCAGTCCTGGCTTGGAGTGCCCGGAGTGCCCACACTGGGCACATCACACCACTCGGTCATCAGCCCGGCTGCACTTGCCACAGGCTGCTATCTGGGGAGAGGGGGCAATTGGGGGGCTGCAGGAGAGCTTCCACCCCCAGAAGCCCGCAGAGCCAGCCCAGTCCTCCCCATCGGGGGCTCGTACCTCATTCCTCCCTCACCTCCTTCCACTTACCCTTCCCTAGCCCCTTTTCTTGATGTTCAAAATAAAGGACAATTGTGTTCAAAAATGGAATCTGTCTTTATTGAACAAAACTGGGGGAGACTGGAAAAAGGAGGTGGGAAAGGGGAAGAGAGAGGTTGGGAGAGGGGAGGGCAACTACAATGATCAGGGGTTGGGAACAGGTCCCATATGAAGAGAGGCTAAAGAGACTGGGACTTCTCAGCTTAGAAAAGAGGAGACGGAGGGGGGGACAGGATAGAAGTCTCTAAAAGCAGGAGTTGGGTGGGGAGGGTGCATACAGAAAAGTTCTTTATTAGTTCCCATAAAGAAGGACTAGAGGACACCAAAGGAAAGGAATGGGTAGCAGGCTTCAAACTAGTAACAGAAAGTTGTTCTTCACAAAGCAAAGAGTCAACTTGTGGAACTCCTTGCTGCAGGAGGCTGTGAAGGCTACAACTAGAACAGAGTTTAAAGGGAAGTGAGATCAAGTCATGGAGGTTGGGTCCATGGAGTGGTATTAGCCAGGGGGTAGGAGTGGTGTCCCTGCCCAAGGTTTGTGGAAGGCTGGAGAGGGATGGCACGAGACAAATGGCTTGGTCACTGTCTTCGGTCCATCCCCTCCAGGGTCCCTAGGGTTGGCCGCTGTCGGCAGACAGGCTACTGGGCTAGATGGACCTTTGGTCTGACCCAGGACGGCCATTGTAAGCTCAGGGCTCAGGGTCGGGGGTCTCAGTGGACCCCTTTGATTTTCATGCACACCTGCTTCTGGGTGGCCAGGCTGGCAGCTCTCCTGCCCAAGCCGGCCACTTTCCTGTGCCTAGTGCGGAGGTCGTGGACGAGATCCACGATGTCCACACTAGCCCAGGCGGGTGCCCACCTCTTGCGGTCCTGGGCAAGCTCCCGGGAGCCGCCATCCTGGTCCCGGGAAGAGGGGGAGGGCTGGGGGGCATCGGTGGCTGGCTCGAGCCGTGCCAGGTGCAGGGTCTGCTGGCTGGGTGCTGGCAGGCTTGCACCTGGCACGGGCACCGTAGCCAGCCCGTGCCCCTTTAAGGGGTCCGGGGCCGGGAGGGGGGCATAGAGTTTCCCTGGTGTTGGCCAGAGTGGCCACCAGGGAAACCTGGGGAGGGCTAGCCTCCCACTAGTTCGAATTAAGGGTCTACACAGCCCTTAGTTCGAACTAGCTAGTTCGAACTAGGCTTAATCCTCGTAAAATGAGGTTTACCTAGTTCGAACTAAGCGCTCCGCTTGTTCGAATTAAGTTCAAACTAGCGGAGCGCTAATGTAGCGCCTATGAAAGTTAGTTCAAACTAACTCTGTAGTGTAGACATACCCTTAAAGCTCTGGTGGGACATAGGAAGACACAGAAGGAGGCAAAACTCCCATTGACTTTTAGGGGCACTTACCTGACAGAAGACTAAGTAAAAGTTGAGGTAGGAAAGATGATTTGGTGACAAAGGAGTTTTGAATGGATTTGAAAGTTTCCTCCTTCCAGTGAATTTTGTTATTTCACTTACTGCACTGAGAGTTACTTTGATAGAGAATGAGAAACACACATATTAAAGCGATGAGGAGTCCTGTGGCACCTTATAGACTAACTGAAGTGTAGGAGCATAAGCTTTCGTGGGCAAAGACCCACTTCGTCAGATGCATGACGAAGTGGGTCTTTGCCCACGAAAGCTTATGCTCCTACACTTCAGTTAGTCTATAAGGTGCCACAGGACTCCTCATCGCTTTTGCAGATTCAGACTAACACGGCTACCCCTCTGATACTTGACACATATTAAAATATCAACTAGAGCCATCAAACCAAAACTAATTTTTTGTAAAGGAAACTTCCTCTGTGGTCCCTACATACAAAGAGAACAAACCCTCATTTATCTTTAAAACATTACTTTTTAGACTATAAAATAAGCAAATACTTCAAAAATCACTATATTGGCACATAGCCAGAGTAACTGGAGAGGAAAGATGATGAAGTGATTAGAGTGCGAGCCCGCAACTCAGGATATCTCGCTGTAAGTTGTTGCTTCACCATACTTTGTTTTTTTCCTGTCAGATTCACAGCCATAAAAGGGGATAAAAGCACTTTCCTATTTGACAGGGACATTGTGAGAATAAATATGTTAAATGATTGAGAGTAATCATTCTTCAGATATTATGGAATTTGAGTCATTATAAGTGGTTCAGATAGTACTCAATTGACTCATTTGTAAGTATAGGTAACTTTGGGTCAAACCCAGCTAACACCTTTGCGAATACATTTACCCATTCAAAGGAGACAAAGTGGGTGGGATAATATCTTTTAAAGGACAAACTTCTGTTAGTGAAAGTGACAAACTTTCGAGCTACACAAAGCTCTTCTTCAGATCTTAAAAGATGGTCTTTTCCATAAATAGAAGTTGAGCCAATAAAATATGTTACCTTACCCATCTTGTTTTTCTAATATCTTGGGACCAACAAAGTTACAACAACTCTACTCACATGAGCTGTTCTATTGACTTCAATGGAACTAATTGTATGACTCCACTTATAGACTTATTTTGAAGAACAGACCCTATAGATGTTATTTTTTAAAAAAATACAGCCTATGCTATTCATTCAACAAAACATAACAAGAAAAGAATTACTACCTACATAAAACAACCCATCCATATATACACTTGATTCACTTTCTCAACCCATCTTTTTTTGCTGGCTATATCTCAGATGTGTCTTGCAAGACTATTTATTTTAAAGGCAGATCCACAAATCTTACCAGCCCATCAGCAGAGATACAGAAGAGAAAGGTTCTCTGGGACTATACAAGTATGCCCAAAATAATAGTTCTGCATGTCTAACTTCTGGATCACAACAAAAGAAGAATGCACATGCATCCTTATACACAAAGAACCAAGGGAAGATGGAGGATGGGGCCCTGAAATGAGCTAACTGCCTTATTAATGGAAAGAGAAATATTATTTACCAACCCTATATAAGTTTTAAGACTTCCTATATGTTCAATGATAAATCAGTTATGTTATACAATAAGTATGTATACTTAACAAAGATACAATCATCTCTCCACATTTAGGTTTGCAACCAGCCTTCCATGATATAAGCACTTTTACTCAGTTTTTGACTTCAGTTAATAAAGAAAGAAGCTTGTGTTTCTTCTAAGCTTAACAGATCAAATTTAACTCTCCCAGGGTACGTCTACACTACAACGTTAATTCGAACTAACTTAGTTCGAATTAGTTAATTCGAACTAAACTAATTCGAACTAACGCGTCTAGAACTAAAAACTAGTTCGAATTAGCGTTTTGCTAATTCGAACTAGCATGTCCACATTAGGTGGACCCTGAACAGGGCTTAAGGATGGCCGGAAGCAGTGCCGGCAGGGCATCAGAGGAGGACTTAGAGCGTGGAGATGCTGTTTCAGGCTAGCCGAGGGTAGCGCCTATTAAAGTTAGTTCGAACTAATGTCCGTTAGTTCGAACTAACTTTGTAGTGGAGACATACCCACAGGAATTTTGTTTAAGAATAATACTTGTTGTTTTGTTTTAGTGGTGGCTATAATTCATGTGGATAAGACTGATATTGTACAATACAGACTATAGTGCTAAGTTTGCAAATGAGATAATGTGTTTACTTTCCTATGCATTTTAGTTTTATGTTTTAAAATGTTGCACATGACAAATACAAATAATATTAAAAAATATGGACAAGATCTTAGACTTTCAATGATGATATGGTCAAAATTAGATATATAACTTGATGATTAGTCAAACATAAAACTAGACTTTCTGTTTTATGTATATTAGTTGTGAATGAATATATACATAAAGTTATAAAGTTTCTATAAAAGGGAGAGAAAATTTATCTTGATATATACATATTTGGTTCTTTCAGTGTGTATGTATTTGCTTCCTGGACTTTGTTTATAAAAAGTTTATTTAGCTATTTTAAATGCCTTCACTAAATGAACTTCTCTCTTTCTTTGACATTAAAACAAGGCTGTGTCTAGACTGGCCAGTTTTTCCGGAAAATCAGCCACTTTTCCGGAAAAACTTGCCAGCTGTCTACACTGGCCGCTTGAATTTCCGCAAAAGCACGGACTTCCTACTGTAAGAAGTCAGTGCTTTTTGCGGAAATACTATGCTGCTCCCGTTCGGGAAAAAGTCCCTTTTGCGCAAAACTTTTGCACAAAAGGGCCAGTGTAGACAGCTGAGATTTGTTTTCCGCAAAAAAGCCCCAATCGTGAAAATGGCGATCAGGACTTTTTTGCAGAAAAGCACGTCTAGATTGGCCACAGAGGCTTTTCTGCCAAAAGTGCTTTTGTGGAAAAACATCTGTGCCAATCTAGACGCTCTGTTCTGAAAATGCTTTTAACGGAAAACTTTTCCATTAAAAGCATTCCCAGAAAATCATGCCAGTCTAGATGTAGCCCAAGAGAAATACTGGCACCAAAACAGATGACAGGAATTTAGATGAAAGTTGAAAAGAGAAGGAATTGTGTGAAATTACAGCTTTTAAGAAATCTGGTTATCCACTGATGATTGTGTGACAGAACAGGATACATTTGTATCAAATTGTGAACTCCATTTTGTAATAGGAACTCTATTTTATATGATGTGCTGATTTTACTTGTCTGTAAGTAGCCTATTGAATTGTATTCCAGAAAGCTGCCCTGCCCAGGAAAGGGCTTGAGACCTCATTAAAGAAATATAATAGAAAAGCCATTAAGACTACAGTCCGTAAATATCAACTTTTAATTACTCAACAACTAGCCTATCCCGTGGATTTTTTTTCTTTAATTCAGAGGCCTAAAAGGCTGTGCTGGGCAGGAGCCAGGCGAGGAGAAGGGAGCAACATGGCTGTTAGAAGGGGCTAAAATATTCCAGTGCAGCACATGTCAAGGAGAAAGAGACTCCATTTAGGAAATGAGTACTGCTCTGAGCCAGAGAGCAGTACCACTGCCACGTGTGTAAGCAGGATGTTCTGGAAAGAGGGGAGCAGTGATTCTGGCCAGTCTGAAAATGCTGATAAACCTCAGACTTAGAATGAGTGAGATCAAACTAGGGGAGAGTTTAGAATACTGTAAGGCTATGTCTACACTGGCGCGATCTTGCGCCAGAGCTATGCAAATGAGGCTAAGCGTGGAATATCGGCAAGCCTCATTTGCATATCTAATTAACCACCATTTTTGCGGAAGAGGCTCTTGCGCAAGAAGCAGCTGTCTACACTGCCCCTTCTTGTGCAACAAAAACCCTCTTGCGCAATGCTGTTACGCTGATTATTTTCAGGATACACAGGCAGTGTAGACAGCTCCTTCTTGCGCAAGAGCCTCTTCTGCAAAAATGGTGGCTCATTAGATATGCAAATGAGGCTTGGTGATATTCCACACTTAGCCTCATTTGCATAGCTCTGGCACAAGATCGCACCAGTGTAGACATAGCCTAACTCTCTAGCAACGGCAGCAGGTTTGTAGAAATTTTGGTGGTGCCCAGAATGGGTCTAAGTTCCTCTCCTCCTTAATCTGCCTAAGGCTCTGGGAGGGAAATTGAGTGGGGAGGGGGTTTGGGTGCTGAATGCAGGCTCTGGGCTGGGACATGGAATTGGGGTGCTTAGAAGGGGGTATAGGGTACAGGCTCTGGGATGGTATTTGGCTGCAGAAGTTCTGAGGGTTCAGGCTCTGGAAGGGAGTTTGAGTGTGGGAGAGGGTTTGAGGTGCAGTCAGGGCGTAGTTTGGGCGTTAGGCACAGGCTCTGGGTTCTGGCAGAGGATTGGAGTGTAAGAGGGGGTGCAGGCACTAAGAGGGCAGCTGGGTGCAGTATGGTAAGAAGCCAGGGATGGAGTTTGGGCGCTGGGTGCAGGCTCTTGGCTAGGGCAATGAGTGGGGGTACGGCAGGGGTACTACCTGGGTTACTGCCCTCTGGCAGCTGAGCCTAGGCAAAGGAGGGCAGAGGATCTCTGTGCACTGCTGCCCACAAGCAACAACCGCACAGCTCCCATTGGCTGCGGAAGGGGGGGGGCTTTGGATGGGGCTGCACATACAGACACCCCCTTCAAGAGCCACAGGGATATGCTGGCAGCTGTGTGTAGAGAGAAAGCAGGCAGGATGCTGTTGTAACTCCACTGTACTGACAATGATGGAAGTGGGGGTCCTCAAGCCCCTCTAATTCACCTGGGAGGGAAGACAGGGCCTGGGAGTGCACCAGGGTGCTCAGGGATGGCTAGTGAGGCCAGGAAGAGAGACCTGGCTCTGAACTGGGGTGAAGCCAGGCCACTAGACTAGGAATATTGCCAGGCCCAGGCACCATAGGCATATATAATTTGCTACCCTGGAAGTGGTACAGGCTGGGCCACCTCTTCTTGCAGCTCCCATTGGCTGGGAGTGGTGAACTGTGGCTATTGAGAGCTGCTGGAATCTATGCCTACAGACACTCAGGTAAACAAAAAATCTTGCAGCCTACCAGCAGCTAACCCTGAGAAACACTGGGTGGCCTGCAAGCTGGAGGGTGCCCACCCCTGATTTATAGTCTATAGAAATCTACATGTTTAAAGCATTAACTAATTAATTAGCACAGCATGCTCATGAAATAGGTGAGTAAGAAAAAGAAAACACTTCTGCAGCTCAGAGAGAGGCCACATAGTAGAACTACAGCTCATCTAGCCACTTTTTCTTAGGACGACCATACAGTACTACCTACTGATTCTGTTGTATGTTCATTACTTGCTTTAAGGGAAGGGTGTTCACATTTTCCTCTAAATTGACCAATGCAAAAATAAGTGTTAACCATTCTGCTAAATCATTAGAATGCATATGGAGCAAGAATGAAAATAAGATTATTCAAGTTTGCTTAATATGGGCTTTGTGTTATCCTTCTGAGGCCTGGTCGATGCTACAGATGTAGGTTGATGTTAATCACCTTGCATCAACATATTAAAGGTGAAATGGTGGGGGCTAGAAGGGTGGCTTGTTTTATCTCTTACCCCAGGCAGTGGAGTTTAAAACAGGGCTAAGCACACACTCACTATTGTGGAGAATAGAGCATTCTGGGGCAGCTGCTGGAGGACTGTTGGCATTGACACAGATCATTCAGTATTTAATCTCACAGTGCATTGATCTCAGGAGGTCAACCATGGCTCTATGCTCTTTGGGGATGTTGGGGATGGTGTTTTATTACATCAGTCTAACAGGGTGCTTATGTTGCCCAGGGACAACTTGGGTCTACACAAAAAATAACGCCAAATTTGAAATAGCTATTTTGAAATAAGCGCTGTGTAGACACTTATTTCGAAATAGGGGGCCTCCAGGCTTCCCCGGGGGGCCTGGTGGCCACTTCAGCCTCAACCAAGAATACTCCTCTCCCTCTCTCTCTCCCCGGACCTCTTAAAAGGGTTGACTCTGGCCACAGTGCCTGTGCCAGCTCCAAGCCTGCCATCCCAGAGCAACAGTGAGTATGTGCTGAGCCCTGTTTTAAACTCCACTGCCCAGGGGTAAGAGATAAAACAAGTCACTCTTCTATCCCCCACCATCTCACCTTTAATACCTGCTGTGTGTTTTTCAAATGCCCTCTCCTGATTGCTCAACATGAAAAGCATACCTAATTACTCAACCTTTTTTTGGGCAACTGCCCAACCAGCTAAATTTGCAATGTAAGAGGTGCCGGGGCTCAAGCTATTTTTTTATATTCACACTTGAAGCAAGCCCGGAGCTGTAGGGCTAAGACCTGCCAAATCTAAATATTCCTGGTACAAACTATGCACTGCCAACAACCATTCTGGTTCCATACAGTAAGTCTATTCATGCTGGAAGTAGATGAGGCATATGGGATATCCTTGGCAAGTGGGGAGAAGAAGCTGTGCAAGCATGGGTACACACCAGCTGTAGAAACATGGGTGTGAAATGCGGGCACACTGCATGGGCAAAGAAGGCAAAGGAGTATGGTGAGGATCAGCAGCATGACTGCCACATGAAAACAAAGAAATTTCACCTGTGATACCACAAAGTCAAGGAGGAGAATGGTAGATCTGATGATGTATCACAACCCTGTTTCTTTTATGAAGAACTCTATGCAAGACCATTCAAGAGACCCCACCACTATTCCACAGACCATTGTGGATACCTCTGGAGAAGGGGACATAAACAGTAAGGAAAAGGCAGAGAAGGGAGAGATGTAGTGGGGGTGCTCAAGCCATGCCATGACTCAAGATCTGCTTGACACTCTGCCACCATCTAGCCAGACCTACCATGTGATCACAGATGAGCCCGATGAAGGGGGAAGGAACATGGTAAGTGCATGCATGCAGTTTTTCCTTACAAGACTTAAAATTAAAAATGGCACCCAGCCCATCCCCAAGTTAATAAGACAAAAATGTCAACTTTTAATGGTTTTACTCCTATGAGAAAAAGTCAAGGTGCAACCAATTAAGGTGTATGCTTTTCAGTCCCTTGTTGACTTAAATGGTGAGTAGGGAATCAAGTTGGGCACTTTGGCTATGTCTACACTGGCGGGTTATTGTGCAAGAATATCTCGTGCAAGAGTTCCTATGCAAGAACTCTTGCACAAGAACACATCCACACGGCCATGTGCTTTTGTGCAAGAGCATCCATGGCAGTTTGGATGCTTTCTTGAGCAAGAAAGCTCTGTTGGCCATTTTACCAACAGATTGTTTCTTGAGATGGCTACCTTATTTTTCCCCTGTTTTAGGACATTGTACCATGACATTCTTGCGCAAGAGAGCGTCCACACTGCAAAAGCGCATCGAAAAAGTGATGCACTTTTGTGAAAGAGAGCGTCCAGACTGCCTGGATGCTCTCTCGCAAGTAAGCAGTGATTGCTATGGACAGAATGGGTACCAGGACACCGGTTTTTTTTTTCTTCCCTCTTTTGCACAAAAAAACCCTATTCCTTGTCTACACATGCCTTTTTGCACAATAGCTCTTGTGCAAAAAGGTGTTCTTCCTCATAGAATGACGATTACCAATTGCACAAAAACCCCTCTGATCTTTCAATTTACTTGTGCATAAATGTGCTCGAGGTGTGAATGCTTCATGAGTTTTTGCGGAAAAGCAGCCATTTTTCCACAAAAACTCTGTAGTATAGACATTAGAGAAAGACAGCGAGGACCAAAAAAAGGGAGGGGGCAGTAATCCTGATAGGAGAAGGAGAGGGAGAAGTACAAAGTTTTTTCTCTTTGGTCAACATTGACAAGGTACCTCTCAGTATCTGCTAATATCTCTGCTTTAGAAAGAGTTATAGCCACAACAACCAAACTCTATGGGTGTATCTAGACTGGCATGATTTTGCGCAAAAGTGGCCGCTTTTGCACAAAATCTTGCCACCTATCTACACTGGCCATGAGTATTAGCGCAAGAACACTGATTTTGTACTGTACAAAATCAGCGGTTCTTGCGCAAATACTCCGACGCGCCCGCTCAGGGATAAGCCCTCTTGCGCAAGTATTCTTGTACAAGAGGGCCAGTGTAGACGGCCAAGTTAATTTCTTGTGAAAGAAAGCCCAGTGGCTAAAATGGCCATTGGAGCTTTCTTGCACAAGAGTGTCTACACTAAATCTTTTGCACAAAGGCACATGCCAGTATAGACGCTTTCTTGCGCAAATACTTTTAACGGAAAAAAATTTCTGTTAAAAGTATTTGCGCAAAATCATGCCAGTCTAGATGCAGCCTATGTATTTTTCACATAATGTATTATCTTTCTTCAGTATGTAAGATCAGACAGAATGAGACAATGAAACAGTTAAATAAACACCTAGTTCCCAAGGAGTCGAATTGAGGTGCATATGATCTAACTTTATGTTCCTCACAGAAACTAGAAATTGGATTAATATTGCTTGCTCATGCTTGAAGCACAGAAAATTGCTCAAAGACAGATACAGAGAGAGCTAAAAATATAAAAATAAAATTCCCAGCAGAAATAAAGATTTTCTCAGTTCAAATTGGTTTGTTCTAAAATATGTCTCAAGATCCTAAAGTAAATAAATTACAAATAGGAAATTTAAGAATATTATATAGCTTGAACATATTGCTGAATATGAAGAACCCGGAAATATGAAACAGAGGACAATATAATCATACAGGTTAACTGGATGTGCAATAATTAAATACTTGGAAATCAGACATTTTAAAAATATAAACCTGTTTTATATGTATATGGTTAATTATCTGTATTTTCTTCTGATTTCTTTGCACAAATTGGTGTAAAGCTTAGTTTTCTAACTACTATAATTTCAATATTGACAAATAATAGACCATTTGTCTATAAATAACAGAGTAGGTGATCAGAATAATTAGAAATAAAGTGCTGGCTACAAACATGCAACATTTCTGATATGTTATTTAATGGTATACATGAAATGACAGCCGTTAATGCACAGTAAATACAATCGATTTAGCACTGATTTTATAATAATCATAAAATCATATCAATGTTGGCTTGGAAGGGACTTTGAGAAATCCTAAATGTTGGTCTTGTGCTGAGGAAGGATGACATAAACCCTCATCATCTCTGACAAGTGTCTGTCTAACCATCTCTTAATAATGTCCAATCATAGGTATTCTACAATCTCCCTTGGAATTCTAAGTTCTGGAATAACTAACTTCATAGTTAGATGTCTAAGAGAGGCAGCTGTGTTAGTCTGCATTTCTAAAAACAATGAGAAGTTGCATCTGAAAAAGTGGTTTTGACCCACAAAATCTTATGATCAAATCTGTTAGTCTTTAAGGTGCCACAGGACTCCTCATTGGAGGTTGCATCTGGCAAAGTGATTATGACCAGTGTTACATCTAAGCTGCAAGGCTGCACAGCTTCACAGGTGATTAATAAGTCCCGCCCACTCATGGAACACATGGAACATAGAGACTCTCACTGGGCAGGGCTGATTAATCAACTGTGATTCTGTGCTGCTCGGCAACTTAGAGGGGACACTGGTTATGAAAGCTTATGCCCAAGTAAATCTGTTAGGCTACGTCTACACTGGAAGCTTCTTGCGCAAGAACTCTTTTGTAGAAGGGTCCTTGTACAAAACCTCTTCCAGGACTTCTTTCCGGGATGGAGGGCAGAGGCTGACCGGGGGGAAGGGCCTTTTAGCAGCTATGCACAGCTGCCATCCAGCTGGTCCATCAGGTGGGGGAGCACTTCACCTTGAGGGAGAGTTTCTCAGAAGGACCCCAGTAACTCTCCCCAGGGCCACCCTGCTATGGGCTGCTGCCTTGCCCCTCTGCCTTTCCCACAGCAACCCCTTCCCTGCAAACTCAATAAAAACAACAGTTTTGTGTTTCTTTGTATTTTTTTTATAATAAAAGAAATTGAGGAGGACAGGAGCTGAGAATCTGGATATGGGGAGGAAGGATGGGAGCTGGGAATGTGGATATGGAAGGCAGGAGGGGGTCTGAGAACCTGGTTATGAGGAGGGAAGAGGGGGGCTCAGAGCTGGGGCTGAGAGTGGTGCGTGGTGCAATGGGAAGTTCCACCTTGGGGCCGGGGACCTCAGGGGAAGGAGGACCAGGGATAACAGGGGGATAGGCAGGAGGGGTGCTGGAGTGGAGTCAGGCATGGCTGGTAGAGCAGGGACAGGCATGGCAGGGGGGGCAAGGACAGGAGCTGGGTATGCCATCATCTCCCAGATGGTGGCACACATATTGCAGCCCTGCTGCACCAGCTTGGTCCACATTGGAGGCCACCATTGGGCATCATCCCAGATCTTCTGCGCCAGGGTCTGCTGCATGTCCCAGAGAAAGGACATGTGTTTCCTCATAAGGTCCTCTTGGACGCTCCGGTGCTTGTAGCTCCCCCTGGGTCGGGTGACTGGCTTGGTTGGGGTGGGGAAGAGGATGCTGTAGAGCTCATTAAAGTAGGGGCAGGAATGGCATTCTGCCTCAGAGCTAGAGCTGTGCTCCCTGGCTCTGGCATAGCCCTGCTGGAGCTCCTTTATCTTGCTCCTGACCTGCTCCAGATGGTTGGTATGGTGTCCTCTCATGGCCAGGGTATCGGTCATCTGGCCATAGATGTCTGCATCCCTTCTTCTGGACTGGATATCCTGGAGGGTCTATTTTTCACCCAAGACTTCCAGGAGGGCCAGGATCTCTACCCCAGGTCAGGCACCTGTTATTTCGGAAAAACGCTGCAGTGTAGACGTACCCATGGTTCTGGGAATGTGAAGTAGTCTCATAATTGATGCAAATTATGTTTATACCCTCTTTGAGGTTTGTTGGCCTTTTTAAAGCAGTATGACCTTAAGGTAAATGATATCTGGTACAAGTGATATTTGGAATAGTGAATGGGGACTATGCTCAGTTAACATTGATTAAAGTAACACTTGTAATGATTCTATTACCAAGTTTTGTCACAAGATAGTGCTTTCAGCATATATATTAAGATAAAAGATAACAGTTTTCAAGTATTTAAAATGGTGTTACAAGGAGGAGGGAGAAAAAATATTCTCCTTAATCTCTGGTGATAGGCCAGGGGCTTAAACTGCAACATGGGAGGTTTATGTTGGACATTAGGGAAAACTTCCTATCTGCCAGGTTGATCAAGTACTGGAATAAATTGCCTAAAGATGTTGTAGAATCTCCATAATTGGTGACATATAAGAGCAGGTTAGACAAACATCTGTCAGGGATGATCTAGATCTACTTGGTGTTTGGTCCTGCCGTAAATTCATGGGCTAAACTAGATGACCTATTGAGTTCCTTTCCAGTTCTATGATTGTATGAAATCAGAAATAGAAACTTGCACATCTGAAAAGAATTGACATAATATAGCAAATTAGAGATTGTAATTCAATAGGTGATGGGGAAAAACTCTTTTTCAAAACACTAAAAATGCCCCCCAAAATTTAGGCCCAACCCTGCACTCTAAAAATAGTCAAGGCTTACAGGCCCATTTAAGAAAAAGCCTAGGCACAGTAATAAAACTTCAACTTAATCAATATCCTGGAAAGAACACATGTGAATTGCATGGATGCAGTTGGAAGAAAGAGGTGCACCTCCTATTTGGGATCAGAGGGGTAGCCGTGTTAGTCTGGATCTGCAAAAGTGGCAAGGAGACCTGTGGCACCTTATAAACTAACAGATGTGTTGGAGCATAAGCAATCTGTTATGTTAGTCTGTTAGTCTATAGCTGTACAGGGTATGTCTACACTACAGCACTATTTCGAATTAACTTAATAAATAAGCTAATTCGAAATAACACATCTATACACAAAAACTATTTTGAAATAGCATTTTGCTATTATGAAATAGCGCGTCCAGACTGAGTGGACCCTGAACAAAAGTTAAGACTGGCTGAAACCAGTGCTAGCAGGGCATCAGGTTGTGACTTAGTGTGTGGGGCTGCTGCCTGAGGCTAACTGAGCTCCGTGCTTAAAGGGACCTTACCTCCACCCCAGACAGACAGTTCTCAGGGTTCCCCACTTGCTTGTCTACCTCAATGAGGGGCAGCAAAGCAGTCCTATCTTGGTGTACCCTGAGTGCCCACACTCGGGACACCACAGCACTTGGCCACATGGAGCCAGAGCTGCCCCTGGGCACACCAGTGCATTTCTTGGGGTCGTGGCCAGCAGCCCGGCTGTCCTTGCTGCAGTCTGCCATATGGGGGTCCATCGTGGGGCTATCAGGATCCAGGAGACCCTGAGGGAGAGTGTCCACCCCGAGGAGCCCTGAGAGCCTCCCCGGTCCTCCTCTCCAGGGGCTTGTGCCCCATTCCTCCCTCACGTCCTTCCACTTACTCCTCCCTAGCCCCTCTTCCTGATGTTCAAAAATAGAAACTGGGGGAAGGGTGATGGACCTCTGGGGAGACTGGGAAAAGGAGGTGGGAGAGGGGAAGAGACATGGTGGGAGAGGGGAGGGAGAAACTTGGAAGGAGGGAGCTGGAAGGGGGAAACAAGGGGAAGAAGGAGGAGGAGAAGCTCGGGGCTCAGGGGAAGCAAGGGGAAGAAGGGGGAAGGGGAAACTCGGGGGTCTCACCGGACCAACCTGACTTTCATGCAAACCTTCTCCTGGGTTTGCATGTGGCTTTTGGTGGCCAGGCTGGCAGCTATCCTGCCATAGACGACCGTGTTGCTCCATCTAGGGCTGAGATCATGGATGTCGGGGGCATCCCTCCCAAACCTGAATAAGGTCCATGATCTCCACCCTGGACCAGGAAGGCACCCGTCTTCTCCAGCCCCTGTCAGGCTCCTGGGAGCTGGCAGACTGCTCCTGGGGAGCAGTGGAGGGCTAGCTGCCAGTAGTTTGCTGGCTCATGTTTTGGGGCCACTGAGTAAGGGGTCCGGGTGGCCACTGCTGGCTCTGGTCTGGCAGGCTTGGAGCTGTCACAGGCACTGTGGCCAGGGTCTACTCCCTTAATGTCTTCGGGGCCGGAGGGGTGGAGATTAAGCTTTCCTGGTTGTGCCCCGAGTGGCTACCAGGGCTCTCTGGGAAGGGCTGGAGGCCCCCTATTTCGAATTAAGTGTCTACACAGCACTTAATTTGAAATAGCTATTTCGAATTTGGCATTACCTTTGTAGAATGAGGTTTACCAAATTCGAAATAAGGGCTCCACTATTTTGAATTTATTTTGAAATAGCGGTTTGCCTGTGTAGATGCTATTAAAGTTAATTCAAAATAACTACTGTTATTTTGAATTAACTTTGTAGTTTAGACATACCCTGTTAGTCTATAAGGTGCCACGGGACTCTTTGTCTCCTATTTGGGGTGCATTTTGCACATCACTCATACCATAAATATCACAATCCATTGGTAACCTTACTCACTTCCAGGTTACCACTAAATAAAATACTATGTTTGTTGCCTTTGTAGTACACAGAGGTGGAAGCAGACATAAGGACCCACTCTCCTCTTAACCTTGGATATGAATTGGGTGCAGTAAAAGCCCTCAGATGAAGAAGGCCAGGAACAGATGCTAGATTTTCTGACCCCCCCCCCCCACCTCTCCGCAATGTTTTCTGTCAACAGAACACTTTCTGCCTCAACATTTTGACTTCTTTAAATTGTGCATCAGTTTTCTCCTCTGTAAACAGGGACAAAATACTTATCTACCTCAAGGGGTTGTTTGTAAGTCTAACTTAATTAATATCTATAAAGTGTGAGGAGATCACATAGGAAGATATTACAGTCCTTATTCTGAACCACTGAAATTTTAGACTTACTTCAATAGATGTAGGCCATAGAAAAGCAAGGCATTATTTATTATTATTAATTATTTTATTTATTTATTTATTTATTTATTTATTTATTTATTAACCTTATCTTATTCTTCTAAAATGAATCCTGATTAATCTTAAACTATCTCAGGTTATTTATTAGATATGAATTTTCATGTGAAGAAATGGCTCAATGTGCTTCTCAGTTCTTCCAAATATAGAAATGCTGTAATTTCTTGAGAAAGGGCACTTTTTGCCAAGGTTCTTATTCTTCCTCAGGCTCAGAATAAAATCTTCAAAGATGTCAAGAAAAGAAAGTTAACTGAGCTTTAACAAAACTGAACTTTAACCGAACAACATGAAGTTCTACCTTCATTTCTCTGTCAGTTTCTGGCACATATTCTGCTTGATTTTTACATTGTCCATACTGGTTTGCTCATCTGTAATAATTTAATTATTCTTGTGTCATAGATATTTTCACACTATGCACAGAAGTGGGAAGTAGATTCTTCACTACTGACATCTTAAATTAAAACACAGACTTTCATTATTAAGTAGTAGTTTGAATTTCTTTAGGTATAATGCTTAAGTTTAAATTAACTCAGGATTGAGATAATTTTAAGTAGCTTTTCTGTAAAGTTTGATGTCACAAATATATGGCTATAGAAAAGAAAGATGTTTCAAATTTAGGACATTTACTTGAGCTTTCAGTTTCTGTAAACAATTACTTTGGAACTAAGATATATAAAGTAATTTCCTTGAAAGTATATCCAATGGCAAAGAAACTGAGTAATTGCTCAGATGTACATTCTAGTTTGAAATGATTATCTGTAAAATCATGAAAACATCAAAAAAAGGTTTGTTTTGTTTGGTTGGGGGTGTTTATTTGATAAAGTTTAAATTACAAAATGCTATAAATTATATGTACAATAAAATCAGATAGTCTCCCACTTGGATTTCAATATCCCCATAGACATCATATACCAGATGGCTGTTCAACACATTTTCTTTCCAATTTCTGGTTGGAGAAAGCAGAAGATTCACAGAACTTTTAGATCATTTTGCTCAAAGTGTATTTTTGTCATCTTGCAGCTATATGGGGTTAGCTGACATTGATGGCAACACACCCCACAGCTTACCTGTTCACTAACTATTGAGAGATGTTCTAATATAATTTAACAAAGAAAAGCCAAGCGTCTGTCTTACTGCTTGTATAAGCACCTCCACTGTTCTTTCAGCATATGGCACTAAACAAACTAGTGGCTGTGTCTACACTGGCACCTTTTTCTGGAAATGCTTAAAACTGAACATTTTTCCGTTTTAAGTTTTTCCGGAAAAGGAGCGTCTACATTGGCCCCGGAGTTACTGTTGGCGGCACGCTTTTCCGGAAAAGCAGAAGCCCGGAGCCATTTTGAAGAGGGCAAAGGCCACCAGACCTTTCCAGGGGTGGGGCCAGAGCACCATTCAGACACGTGTTTAAAGGGGTCTCGCCGGACAGCCGTTGGTCTCCTGCTCCCGTGCCTTGGGGCCTTTGCCAGGGACTGGCACCCTTCGCAGGGTCGGTGGTTGCCCTCTGAGTTTTGGGGACACCACCCTTTGGCCCCCAACTGCTTTTCCCTGAGTTTTGTTTTTTCTGCCCTGCTCTGTCTGCTATGGAGCCGTGGGTGGCCACGTACCTGCTCGGGCCCCTGTTTCAGCTGTACAAGTGCCTGCTGCTCGTGCTGAAGGCCGGTGCCATGGTGTACATGTACCAGGAGGCAGAGATCGCCTTGGACTCCCTCACCAGGGAGGTTCTGGCAACCATGTCGCATCAGCACCCCACCGTAGAGAGGCCCGTCTGGAGTTTGGACATCAGCTCCAACTGGTGGGACCGGGTGGTCCTAGGACTATGGGATGACCAGCAATGGATCAGGAATTTCCAGATGAGAAAGCGGACCTTCCTGCAGTTGTGCACCTGGCTCACCCCCGCGCTGCAGAGAGCCGCCACCCGGCTGCAGGCACCCATCCCCATGAACAAAAGGGTCGCCATCGCGCTCTGGAAGCTGGCCACACCGGATAGCTACCACTCGGTGGCACAGCAATTCGGGGTGGGAAGATCAACCGTTGGAGTGATTGTCATGGAGGTAAGTCCCAGGGGGAGTGGGGAGTGGGGTGGGGGAAGGGTGCTGCACTCCAGGCCCAGGGACAGCCAAGACTCCAGGCTGGATCGCCCAGGGGTTTGGGCCATCCCTCCCTTGCACAGGCCCGGTGGTGGTGGGGGGGGCTGTGGGGCGAGGGGGGCCCTGGTGTGTGTGTGTGTGTGTGTGTGTGTGTGTGTGTGTGAGGACAGAGGGAATCAAGGGGGGCCCAAGGGAGTGCACACTCACCCCTGCCGTATGTGATGTGTTCCCTTGTGTTTCTCTGAACCCTTCTACAGGTCGTCGACGCCATCAACGACGTCCTGCTCCCGCGAATCATCCGCCTGCGTGACGTGGATGATACCATGGCCGGCTTCGCTGCCCTTGGGTTCCCCAACTGCGGGGGAGCCCTGGACGCCACCCACATCCCCTTCCAGGCCCCGGAGCATCGAGCAGGCCATTTCATGAACCGCAAGGGGTACTGCTCCATTGTTCTGCAGGCCCTCGTGGACCACCGGGGCATCTTCGTGGACATTTACAGGGGCTGGTCTGGCCAGGAACACGACACCCACATCCTCCAGAACTCTGGACTCTTTCGCAGGTTGGAGGCGGGCACCTACTTACCCCGGCGGGATTTGTCTGTCGGGGATGTGCCTATGCCCATCTGTGTCCTCGGGGACACGGCCTACCCCCTGATGCCCTGGCTAATGGAGGCCGTACACGGGGCAGCCGGACCAGAACCGGGCCCGGTTCAACGACCACCTCAACTGGGCCCGAAACCCAGTGGAGCTGGCCTTTGGACGTTTAAAAGCCTGCTTCCGTTGTCTGCTCACCCGTCTCGAGATGGGTGAGCAGAATGCAACAGTGGTACTTGCCATGTGCTGCGTGCTCCACAACATTGTGGAGTGCAGTGGGGAGGCCTTCCTCCCTACATGGGTGGCAGCCGAGGCACAGACGTTGGAACATCCTGACACAGCTGCCATCCGCCAGGCGCGCCAGGATGCGGTACGAATCAGAGAGGCCCTGGTGGACATGTTTGCCCAAGCCCCGTAGTAGGGTCGCCTGGGTCTCCCCAGACTACTACCTCCCATCCCCTACCCTTTCCCACCCCATCCCCTTACCTCCCCCCCAATTGTAAAGCGTCAGGTCAAAGCACATTGGCCGTCATCGTGACTGTTCGTCGGGTGCATCGGGCTTAGGTAGGGTTTTTCTTTTTAGTTTAGGCCACCATCGCCTGTCCTGAAGAACAGCCAAGAGGATTCGGGGTTCGTGCAGAAGGCTCAAGTCGGCATACCTGATTCCAGTCGTCTTCCGTCAAGGGATCTCCTGGCTGTTCCTCTCCTGAGGCCCGGAAGGACCAAAGGATTGAGGTGGCCAGCAACACTACCCAATTGTCCTCTCTGCGCCTAGACTATGTTTAATACTCTGTAGTGTGCATCTTTTAACCGTTCTTGCTTGTTTGTTAGCTATGTAAATATAGTTGGTGGTTTACATTTTACTGAAAAGTCTCAGTATTTCTTTATGCGCCACAAACCAATGACCACTTACAAAGGGCCCTCCCAGTGATAGAGTAAAGAATTTGTTGTTCACAGTTTGTAATCCTGTTAAATTTAAGTGGCTAATTGGCATCTCAAATCATTTCTTACAGTTACTAGAGTAACACAATAACCAACACAAGAATGAACTGAAAATTAGACAACTTTTTATTTACAAGAGGGGGAGGGAAGACCTTCAACTGGGACAGGGAGTGGGGGGAGACCTTCAACTGGGCAGGAAGGGGGGCAGTTACTGCGACGGGTGGCCCCTGCGAGCACTCCTCTGGGGGGAGACCTGCACACGCTGGGCAGACCGCGTCGGGGACTTCACGGGGAGGTGGGCAGGAGCAGGGGCAGGGGTAGGGGCAGGAGCAGGGGCAGGAGCTGGGATAGGAGCAGGGGCAGGAACAGGGGCAGGGATAGAAGGGGGCATGGGCTGTGCTCCGGGAGGGATGGCGGGGGCATGGGGTCTGTCCATGCCACAGTGGATGGCGTGCACTAAATGTGCCGTGAGCATGTCCATAGACGTGCGCATCCCTCTGCACTCCGTGAGGAAGGCAGCCCAGCCCTCCTTCCGCCACTGCAGATCCTCCTGCACCCGCTCTTCAATGGAGCCCTGGATTCCCTCCACGGCAGTCACGTGGCGGCGCAGAAGCTGGTCCCTCTGACGCAGCCTGCGCCTCCGGGGTTGGCCAGCAGGGGGTGCCACTGCTGCTGCAGTGGAGGGTCTGGTGCTGGGTCCTGCTGCAGGGAAGAGAAGAAAGGATGGGTCAGTCAGGCAGGCCGTCCACTGTCCCCACACCTCATGCCCTGCACCCCTGAGCCCAGGTGACCCCACAGTTGTGTGGCTTGGGCCCACTCTCTTCCCCTCCTGCCCCTGTGTTGTATGTTGGCAAGGAGGACCACCCCTGGAGTAGGGTCCTCCCTCCAGTATTGTAAACACCGGTCTGTATCCTGGCCCCGTGGAGGGCGGGAGGGTGCTTGTGATGCGTTCACCTGTGGAACTCCCTGCCGGTGGAGACTGTGAAAAGCTTTGGGCTAATCAGTGGTGTTTGACAGGGAGCGAGATGCATCCCCACACAGTGCCTGGGAGCACATCTGGGCTCTCAGATCCCCTCGTGTGGGATATCTCCTGAACAGAACCAGAAGAGTGACTGGGTGGGGGGTTGTCCCATCCTTGCAGCAAAACTCAGGGGCCCTTCTCTGTCCCACTATCCCTCCCGCAAGGCCCACTTGGGACATGTATAGCCCAGGGACGTGTGTGGCCAAAGTGGGAACTTCCCTCAGGGAACCAGCCAAGGCACCGGGAGCTGGCGAGGGACTGTGACGCTGCGGTTTTCCCAGGAGCAGCTGGCTGTGCCTCACAGCCAGGCATGGGACAGTGTGCCGTTCTCTGTGCTGCACCCTTGGTGGAGCTGCGGGCTCTGGGCTGAGTCCCTGGGGCCCTGGCCGGTTCCAGCCGGCATCCACCCTTCCCCCTGGTCCCGCCAAATGTGTGTGAGCAGCATGGTCCCAGGCGTGCCCTGCAGCTGCCTGCTGCGGCCAGGTGCCGCTCGGTCACCAGGCTGCACATGGTTTCACGTGCTGCTTGCTGCCTCATGCTACGCAGTTTGCAGCTCACGTGGCCTGAGTGACATGCTCTTCCCCTCTCCCCTCCGGGCACCTGGCTCCCACCTCCCCCGCCCTTTGGGAGTGCAAACTGCAAAGACTCACCAGTGGGTTCCTCCCCGGCCTCGGCCTCAGAGGAGCTGCTGGAGGGGGCCTGCTGGGTGGCAATGCTGGCCTCCTCTCCAGCCGATGCGCCGCTGCTGTCCTCTCCCTCCTCCGGCTCGGTGGGTCGGATGATGGGGGGGCGCTGGCAGGTGTCCACTGGCACTTGCGGACCTTGTGGGGCTGGCTGGCCCAGAAACACGTTCATCCTCTCGTAGTAGGGGCAGGTATCTGGTCCTGCCCCCCTCCCCTCGCTGGCCCGCACGTACCCCAGCCGCAGCTCCTTCACCGTGGAGCGGATCTGCTCACAATTGTGGGCGGGATGTCCCTGCTGAGCAAGGTTGTCGGCCAGCTGCGTATAGATGTCAACGTTGCGGCGCCGTGAATGCAGGTCGTAGAGACCCTCCTCCTCCTGCCAGAGGTCCAGGAGGGACTCCAGCTCCCTGGGTGTCCAGGGTGGGGCCCGGCATTTGTGGCCCCTGGGGGCCTCCTGAGCTGGGGTGCAGGTGGCTCACCACCCGGAGCTGCCATGCTGGGCTACGAGGTGAATCCTGGGCAGCACAGCGGCATGTGGCAGAGCTCAGGCAGCAGGGTCTGTGGCACGCTCCTGCCACGTGTGCCCAGCTGCCTCCGAGCTCTTAAACAGCTTGGGTTACCAGGATGTCCAGGGCTCCTATGGGGTCTTGTGGCATCCAAACCGCTTTTTTCCGTTTCTTCTGCTTTTCCGGAAAAGCTGTCTACACTGGCCCTTTTCCGGAAAAGCTTTTCCAGAAAAAGGACTTTTGCCCGAGCGGGAGCAGCATAGCTTTTCAGGAAAAGTGGCTGATTTTGTACAGTAGAGCGTCGTTGCTTTTCCGGAAATTCAAGCGGCCAGTGTAGACAGCTAGCAGCTTATTCTGGAAAAGCAGCTGATTTTCCAGAATAAGTGGCCCAGTGTAGACAGCTCGCATCTTATTCTGGAAAAGCGGCTGATTTTCCAGAATAAGTGGCCCAGTGTAGACACAGCCACTAAGTTTGCTGACTTCTTTTATCTTGTATGCCTCAAACTATCAAGGGCTAGCAAACAATGGTTTTAGTTAGACTGAGTTTGAAGAGTCATAAAAAAACCCACTAATTCTAATAAAAAAATAAAATACTAATTCCAATAATATTAACTAGTGAATTAGGTATATAAAAAGAAGGTCCTGTCATTTCTAAATGCATTACTGCTTCTGTCCAGCAAATCTGTATTTGAAGTTTGTATATCTATTTTTGGAGTGCATATGATGCAGTTATTAAATGCCATGTTCATGACATTTTTGTAAGATGTCAGGAAACTTTAAAACAGTATTGTAACCATTGGGATTTAATTTGGCTATTTGCTATTTACAGGACAGTAATACTTCTATAATTCTGAGTTCCGTTGAATGCCTCGGATTATAAATACCTATTGGCTACGTCTAGACTGGCATGATTTTCCGCAAATGCTTTTAACGGAAAAGTTTTTCCGTTAAAAGCATTTGTGTAAAAGAGCATCTAGATTGGCACGGACGCTTTTCCGCCAAAGCACTTTTTGCGGAAAAGCATCTGTGCCAATCTAGACACAGTTTTGCGCAAGAGAGCTCCAATCTCCATTTTCGTGATCGGGGCTTTTTGCGCAAAACAATACCGCGTTGTCTACAGTGGCCCTCTTGCGCAAAAGCATTTGTGCAAGAGGGCTTTTGCCCGAACAGGAGCAGCATAGTATTTCCACAAGAACACTGACAATTTTACATGAGATCAGTGATAGAAATGTAGCCGTGTTAGTCTGGTGTAGCTGAAACAAAATACAGGACTATGTAGCACTTTAAAGCACGGGACATACCACACTAATACCAACCCTGGTACTTTCCCTTGCAACAAACCCCGCTGCCAGCTTTGTCCACATATTCATTCTGCTGACACCATTATTGGACCTAACCAAGTGAGTTATAAGATCAAGAATACATATTCCTGTGCCTCCAGAAATATAATCTATGCTATCATGTGCCGAAAGTGTCCGTCTGCTATGTACATTGGACAAACGTCTCAGACACTTCGCCAAAGAATCAATGCCCACAAAACAGACATTAGACAGGATCACAAAGAAAAAACAGTTGCTTGTCATTTCAACCAGAAAGGACACTGTCTGAATGACCTGCTAACCTGCATCCTACTTCAGAAGACATTCAAATCTGCACTTGAAAGGGAATCCTCTGAACTGGCATTCATGCTAAAATTCAACACTCTCCACAGAGGAATTAACAAAGACTCCAACTATCTTACCCATTACAAAGATAGCTTCCCCAATTATCACCTCTAATACTATTAACTCACAGACATCTTCCTTTCCCCACCTCTAATATCATTAACTCACTGGCATTCACCTTCCTTCCCCCCCCATCCCCCTTCTGTTCTGAAATGTAATTTGTCTTTTTCATGTGTGTTCACTTTTTTTTTTTTTAAATTGTATCCTTTGGTATATATGGTTGTGACTATTTTCTTCCATTATTTGATCTGAGGAAGTGGGTCTGGCCCACGAAAGCTCATCATCTAATAAACCATCTTGTTAGTCTTTAAAGTGCTACATAGTCCTGTTACATGAGATCGTCAGTGTTCTCGCGGAAATTCAAGCAGCCAGTGTAGACAGCTGGCAAGTTTTTCCACAAAAGCAGCTGCTTTTGTTGAAAAACTTGCCAGTGTAGACGCAGCCATTTATTAAACCTCAGTTTTACAGCTTGCAAGGGACAAGGGCACATCTTTGAAATTGCTTGTTCCCCCATTGCCATTTTAAGAGGCTGGTGTGGGGATTGTGACAGTCAAACATAAATTTTATTCTGTTATTGAATGAGTAATATTCCGGGAATGTTCACAAAGGGTGTAATAACCTCCCAGAGACAAATACCTCTCCGATATATTTCTAAAATTCACTCATTCCTTTTCATTACCAAAAGCCTGTTTCATGTTATCAATCTCTTATCTGCTCTACAATGAACTTCTTCCAGACCTCTCTGACTCCTATTTTTCCCTTTCTTCCTCTTCTTCTCCAATCACTCTGATCATGTTATTCCCTTTCTTGAATCCTGTCACTGGCTGCTTGTTATTGCAAGGTTCACTTGGTTGCCCCTTTTCCCTATTTTTCTTTTCTGAATACTCACAGGAAATGAATACTTCCTTAGTGCCACACAGAAAAAAAATATTTAACTCTGTCACTTCCTCCCAGGAATATTGTGGACAAACTGAAAAACTACATCAATGAGCACCATATCAAAATATATAATTATTAAGCAGTAGTCTCTGTATATATTTCTATTCCTGTGCTATTCTTCCTGCAAATATGGAGGGGTTATGTGTTTTTTTCTTCTTACAACAACCCTTGTCACCATCAGGCATTAGAATTCCGTAATGTTTTTGAATTAATTACATTAAGTTCAAAAAAAAAAAAAGATTGATAATCTGTGTTTTTGTGGAAGAGTGTCCATTCTTGTAAAAAGATTACGAAGGTCAAGTGAGTTGACTTGCTCAGAGGGAGAGACAAATATACTATAACACTTCATACTAGATGCTGCTGACTAAAGATGGAAGCCAGTTGTTTCATACTAAAGCATTTCATGTTAGAGCTCTCTCTTGCTTTTACCAAACAGCAGGAAAAGAAATGCATTCTCCTCTGCTAAAATAACATCTTCACCAGCAACTAATATGAAATTGTCTTTTTGGAGTAAAAAAAAAAAAACCTAGATATGCATCCTTTTTTTTTTTTTTTTTTTTTTGCTGGTAGTTATCCAGTTTCCATGGGGAAATTACAACAGTAAAATCACAGCATATATGAGTGGCTGTGTCTATGAAGTATGTTCTTAGTATCACTTTCCTCATTCTTTTTCGTGACAAGTGGTACAAGTGGCTATGTGAAGCCAAATTGGGAATAATTTTCAGTAACAGTAATGTGTTCTTTAAAATATTCATGTCACACAGCACTGCCTTGACAAGATGTTATTCAGTCTTAGTGTCTGCTAAACAGCCCCTACAGCAGCTCAGGCAGGTTTACCGTTTTGATGAGTACTTTATCACCTTTCCTTTGATGTGTAACTTACTCTTCTGCAAATGCTACCGGCAAGTTTTCAGACTGAGAATGTTCCTGTATTATGTGACTAAGGTGTTTTTGATGTATGACTCCATGTGAAAAATTTACTTAGTCTGCCATTATTGCTTGTCCTAGCTCTATATGGTCTTGCTTTACTTACCTTACATGTACATAGCAAGCACTACTTCACTTTCCAGACTTTTTGATGATTAACATGATTTTTCATAATCAATGTGCCTGTCTTAGTAACTGATATGGCTCTATTATCATAGAAACTGAACACATTTCCATTGTTAACATTTTGAACCTCACTCTACCCAGACTTGGTAGAGAAGTATCATTATCCCTGTAAATCTTTTTCTTTTAATAGATCAAAAGGAGATTAAATGACTTGCCCAAGGTCACACAGGAAATCTGTGGTGAAGCAGGAAATTAAACCTTTGAGGTATTTTCTGTCTCCTAACCAATGGTGTATCCTGCCACCCCTGAAAGAATGGGCCAATTCTACTTCAATTATAGGGTAATTCCTAGAGAAAAGCCACAATATATTACATTTTATCCCCTCAAAAATTTCAAATGACTTACTTGGCAATCAGCTGGATTAGACACAATTTTTCTTCTAAGTACAAAAGATTAGACTGCGGAACCTATCCTCACTGATGATCACTTCTTGGTTTCAGTGAATATGAAAGTATTGCATGAGTAAGTGTTCACCAGGGCAAATAAACCAGTTTGCTCCTAACTGCATTTCAGAATAATGGGGCAAAGCTCCTATAAGAACTATTGTTTTGATATTTTACAAAATCAGAAAATATCTGTTCATAAGGATATACATGCATGTCTAGACAAATGTAACACATTATCATCAAGACTATATACTGCTGATGGACATTAATAGTAAAAGGCAACAACTGAAAATTCAAGAATAAAAATGATAGATAAACTGAAACTATCTGAAAAATAAAATGTTGTGAAGCATAGCTTGCAACCATTTTTGAACCATGCTTCCCTCTTATGAAGAATGTTCCACTTGACAACTCTCATCTGTGCATTTGAACTCTCAGGTACCTAACTTAGAGTACAATATCTTATAAATAATTATCTAAACCAGCGCAGAAGTCTTTATATTTCCCTGGTGTCTTTCGTCTAATGTAATCACGGTGGATTTTCCTTTACAGCCCTATTTTTCTCAACATAAAATAATAATCTGTCTCCTGCACTGCAGATTCTTTATTGCCTACTTGCTATTGCTCTGTGACCTAAAATCCTGAGCCTTTGAAACCACAGATATCAGATTAGAGCATTCTGTGGCTGAAGAATAAGCAGTAGGAACTATCTTGTTGGCAGCCAAAAGATCTGTATCAGCATATACTCACTGGTAAAAACACACCTAAAAAAAGAAGAGTTTGCAATTTTAGTTCGTTGTCCCTTTGTTCTCTTATTCAAGGGAACCTGTGCTAGCGGATAACATTCACAAATACTCAAAGTGAACAATTTTCTCAAGTCTGGAACAAAGAGAGTTTGCTGAAGGTCTGTTTTGAACGTCTTGCCTGCAAGGAAGAACAGGAAACTACCAGTTTGTAATTTGTTTACATACAGGTTGAACCTCTGTAGTCTCAGAGGTTTCAGAACCTCACAACTCAGAAGTTTCAGAACCTGACCGATGTTGAACCAGAGAATTTGCTGAACCATGGGCATGCATTTTCTAGTAACATTACCAACCCTTTCACTGTTTACTGGGCTCTTAGAAGATATTTGGGGATAAAGTAGAGCTAAATAACAGCATAGAACACTGAGAGCCAGGACTCATGGCTGTAAACAAACTTTATGAGACCACGGGAATCTTGGCCAAACCCATGATAAGTGGACATCCAGCTAACTAAAATCATGTTGGACCATATATGTTGCCAGAGTGGAGAGTGCTCGACGAGAGAAGTTCAACCGGTAGTAGTTTTATATAATCTTAGAAAAGAAAGGTTGGAAAACCTTGATGCCTGTGTAAATAATTTAGCAAGTTAATGTTTTTGTAATTTCAGATGTTCTATAGTTAGAAAATTGGAAATTAGTTATCACTAAAATTTGCCATGTAAATTCAAAGTTAGATACATGCCCCATGCTCCACAGCACTCCAATGGGATGTTGGACAAGAAGCTTATCAGTGCATCAATATCTCACCTGTAAAATGGAGATAATAATGTTTTCCTTCCTCATGGGATGTTATGAAACACTCAGGTCTGGGTGAAAAAAGCAGTTAAGAGCCTAAATTCTATTTTTAGGCACATAAGTCACAGTTTTAGCCTAGTTGTGATACACAATACACACGCTGCAGAATCCTATAATTTCCTAAACTCACAGCATTAAGGGATTTAACATAACAATGTCTGGAACATCAGCTGAGGAGAGCAGATTCTTAGCTGGCTCCTTCCAGGATTTACTCTTACCAGAGGTGAACCTGGTATCAAAAGAAACTTCAAAGACCCCAGAAATCGGAGGAATGGGTTGAATGATCTAAGAGCAGCTGGCCAGGATGTGTCAATAATAAGGCTGACCTTCTGACTAAGACATGCAGGGTATGTCTATACCCATGGCTGACCTATACTAGCTGACCTGGGCTCACAGGGCTGTGGCTTTTAGGCTGTTGGACTTTCCCATCCAGCAGATTTTGGAGCTCAGGTTCCAGCCCAAAGCCATAACTCTACACTGCTATTAAACAGCACCATAAGCCAAGCCCTGCAACTTGCAGCAAGCCTAAATCAGTTGGCCTGGGTGAGTGTCTAATTTCATTGTAGACATATTCTGTGACCCACATGAGTTGGCATTTTCATATTTTAGCCTTTGTTCTATGCATTCAGGGCCTTTGAGTAATGAATAAATGATGTTTAGTTTTTAATAAGGTTTTTTCCCCAATGTTTCACTGGAAATATATGCTGTCAAGGATTCCTGGACAGAAAAAGGCTTGCAGGTACCAAACAGCATTGCACCTGCTTAAAGAGTCATGATGAGTGCCCAGGGGACTTTAACCCAGCTTCTAGTTGAGGTATGGGTGAATTGTGGAGAGGTAAGGACAGAGGCCTGACAGCAGTAAAGACAGTCAAGACACAGAATATGTTTACACTGCAGCCTTTTCCCGGAAAAACAGCTGTTTTCTCCGGAAAAGTTATACTTATGTCCACACTGCTATTGCATTCTTTTGACAGAAAGTTGGAAGAACTGAGGGCTTTTTCCTACAGCAGTAAACCTCTTTCTATGAGGAAGAAGCCTTTTTCGAAAAAGCTTTCAGAAAAAGGCATGGGTGGACACAGAAGACGGAGTTCTTTCGAAAGAAGAGGCCTCCAGGAAATAACACAGGTACCTTGGTGGCCACTCTGTCCATACTAATCACAACTTAAATGCAAGATAGCATCCAATCAATGTGGACACTATCTTTCGAAAAAGCACATTGTTTTTTCGTTGCGCTTTTGCTGTGTGGACACTCTCTTTTGAAAAAAGTTTTTAAGCCTCTTCCAAAAGAAGCTTGCAGTCTAGACATAGCCCCAGCAGGGGTGGCCCATCCATATAGGTGAACTAAGCAGTCACCTAGGGCGCCAAGTTAAATGGGGTGCCAAATGGTGGCGCAATATCATTGAGGGGTTTGGAGGTGGGGGTGCCAATTGCATGGTTCTCCTAGGGCGCCAGTTGCTGGCAGCTAGTCTAGGGCCACCCCTATTGCCCCAGTAATTTATGTGGAGAAAATATAATGAAATAAGAAGAAAGAAATGTTGGGATTGGAGGAGGCATTGTCCAGAATTAAGGTTACCTTATTTGTCTGCATACAGACCCTATAATATGGCGTAACATCGTTTTTAATAATTGATCTGTTTCATTTTAAACAATGACAAAATTTGTAGTCTTTGGAAGACTATATACATTCAAAATGAGTGGGAAAGAGGAAAGAACAAAATGTGTCCTGATTAGGAAGCTGGAACTTATAAACACAATTACAAATTTCACTAGGATTTGCAATTTTTGGAAGTGAATATTCAGAGAAATTAACCTTCTCCTAAACTGTGCAGTTTTGCTGTTTTACTTAGTGGCTACGTCTAGATTGAATCCCTTTTTCATAAAAGGAATGCAAATTAGACGTATCGCAATTGCTAATGAAGCGGGGATTTAAATCTCCCCCGCTTCATTTGCATAAAAATGGCTGCTGCTTTTTTTCAGCTCGGAGCTTTGCTGGAAAAAAGCACCAGTCTAGATGCGGATCTTATTTTTATGGACATAATTACTCGTTTTATAACCCCTCCGCCAATATTTTGTGAATTGGTTATTTCTCTGATTCAGATACTGAAAAAGCTCAAACTTGATATTCTTTTGATTTTATTAATATTGTCTTATAGTAAAGTTTCATTTGAATTCCTTAGTTGAGCCAACTGCAACAATTTTTCCATTACTTTAAACTGTTAAAAATTCCTTGCTAATACTCAATGTCTTTTTCTATAACTATACTCCCTGGCTGCATCTAAATTGGCATGATTTTCCGGAAATGCTTTTAACTGAACAGGAGCAGCATAGTATTTCTGCAAGAAGCACTGATTTCTTACATGAGATTGCAGTTGCTTTTGCAGAAAAGCTTGCCAGTCTAGACACAGCCCCTGTGTTTATGGTATGTGAGGGGTTTTTTTTATAACTTCTAGAACTGAAATGTTTTATTCCTGGGCAGTATATAACCACTGATTCATTTTATGAACTATATTTTAAAACATATTTTTTATCCTAAATAATCTAGAAGAAAAGCATGAACAAAAACAAAATGAAACAAAACAAAACAAAAAAAGAGATGGATCCTATATGATTACATAGTGTGAGGGGGGAAGCCTTATTTTAATTAAATGTATTATTGAATATTAGAATGCTATTCTACACTAAATATATAAGGCCTTATTATCTAACCTGTTAAACCATTTTTATGCTCACCTAAGTCCATTGAAGTCAATGGTGTGTCACTGACATAAAACTGGTATAATGGAGTAGTGAATCAGGCCTAGCATCTTGGCTGATGCTGGCTATATTTCTTGTAGTCATCAGCTGAACTGTCTGTATATGTCATTTAATGCTGTCATTATACTGGTTCTATACATTTTATGAGTCAAAATCTACAATCCTTTACTCCATTGTGAATCCATCAATGCCCTGATGGCATTTATAAAAGCGAGTGTCAGTAGTTTTGTCAGCACACTGGCAAGCTGCCCCAAGGGGTCTTCTGTGACCACAGCCCATCACAGTCTTCACGAAGGGACAGAGTTGTAGGATAAAATGGATTGGAAGGGGATTTAAAGGAAAGCATCTCTCAACGTTGCTGGGAATGGGAGTTCAAGGAGTCTAGCATTTGGTATAGTGGAGATGCCACCCCCCACTCTCCCACACAATCTCTTCAGTCCTATTAACCCTCATAAGAGGATAGGGACGTAGGGTCCCAGCAGTGGGCTAGGACAGACAAGGTTAAGAAGGGAGCAGGCTGATGGCAACTCCTCTAAATAGGTGGAAACGATTAAAGAAATAATGATGGCCTGAATTGTATGATTTATTAATCAGAATTCACAGATCTTTTAGGTGAATAAAATTGCAGCCTAATTAAATCTCATCCATTGCCTCCTGTCTTTCTTCCAGCCTAGCCTCACAAGGAATAATTCTGACAGAGAAACTGAATGTGTGTAATACACTGAGTCATTGTAGGGATGAGTATGAAAGACAGAATCCATTTTGAACTCGTTATGTCCCCAGCTTTTATTACTGTCAGTAACTGTTAATAAGAATAACCTTGCACAGTATTGCCTGAAGAAAGGATATGCTGTCTCTGGAGTCTGGTTAATCATGTGATTGGGACTCAAATGAACTTTTAAGAGTCTCTGTACCCTCTCAATCAAAAGAGGGAGAGCAAGAGAAGAGGAGGGGGAAATAGAATCGCTACAGAAGGTAAATGAAAATTTATGAATACAATTCAGTAATGAAGCTAGTAATTATAAAACTACTACAGTGCCTCTCCTGTCATTGCGATGAGGAGTCCTGTAGCATCTTACAGACTCATAGATTTATTGGAGCATAAGCTTTCGTGGGCAAAGACCCACTTCATCAGATGCATGTCAGATGCATGTCTTTGCCCACGAAAGCTTATGCTCCAATAAATCTGTTAGTCTGTAAGGTGCCAAAGGACCCCTTGTTGCACTTGCAGATTCAGACTAATATGGCTACCCCTCTGATACTCTCCTGTCATTATTTCTGGGTGGATTATTTTTGCCAGCCAAAAATTCCTGAAATCACTGTTATCCCAAAACAAATGCAATGGCGCTTGAGCAATGGCCTTCTATTTGTAACTCTTTTGCCAGGTAGAGTCAGCAACGAGAAGGGCTGGGTTCCGTATCTAAGGTCTTCCTTTTAAACAATACAATGTAAAACTGGCTCAAGCCCCAACCCAGTAACTTGGGACAATGAGGTGCCTATGAGAGGCAATACTTCCTCTCTCGCAAATACTGTGTCTGTGTGTAGGAAATGAAAACGGGAAAGCAGCCTGGCATTAACTAAGGAAAACACTGCAAGCACAATTCACAAGCATAAAACACCCTACCCCAAAGTATATTGGGCAATGTCTTCTGCCTCAGGTCAGGGCATCCAACAAATAAAACACACTCCAGCTCCCCCCTTACACTACACCCCACTCACAGTTGCTCTTATTCAGTGAAGACCTGGAATTCAGAGGTGTATTTGCTTGGGTTCACCTGCTTCCCTGGGTGGGAGGCATCTTTTATGCTCTGCCATCTGGCTTCTCACTTTTCTGGCAGCTTGCTTGGAATGTCCTGTGGTTCCATCACTTAACACAGCTTTCTGCCATTTCAATTCTCAATGATTTCAGCAGTTAGTGGGGTTCAAATCCAGTGTGGAACCCTTTGGTGACATTATCAGGCACAACCCCCTATACCCTTCCCTCTCATCTGTACTGGGCTTTGGCAATAATCTGCTGGTGGGATCAGCTCGTTATGGAGTGGTGGGATGACTAGTAGTGGCACTAGAACTTCCGTATGAGGAAGATGTTCCTGGAGCTGTGTGTCTGGCTCACTCCTGCCCTCACATGATGGGACACACAGATGTGACCCTCCATCCTCTTGGAGAAGTGAGTTGCCATCACCATTGCCGTGTGGAAGCTCACCACACCTGACAGTTACCAATCCATGGGCAACCAGTTTGGCTTGGGGAAGTTGACCATCAGGGCCCTCATCATGCAGGTATGGCATTCTTGAGCTGCAGTCCCTGGAGGGAAGGGGAAGTACTAGAAAGGGGGACCCTAAAGAAAGGGGGTTAGGGGTGTGGGTGGTTGGGTGGGGGTAGTAGAGGGAAGCCCCATCCCCCAGGGGTTCTGCAGTCCCGCCCTCACACAGCCCTGCGGGGGTGGATGGGCTTCATAGGGGGTGGCTCCTAGTGTTTTTGGGAGGGGATGGGGGGAGGTCTTGGAGACCTCCCAAGGGCTCTGGCAACCCCTTTGATTCTCTGTTTTGTTTCTTTGTTTGTCTCCTTTGGAGATGGTGAGGGCCATCAACACCATCCTGCTGCGCAGGGTCATCTGACTGGATGATGTAGATCCCATTGTCACCAGATTTGCCACCATGGGCTTCCACAACTGTGGGGGGAGGGGCTATTGATGGCACATACATTCCTATTCGGGTCCCCTACCACTGTGCAGTACAGTAAATCAACCAAAAGGAATACTTTTTGATGGTCTGGCAGGCCCTGTTCGATCACTGTGGCCAATTGACAGACATCTTCATCAGCTGGTCAGGGGAAAGCACACGACTACCGTGTCTTTCACAACTCCAACCTCTACAAGAAGCTGGAGGCTGGCACCTTCTTCCCCAAGCGCAACATCATGGTCAGGGATGTGGACATGCCACTGTTCATTGTGGGGGATGTGGCCTACCCCCTCATGCCAATGCCAATGAAGCCCTACATCGGCCACCTTGACCCTAGCAAGGACTGCTTCAATGGCTACCTGGTCAGGGCCTGCATGCAGGTGGAATGCACCTTCAGCCATCTGAAGGTGAGGTTCAGGTGCCTCCTGACCCACCTGGATGTTGGGGAGCACAACATCCCTCAGGTGGTCTCAGCCTGTTGTGTTCTCCACAACGTTGTGGAGAGCAGGGGGGAGGCCTTACCTCCAGGATGGGGACAGAGGCTGGCTGGGAGTGAAGAGCCTTTGAGAGCTATGTGCAGCTGCCATCTGGCAGGCCCACCAGGCAGGAGTGCACATCAGGGAGGCCCTGAGGAAGAGTTTCTCACAAGGACCTCAGTAACACTCTGCCCAGGGCCTCTCCACTAGGAGCCTCTGCCTTGCCCCTCTCTGCCTTTCCTACAACAACCCCTCCTTTCCCCCCCATACCGCTCTTCTCTGCAGACACAAGAAAAAAAAACCTGGTTGATAAAAACAGAACAGTATGGTGATTTATTTGGGGTAGAAGTAACTGGGGAGGAGGGGGCTGAGAACCTGGAAATGGGGAGGGGGGAAGGAGGTGGGCTGAGAAACTTGGAATGGGGAGGTGAGGCTCAGGGCTGGGGCTGAGAGTGGCACATGGCTCAGGTGCTTCCTCTGCCTTATGTGCAGGGACCTCAACGACCTCAGGGGTGGGGAGGTCTGGGGAGGCTAGCGGGACAGGCAGGAGTGGAGGTTATAGCGGGGTCAGGCATGGGAGGGGGAGCAGGAGCAAGGACTGGAACTGGGGCAGGAAAAGGGACTGGTACTGGGGCAGGAGCAGGGTTTACGACTGGGGCAGGTGCAGGAGCAAGAGCAGGAGCTGGCTCTGTCTAGGTCAGGAGAGCCTGGACGGTCACACACATGTTGAGTCCCTGCTGCAGCAGCTCAGTCCACATCTCTCTCTGCCACTGTGTGTTGTCCCGGACCATCTGGGTCATCATCTCCTGCACGTCCTAGAGGATGGAAACATGATCCCTCATCCGATCCTCCTGGACCCTCTGGCACCTGCAGCTTCCTTGGGGTCAGGCGGCTGGTTCGGGTGCTGTACATCACCCCACAGTCACGTCTGGTCCAGTTGGGGACAATAAAGAGAGATGATCAGTCACCTCTGGAGACAATGTCCCTGAGGCCTTGCCCTCATCTGTGAGCTGAGATGATTTTCTTTTGAAATAACACAATTGCTGTGTGGATGCTAGTATTGTTTTTCCAGAATAATGACTGTCATTCTGGAAAAAAAGGTTCAGTGTAGACGCACCCTTAATGTAGTAAATTTTGTTACTCTTTAAGCTCTTCAAAAGATAACAGATTATTTTTAACCATTATATCTCAACAAATAAAATAATTCTCCTTCTCTTCACCGTGAAAGTTACAGTGATCAGTTGCTTGAACCTTATTATCCTCCCTTTATAATACCAATCTTTCAGAGGTTATTATGTGTATTTCTCTCTGGAGGTGGGAAAAAAGCTGGTCAGGTTAAGAATGAAACTGAGTGGCACACCGCATTGTCCATTCTCCAGCCCTACCTGTGCTATTATACCTTTTTCTTTCTGGAGTCCTCACACAATTGTTGGCAGAGAAAATCCCTAGTCTATCACTATTCCATTTTGTGAAGGACCAACAAGAACTATAAGTAATTCAGAAGCATACAGTCTCTGCACATATGACCCTGATCTCCAATAGGTTATTTTTGAAAATTTTCTAGCATATTACCTCATCTGCCCAAGGCTCTTGCTGTGAGTTTATTGCTTGAGGGAGGATTCATCAAAGGCAGAGTATTTCATAGACAATCTGGAAAGAAAACTGGACTGGGATTCAAGAAACCTAGGGTATGTCTACACTACAAAGTTAATTCGAACTAATGGACGTTAGTTCGAATTAACTTTAATAGGCACTACACTAGAGCTCCGTTAGTTCGAACTTAATTCGAACTAGCGGAGCACTTAGTTCTAACTAGGTAAACCTCATTCCACGAGGACTAAGCCTAGTCCGAACTTACTAGTTCGAATTAAGGGGTGTGTAGCCCCTTAATTCGAACTAGTGGGAGGTTAGCCCTTCCCAGCTTGCCCTGCTGGCCACTCTGGCCAACACCAGGTAAACTCTTCTGCCCCCCTCCCAGCCCCGGAGCCCTTAAAGGGCCACGGGCTGGCTACAGGGTTTGTGCCGGTTGCAAGCCTGCCAGCACACTGCCAGCAGACTGTGCACCGCACACCCCCATGAGCCAGCCATCCGATGCCCCCCAGCCCTCCCCCTCTTCCCGTGACCAGCCTGGCGGCTCCCAGGAGCCTGCCCAGGGATGCAAGAGGCAGGCGCCCACCTGGTCTAGTGCGGAGATCGTGGACCTCATCGAGGTTTGGGGGGAAGCCTCCAATGTCCACGATCTCCACACTAGCCACAGGAACGCGGCAGTCTACGGCTGCATGGCTGCCAGCCTGGCCGCCAGAGGCCACCTCCGCAGCAGGGAGCAGGTCCGCTGCAAGATAAAGGACCTGCGGCAGTCCTACTCCCGGGCCTGCCTGCCAGGGGTCGACCCGGAGGCCTGCCCCCACTTTCTGGCTCTGGACCACATCCTGGGGGCTCATGCCGTCCCTGCCCCCCGGGTGGTGATTGACCCCGGGGCAGAGGGACCACTCCCTGACACCAAGGAGGATGAGGAGGACGCCAAGAGCCAGGAGCCTGCCAGCAGCCTGCCCAGGACCCAGGACCCCCGAGGCACCCCACTGAGCCGATCGCCTGTGTCGTCTGAGGCCGGGGAGGCCTCCACATGTGCGTACCATCATGCTCCCCTTAGGTGTACGGGGGGCTGGGGTGAGAGGGAGCCCAGGGACCGTGCGCCTGGGGCTTGCCCACCACGGAGCAGCAGCTGGGTGTCATGCAGGGGCTGGGTTTCACCCACCTGGGCCCCAGGGAGAATTGACCTCTGCTCTTGTTTCACCACAGCCGCAGCACTTACCTTCCTTCCTTCCCCCCCCCCCCTGCATTCCCCTGCTGTTCTGCCATGTGATTTGTCCTTTTCATATTTGTTCATTTTTTTAATTGTATCCTTTGGTATATATGGTTGTGACTACTTTCTTCCACTATTTGATCTGAGGAAGTGGGTCTGGCCCACGAAAGCTCATCATCTAATAAACCATCTTGTTAGTCTTTAAAGTGCTACATTGTCCTGCATTTTGCTTCAGCTACCCCAGACTAACACGGCTACATCTCTATCACTAGTTTCAGAGAGATAGAGATGTTTGTCTGTTGGACTGCTTCTTTTGAAATAAGCTATTTTGGAATTTTTTTTCCAAAATAGCTTATTTCAAAATAGCACAGCTACAAAATTAGTCCAAGGCAGGCTTCGCTAATGTGGACATACTACCTCAAATTGGAGGCCCAGGAGGGACTGAGGAGTAATTATTTTGAATGGCCATGGAGAAGAACTATTTTGAAATAGCAGCAGTGGAGAGTCCACACTACTGATATTCTGAAATAGCTCTTTTGGAATAAGCATTATTCCTTGTGGAATGAAGTCTATATATTTCAAAATAAGCTAGCTGTTGAAATTATTTCAAAATAATGGAATTGCTGTATAGATGCTCTCATTGTTATTTTGAAATGATGGCCGTTATTCCAAAATAGTGCAATTATCAGACACACCCTAACTGAATAAATGTAAAAACTTAAAAAAACAAAAAGCTCATAATACCATCTACATTTTTCGTTTGTCTCTAAGGTGCTGCAAGACTATTTGTTGTTTTTTAAGTTTATTAGTGTTATAGTAGATGTTTTAAGTGATAATTTACTTATCAGAGTTAGTATTTGTTCAGTTTCATATTTCAGTTCCTTCTGAAAAAGTTGGGTGAATAACATCTGGTCCCAGTGAGTTATTACAGTTTAATTTATCAATTTGTTCAAAAACCTCCTCTACCAAAAAATTGACATGAGACCAATCCTCAGATTTGTCACCTAAAAAGAATGGCTCAGATGTAGGAATATCCCTCACAGCCTGTACATTGAACACTGATGCAAAGAATTTATTTAGCTGTTCCATAATGGCCTTGTCTTCTTTGACAGCCCCTTTAGTACTTTGTCCATCCAGTGGGTACCACTGATTGTTTGGTAGACTGTTTCATTCTGATATACTTAAAATAAAATATTTTGTTAGAAACACAACAAAATGTAATAATACAGACAACTAATGAAGATTAGAAAAGGCTTCTGGTTCAAGGAGCCATTCTTTGCAAGTGCTGGCATCTGCACAGCCACAACCAGCTTAGAAATATGCTAAGTCCTCAGTTAGGACCGATAGTTTCCTTGCTAATAAACAGTTTTAGCTTTATGAAGATTATGGTTAAGATAACAGAGTTTACAGCTGAATAGCTTTTTGACAGTAAATCTGGAAGTTTTGCACAAGGTCTTAGCTTACAGTACATAAGTGCCTCCATAAGACGGAAATTGCACTTCAGTGTATTTCTTTCCAAACCATTCTAAAAGAATACAATTATTTCCCTATTTCCCTATTCATTGCTGTTTATATAACACAGTATGAGACTGCATTTTTCCTGCAACTTTAGATGCCCATAAATTTTCCTCCCTAGGACTCGGGAAGCTTTTCTACATAAGGGATTAGGAACATCCAGGCAGTATGTAAACTTTATATTTAATTCCCTTCACCTGTTTTTCTTGCATTCATTCTCTTCCTCAAAAAAGCTAATAATTATGTAAAAGAATAGATTACAAACTGTAGACATGGAGAAGTAATTTGGTGTACTCTTTTTGTGTGAAAAAGTTTATGAAAATATAACATGTATTGAGTATTGTGGTGTTTTCTTCTTCCCTTCCTTTTTGAAGGGATTTCAGGTGGACAGTTGAAAGAAACATATGTGCATGTGCCTCGCAGTCACACCAGATAACAAACAAGCAAACAAACAAAACCCAGAGGGAACATGACACTTTCACATAACAGCACATACCCTCAATTTCTGAACTATTTACATGGCTGAGGGACTGAAAGGCCAATGTCAATGAATGGGGCTGATAAGAAAAGGAAGTCAGCAAATGGGTGCCTTGCATCCTAGATCTAACACAAGACCATTTAGTCTGACTGGAATTTGGAATAGCATGTCGAGCTCCTTTCCTTTTCTACTACTTCCTACTCTCTTTAACAACAACCTCCAAAGAGAGAGGAGAGAAAAGCATTAAAGATTATAAAAAAAAAAGACTAACTCAAAGCAGGGCAAAGAGAAGGCTATTAAATTAAAAGCACATCCTTCTTTACAGATTCTAAAGCAATCTTACATTAGTCGCATACTGCAATAAAGCCTGTAGGAAAGAGTGTACTGCATTTAATGTTGCATCATAAAAGAGCTTTCTTTTGTAGAATTATTTTGCTGAACTGATAGTATTCTTCCTACAAGGTATCTTTTCAGCAATTGTAAAGAAAAAGAAACAAGCAAGCAGATATAGCCTTTTTGAATAGCTTATGGAATAGACTTCTCTTAGTCTGGGCTTCCTTGCCTAAAATGAAGGCATGTTGTTAAAATGCAACAAGAGCAGCAGAGGAGACAAGACTAATAAAAGTGCTTGCCTAAAATCTCTTTAATAATGCAATTATACTTAAAAACTGATAAGAAAAGTAAAGTGAGTCTAGCTCTGCTGAACCTTTAAAGGATTCTGTTTTCTCTGTTAAAAAAATAAAAATAAAAACATGGTGGAATGGCTAGAGGGTTTGAGCCTTGACTTGCACTCTGCCACAGCATGAAAGAGAGAGGAGTATGTGTCTCTTCCAGCACTGTCCTCCCCCTTCATCCCCCCTGTCTCATACAGATTTATTTTACCTTAAAACCTCCTTTTCACCACATAAAAAAATTATAGAGTAACAGCCAATGTGACAATAATTCGAAAAAAGTGGATTGAGTAGATGTAAATAAATGTGAATTGCATATAATTATCACAATTACTTGAAACATTATTCACTGTAATTTTTCAGATAATTTCAAGAGGCAGTGTTTCACCTTTGTGTTCTTGTGTTATAATTCAAGCTTCTTGACAAATTGGTTTTTACAACAATGCCAGTGCCTCTGGCAAAATTATTCTCACAGGAAAGCAGACTGCAAACTAGTACGGCATTAATTCTCCTGCACAGGCAATTTGCTCTAAAGGGATCTGGCAATTTTGGAATGTTGAAAATGACAGTTTTATCAGAATGCAAGGTTTTTGTTTTCTGTTCTGTTTGTTTATATGCCATTGCACTAGAAAATGTACCAAGGCTCATTGTTTTTGCAAGAGAAGCTTTGTCTAGTGGTAGCAATAAAGGACTGAAAGTCAAGAGTTTCCATTTCTATTGCTATCTTTGTCATTTACATTGTAACCTTTGGAAAGTGTCTTAAAGTCAGATTTTTGTATAGGTATTAAGGACCCTAAATACCTTTTAACAATCTGGCCTATGTGTCTCGGGTTTTACAACTTTCAAATGAATATAAATAATCTTTCCTAAGTCACAAGAGTCAAAAGAAGCACATGAGTTGTGTAGAAAACAATTCTATATAAAAAGCTATACCATTATAGTAAATTTCAGGACAGTCATTTCAGTTTATTTTGTTGGTGTCAATCATGCATCTATTGTATAGTCATGCGGGGAAAGACAAACTACATGTATTGTAGAACTAATCAAAATTAGGAATGTAAAAGACTGCTGAATTACTTATGGAAAATTTGAAAACAAATCTCCCTCTATATTTTCCTACTCTGTTTTAAGCACATCTTGTTTATGATAGCTTGCTCAGGAGATCTTGGCTGATAACTTTTTAAAGTTTGAATTGAAAAGTTTGTGGTTTTGTTTGTTTGTTTTTTTAAATTCCTACCTAAATGCTCAGGAAAATTTTGAAAAGTGTTATAAGAATAAAAACGCTGCCCTGGCATCTGGGTTTGTCAACCCTAACAATGTCCCTTCTTTATGATGAAGAAGAAGTTCCTAAAGGACCAATTGTGCCTTTTTGTGCTAGGCATTATGCAAACAGAGTATGTAGTGGAAATTCCAGCGGCAGGTATAAATATACAGGCATAAGAAAAGAGTTCCAATCAAGAGTAAGGTTAGAGATAATGAGGTCAATTCAGTCAGGGAGGATGAGGCCCACTTCTAGCAGCTGACACGGAGGTGTGAACACCAAGTGTGTGTCTAGACTACGGGGTTTTGTCAATGAAACTATACCTGCGTCTACACTGACGCTGAGTTCAGTCGACATAACGTCGACAGAACTCAGAAGTTTTGTCGATGGCCGTAAACCTCATTCTATGAGGAATAATGTCTTTTGTTGACAGAGAAAGTATGTTTCTTCGGACAACTGAACGAAGCTTCCAGATCGCAGGCCCTGGTTCTCGTGGGGGACTTTAATCACCCTGACATCTGCTGGGAAACCTATACAGCAGTACACAGGCAATCCAGGAAGTTTTTGGAGAATGTTGGGGATAACTTCTTGACACAGGTGCTGAAGGATCTGACCAGGGGCCGTGCAAAGCTTGACCTTCTGCTCACAAACAGGGAGGAACTAATAGGGGAAGTGGAGGTGGGTGACAACCTGGGAAGCAGTGATCATGAGATGGTAGATTTCAGGATCCTGACCAAAGGAAGAAAAAAAAGTAGTAAAATATACACCTTGGACTTCAAAAAAGCAGATTTTGACTCCCTCCGAGATCTGATGGGCAGAATCTCCTGGGATGCTAACATGAAGGGGAAAGGAGTCCAGGACAACTGGCAGTATTTTAAAGAAGCCTTATTGAAGGCACAGAAAGAAACCATCCCGACGCATAGCAAGAGAGGCAAACATGGTAGGAGACCAGACTGGCTTACAGGGGAAATCCTTGGTGAACTTAAGCACAAAAAGGATGCTTACAAAGAGTGGAAACTTGAACAAATGACCAGGGAGGAGTTTAAAGGTATTGCTCAAGAATGCCGGGGGGTTATCAGGAAGGCGAAAGCGCAAATGGAATTGCGACTGGCTAAGGATGTGAAGGATAACAAGAAAGGTTTCTACAGGCATGTTAACAAGAAGAAGGTGATCAGAGAGGGTGTGCGGCCCCTAATGGATGAAGGAGGTAACCTAGTAACAGATGATGTGGGGAAAGCTGAAGTACTCAATGATTCCTTTGTCTCTGTATTCACGGACAAGGTCGGCTCCTGGACTTCTGTGCCAAGTGACGCAAGATGGGATGAAGATGGACAGCCCGTGGTGGGTAAAGAACTGGTTAGGAACTATTTAGAAAAGCTAAACGTACATAAATCCATGGGTCCGGACTTAGTGCATCCGAGGGTACTGAGGGAGTTGGCAAATGTCATTGTGGAGCCTTTGGCTATTATCTTTGAAAAGTCGTGGAGATCGGAAGAAATCCCAGATGACTGGAAAAAGGCAAATGTAGTGCCCATCTTCAAAAAAGGGAAGAAGGATGATCCAGGGAACTATAGACCGGTGAGTCTTACCTCGGTTCCTGGAAAAATCATGGAAGGGATCCTTAAGGAATCCATATTGAGGCACTTGGATGAGAGGAAAGTGATTAGGAATAGTCAGCATGGATTCACAAAGGGCAAGTCATGCCTGACCAATCTGATTAGCTTCTATGATGAGGTAACTGGCTCGGTGGACATGGGGAAGTCAGTGGATGTCATATACCTTGACTTTAGCAAGGCTTTTGATACGGTCTCCCACAATATTCTTGCCAGCAAGTTAAGGGATTGTGGACTGGATAAATGGACGTTAAGATGGATAGAAAGATGGCTAGAAGGCCGGGCCCAGCGGGTAGTGATCACAGGCTCGATGTCAGGATGGCGGTCGGTTTCTAGTGGAGTGCCCCAAGGTTCGGTTCTAGGACCAGTTTTGTTCAATATCTTTATTAATGATCTGGATGAGGGGATGGATTGCACCCTCAGCAAGTTTGCGGATGACACTAAGCTGGGGGGAGAGGTAGATACGCTTAAGGGCAGAGATAGGGTACAGAATGACTTAGACAAATTGGAGGATTGGGCCACAAGAAATCTGATGAGGTTCAACAAGGACAAGTGTAGAGTCCTGCACTTGGGACGGAAGAATCCCAAGCATAATTACAAGCTGGGGACCAAGTGGTTAAGTAGTAGTTCTGCAGAAAAGGACCTGGGGGTTACAGTGGATGAGAAGCTAGATATGAGTCAACAGTGTGCCCTTGTAGCCAAGAAAGCTAATGGCATATTAGGTTGCATTAAGAGGAGCATTGCCAGCAGATCCAGAGATGTCATTATTCCCCTTTATTCGGCTTTGGTGAGGCCGCATCTGGAGTATTGTGTCCCCCCACTACAAAAAGGATGTGGACGCATTGGAGAGGGTCCAGCGGAGGGCAACCAAAATGATTAGGGGGCTGGAGCATATGACTTATGAGGAGAGGCTGAGGGACTTGGGTCTGTTTAGTCTGCAGAAGCGAGGAGTGAGGGGGGATTTGATAGCAGCCTTCAACTTCCTGAAGGGAGGTTCCAAAGAGGATGGAGAGAGGCTGTTCTCAGTAGTGACTGATGGCAGAACAAGGAGCAATGGTCTCAAGTTGTGGTGGGAGAGGTCCAGGTTGGATATTAGGAAAAACTATTAGGAGGGTGGTGAAGCACTGGAATGAGTTACCTAGGGAAGTAGTGGAGTCTCCATCCCTAGAGGTGTTTAAGTCTCGGCTTTGCAAAGCCCTGACCGGGTTGATTTAGTTGGAATTGGTCCTGCCTAGAGCAGGGGGCTGGACTTGATGACCTTCTGAGGTCTCTTCCAGTTCTATGATTCTATGATTCTATGAGTTCTGTCGACAGAAGGTGTTATTGCAGCTACACTGTCCTTTGCGTGTACACTATCATGTTGACAAAGTGGCTTCCTTTGTCGCTAGAACTGGGAGTAGTCTAGATGCTCTTTGTCAACAGAAGCTTTGTCGACAGATTCTGTCGACAAAACTTCTGTCGACAAAAGCCTGTAGTCTAGACGTACCCCAAGAGAGGAGAAACTGCTTTTGTAGTTGGCTAGCCATTCACAGTCTTTGTTTAATCCTAAACTGATAGTGTCAAATTTGCAGATGAATTGAAGTTTTGCAGTTTCTCTGTGAAGTCTGTTTTTAAAGTTTTTTTGTTGCAGGATGGCTACTTTTAAATCTGCTACTGTGTGTCCTGGGAGGTTGAATTGTTCTTCTACAGGTTTTTGTACATTACCATTCCTGATATCTGATTTGTGTCCATTTATTCTCTTACGTAGGGACTGTTCAAGTTGGCCGACGTATATGGCAGAGGGGCATTGCTGGCACATGATGGCATATATTACATTGGTACATGTGCAGGTGAATGAGCTCGTGATGGTGTGGCTGATGTGGTTAGGTCCTGTCATGGTGTTTCCGGTGTAGATACGTGGGCAGAGTTGGCACTGAGGTTTGTTGCAGGGATTAGTTCCTGAGTTACTGTGGTGTGGTATATAGTTGCTGGTGATAATTTGCTTCAGGTTGGTGGGTTGTCTGTCCTGCCTCCCAAGGTCTGTGAGAGTGATTGTATGTCTACACTACACCGTTATTTCAAATTATCTTAATTTGAAATAGTTAATTCGAATTAAGCTAATTTGAATTAACACATCTACACACAAAATGCAATTCGCATTATCATTTTGCTAATTCGAAATACTGCAACCACACTGACTGGACACAGAATTGGATTTAAGGCCAGCCAGAACCAGGTCAGGAAGGGCATAAGGTCAGGAATGTCTGTGTGTGGCTGCTGCCTGAGGCTATCTGATGCCTGTGCTTAAAGGGACACCACCTCTCCCCCCGGGCAGCCGGTTCTCAGGTGTCCCTGCTTGCTTGCCTGCCTCGACGAGAGACAGCAAAGCATTTGTGTCTCTGTGTGCTCTGGTTGCCCTCACTCGGGACACCACAGCACTCTGCAACACGGAGCCGGAGCTGCCCCTGGGCACTCTGGTGCTTCTCGTGGATATGTTGCAGTGAGCCTGGCTGCACTTTCTGCAGTCTGCCATTCCGGAGGTCCATTGGGGGGCTGTCAGTATCCAGGAGGCCCTGCAGGAGAGCTTCCACCCTGAGGAGCACTAAGAGCCTCCCTGGTGTGCCCCATTGGGGAATTGTGCCTCATTCCTCCCTCCTTTCACTTACCCCTCCTTAACCCCCCTTCCTGATGTCAAATAAAAACATATTTCTTCCCAGAAACAAACTCTCTTTATTGACCAAAACTGGTGTGGGAATAAGGGTGGGAGAGGGGAGGGGGAAACCTGGAAGGAGGGAGCTGGAAGGGAGAGGAAGGGGGAGGAGAAGCTCAGAGTTGGGTGTCTTGCCGGACCAACTTGATTTTCATGCAAACCTGCTCCTGGGTTCACATGTGGCTTTTGGTGGCCAGGCTGGCAACTTTCCTGCCATAGATGGCTCCATTCCTCTGTCTAGTGCAGAGATCATGGACGTTGGTGGCACCCCCCCAAACCTGCGTACGGTCCACCCTGATCTCCACCCTGGACCAGGAAGGCACCCGCCTTCTCTGGGCCCTGGAAGGCTCCTGTGAGCTGGCAGACTGCTCCTGGGGCACAGTGGAGGGCTGGCTGCCAGTGGCTTGCTGGCTCGTGTTTTGGGGCCACTGGGTCACTGCTGGCTGTGGGCTGGCAGGCTTGGAGCTGGCACAGGCACTGTGGCCAGAGTCTATCTCTTTAAGGGCTCTGGGACTGGGGGGAGGGAGAAGCATTTTCCTGGTTTGGCCCAGAGTGACCACCAGGGGAAACTGGGAAGGCTGGAGGTCCCCTATTTCAGAATAAGCATCTACACAGATCTTATTCCGAATTAGTTAATTCGGGTTGGGCATTATTCATCGTAGAATGAGGTTTAACTAACTCGAATTAAGCGGCCCGCCATTTCAAATTTAATTCGAAATAATAGTTTGCTTGTGTAGATGCTATGGACATTAATTCGGAATAATGGCTGTTATTCCAAATTAACTTTGATGTGTAGACATACCCTGAGGGATCATTGTCCAGTATGGGTTGTAGATCACTGATGATGCATTGGAGCGGTTTTAGCTGGGGATGTAGGTGATGGCCAGTGGTGTTCTGTTTTTTCCTTTGTTAGGCCTTTGCACTTAGTAGTGCTTAGCATTTTCACAGCATTATTCATCTTAAAAAATGCTTTGCAGACATTAACTAGTTAATTTTCCTAACATCCCTGAAAAAAAAAAGAGACAGAGTGGCAAGTGTGCCTGGATACAAAATGTGTGGCCATGGCCCCCTCAGGCCCACCCATGGCTACACCCTGCATATTTGCCTAGAAAATCAATAAACAATTACAATAGAACATGAGTTAGAACATCAAAATTCCTAACTCTCAATCCTATGCCCAACTCATGACTCCAACCTCTTCCCCTCTAAATGGGATAATGTTTTGTACATTTTTACAGTTGGAAATATTAATAGAAAATCCTCAACATTTCTATATTATCTTCAGGGGATGGTTGCCTTTATATTGTTGCATTAGGTTTTAGTTTCCCTTATCATTCCTCAGAAAGTAAAAAAAATGCATATTTTTTACAACAGGATTTACTGGAGCTTGATATAGTTCATAATTACCATAAAATCCATACTTCATATTAAGCACTGGAGAGTCTTCAACATCTTTGGATATATATTCTGCTTAAAAAATTATTATAGATATATTTTAGGCTTAGCAGATGTGCTGTTCACCGTCAAATTCCATCTGGTAGTTTGAGGCAGTAACATTCCTGAAGCTCTACTGTACTGCCAAATGGTGTGATGAGCTGCTAGCTTTATGGTTCAAGTACATTTAAAGAAGTTCCCTCTGGATTATCCTCTAAAAAGGAAACATTCTACTTAAACTCCCTTCATTATAATTGAGGTAATGGATTTCAGGAAGGCAGATTTTGATAAGCTCAGAGAACTTGTAGGTAAGGTCCCATGGGAAGCAAGACTGAAGGGAAAAACAACTGAGGAGAGTTGGAAGTATTTCAAAGGGACGTTGTTAAGGGCCCAAAAACAAACAATTCCGCTGTGTAGGAAAGATAGAAAATATGGCAAAAGACCAGCTTGGCTTAACAAGGAGATCTTGCATGATCTCAAAATAAAAAAGGAGTCATATAAAAAATGGAAACTAGGACAAATAACAAAGGATGAATATAGGTAAGCAACACGGGAATTCAGGGGCAAGATTAGAAAGGCAAAGGCACAAAATGAGATCAAACTAGCTACAGGCATAAAGGGAAACAAGAAGACCTTTTATAAATACATTAAAAGCAAGAGGAAGACCAAGGACAGGGTAGGCCCACTGCTTAGTGAGGAGGGAGAAGCAGTAACAGGAAACTTGGAAATGGCAGAGATGCTCAATGACTTCTTTGTTTCGGTCTTCACCGAGAAGTCTGGAGGTGTGCCTAACGTAGTGAATACAAGCAGAGAGAGGGTAAGTTTAGAAGATAGGATACACAAAGAACAAGTTAAAAATCACTTAGGAAAGTTAGATGTCAGCAAGTCACCAGGTCCTGATGAAATGCATCCCAGGATACTCAAGGAGCTGATAGAGGAGGTATCTGAGCCTTTAGCTATGATCTTTGAAAAATCATGGCAGACAGGGGAGATTCCAGAAGACTGGAAAAGGGCAAATATTGTGCCCATCTATAAAAAGGGGAATAAGAACAACCCAGGAAACTACAGACCGGTCAGTTTAACGTCTGTCCCTGGGAAGATAATGGAGCAGGTAATTAAGGAAATCATATGCAAACACTTGGAAGGTAATAAAGTGATAGGGAACAGCCAGCATGGGTTTGTGAAGAACAAGTCATGCCAAACTAATCTGATAGCTTTCTTTGATAGGATAACGAGCCTTGTGGATAAGGGAGAAGCGGTGGATGTCATATACCTAGACTTTAGTAAGGCATTTGATACGGTCTCGCATGATATTCTTATTGATAAACTAGGCAAATATAACTTAGATAGGGCCACGATAAGGTGGGTGCATAATTGGCTGGATAACCGTAGTCAGAGAGTTGTTGTTAACGGTTCTAAATCCTGCTGGAAAAGGATAACAAGTGGAATTCCTCAAGGGTCTGTTTTGGGACCCGTACTGTTCAATATCTTCATCAATGATATAGATATTGGGATAGAGAGGGGCACCCGGAGCAGCTTTTCTCGCCCCGGAGGTCTAGGTGGCGGGACCGCTGCACTCTGGGCGGTCCCGCTGCCTTCGAGCTCCGGGGCGAGAAAGCCCTGTTCGTAAGTGCGGATCCGACATAAGTCAGATCCGCGTAACTCGGGGACTGCCTGTATATCTAATTTTATGTGTGTACAACACTTTGCACATACATTTTTCTAGAAACAGCCACTAATAATAACAGAGGTAGTAACAAATATTACAATAGTTCTGATTATTTTAATCATCTAATATTTTATAGCAGCATCCTGAAAAACAAGATAGCAAGCTCAATATAAATCCTCAATTCTTATTAATTATTATTATTAAATTAATCCTAATTCTTATTAAAATGTTAAAATTATAAAATATTCTTTAGTAATGGTCTAAAATACAGCAATACCTATGACAAATGCTTACACTTCGAAGCTGAAATAGCAGAACATTTTAAGATATCAGAGAATAACTCTGCAGGGAGTTACAGGGGTTCTGCATTAAGAATCATAGAATCATAGGACTGGAAGGGACCTCGAGAGGTCATCGAGTCCAGCCCCCCGCCCTCAAGGCAAGACCAAGCTCCGTCTACACCATCCCTGACAGATGTCTATCTAACCTGTTCTTAAATATCTCCAGAGAGGGAGATTCCACCACCTCCCTTGGCAATTTATTCCAATATTTGACCACCCTGACAGTTAGGAATTTTTTCCTAATGTCCAATCTAAACCTCCCCTGCTGCACTTTAAGCCCATTACTCCTTGTCCTGTCCTCAGAAACCAAGAGGAACAAATTTTCTCCTTCCTCCTTGTGACACCCTTTTAGATATTTGAAAACCGCTATCATGTCCCCCCTTAATCTTCTTTTTTCCAAACTAAACAAGCCCAGTTCATGAAGCCTGGCTTCATAGGTCATGTTCTCTAGACCTTTAATCATTGCGTGACAGACTCATTGCCTCAACTCACTGTTGTGGTCTGTATCCAAAAGGAGTCACAAAAAGTATTATAGACAACCCTGGAAACAGATAGATCATGCCTGTTATTGCAAGATGTCTGTTCAGCTAATGGATAAAAATTATAGCTATGTGCTGTAAATATGTTTCTAAAATGTGTTTGTCAGACCGTGGCTAACCCCAGCCTGTTCTGGGCAAGGAAATGCTGGTTCACAGGTTATTTAGTTGACATTGATATACTGGTGGTCAAGCAGCTAATGCTAAGTGTGGTCTACTTTCATTTTTAGCATGTCAAGGCAGTTTAAGATTTCATGTGTAATTAGCTAATTCAATGCTATTTTTAAACATTACACTGATTTCAGAACTATTCCCTGTGCATATCGCTGGAATATCTCTCAGTCTTTTTACATGAAACAAAAAACAAGACTATGTATCACTTTAAAGACTAACAAGATGGTTTATTAGGTGATGAGCTTTTGTGGGCCAGACCCACTTCCTTAGAGGGTCTGGCCCACGAAAGCTCATCACTTAATAAACCAACTTGTTGGTCTTTAAAGTGCTACATAGTCCTGTTTTTTGTTTCAGCTACACCAGACTAACACGGCTACATTTCTATCTTTTTACATGTGTGAACATTATTTATTTTACTCTTAGAATAGAATTTAAATATTTTTACCAGGATATTTTAAACATAGGGTTTTTACACTAGGTTTATTATTTTACAATTTTTTTTAAATTCCATAATAGCTTTAAATATTTAGTGAATAACTATTTATTCAAAATCATCACTCAAAATTATTTCAAGTAACTGAAGACAGCAAGTGAAATAAGTGTTGTGGTTACTACACAGTGAAAATGCTAAAAAAAAACCTCACATCCATGATAGCTGAGAATTTTTTATATTAAGTAGTCATCAATTAGTATCTAAAGAAAATCCTGCAGAGTATTAAAATGTAAGACATAGTTGTGTGTTAAAAGCACCCTGCTATTTCCTTGGATAGATTTTTAAAATCACAGTAGGATATGAGCTCATGGAAAACCTATTTTTTCCCCAAGCAAAACATGCCATTATTGTATTTAAAAAGCATATAGAGTGCATGCCTAACAAGAGTGGAATATATAAACAGTAGACAAAAAAGAACAATGAAAAATATCCAAAGGATTTAAATTGAGGTCACACAAAGAAGTTTAACCTTTTTTTTACACACTACTGCACATCCAAGAACTACCTTCTAGCCACCAGTGCTGTTTCTGGAGTAGTTATAATGTTGACTGCCAAAATGTTCTTGTTCAAATGGCATAAAAATGACAGATATTATAGCCCGCAAACATGTGCTGCTACTCCCAGGTAACTGAAAAAGAACAAGATGCTGTGGGCTGAGTCACATCAAGTAATATTGTAAGCAATATTGCAATACAAGACCCAACTTACTCCTGTAGGCGAATAGCACAGAACCACTGAGTCCTTTATTTTAAAAATTAAATGTGAGTTTTCCCCTGTTACAAAACACACATGTAGAAGTAGGTATGTCAAGCAACTCAAGCAACTCAATACTATCTGGTTAACTTACGTGAATTAGATGAACATTGCACATTCATATGTTCACAAACACCAACAGGTTGCACCTCTATGAAGTGGAAGTCTCTGGTCTGGCAACATCTATGGTCCTAAGAGATCATGGATGTTCTAGGATCAGAGTGTCTCTGTGCACTGTGGGAGTGGCAGGAGCCTGGGAACTGGCACTATGCAGGGCAGGGAGTGACACATGGCCCAGCTGGCTGGCAAGAGGGGAGCTGAGAACCTGGCACACAGCCCAGCTGGGCTGCAGGGAGAGATGGAGCCAGCATGTGGCTCAGCTGGGCTGAGGGGGGGAGAGATGGGGTGGCTCAGCTCGTCTGTGAGTGGAGCCAGGAAACCTGTGTGGGGGGAGGTGAGAGGGAGTAAGGGAGAGGGGGAAGCAGGGTAGGGAGGACCAGTAGTAGTGGGGGGCCAAAAGTATCTCATCCATGACCAGATAGATCCTGAGGGTGCCAGATCGGGGAGGCCTAACATATAGTATGTGTATCCTATTTAATAAAACATCAAGATTATGCATAATGATGTTCATGGTTTTAAGTAGGCATCCCTGATGCATCACTTCCTTCAAGTCTTTGTATGCTACCTTTCACTCAATCCTAAACTCTGCCAAAGGATTATGATTATAATGCTTTATTCCAGCAGTGGGCAAATACCTGCCCACAAACTGGATCTGATTTATCAGGGTTAAGAACGTAAGAACAGTCATACCAAAGGTCAGCCTAAAGGTACATCTAGCCCAGTATCCTATCTTCCAACAGAGGCCAATGGCAGATCCTCCAGAGGGAGTGAAGAGAACAAGGAATCATCAAGTGATCCCTCTTCTGTCATCCATTTCCAGTCTCTGATAAACGGAGGTTAGAGATACCATTCCGAATAGCCATTGATGGACCTAACCTCTATGAATTTATCAAGTTCTTTCTTGAACCCTGCTGAAGTCCTGGTTTTCACAACTTCCTCTGGCAAGGAGTTCCACAGGTTGATGATGAACCAGAGGTTCGAGGATTGTCTAGGTGGTTGTTTGTGGCAAGAGACTGGGGCTGTGAAGGAGGAAAGCCCGAGATTTAAATGCACTTAACCAATTACAAACTTTATTAACTACGATTTGATTATATTAAATCACTGTCTCTGATTCGTCTTAGATAGCGCAGCATGCAAAAAAAGAATATAACAAATAAAACCAATACAGCAATAATAAGAACTCCTCCAGTAGCCAATCCTTCTATGGTTATCTTTGAGCAGCTGGTGGAGTAGTCATTAATCTACATATGCTTAACAACCTCTAAATATGAAATGGTTAATGCAATATAGTAAGCAATACTCACAAGCCCAGAAATGATTACGATGCACAGACACAAAATAACACGTGGCATGCTCCGGATTCGTACACCCCTTCGTTATTCGGTGGGTGGGAGGCTGCCTTCGGTGATCAACCCTTCAGCCAGGCTGGACAATACGTGCCTTCTATTTTTTGATACGGAACCTCCCCGAGCTTAGGGCTCAGGGTGCTTTATACTATAATTTTGACATCCGGTGCCATATTAGGGTTCCTTCCTTGTGACATGATGTCTGTCTCTAGGCATTGTGGTCAGTGCCTGATGCAGACATGACTGGCACATGTGAAAGCTAACTATGTTTTTGCTTCCCTGCTCCAGGTGCTTGTTAACAGATGTATATGACAGTTCATTTCTCTTATTCCTATCTTGTCCTGTTTTTTAGTGCTCATTAACTTAATGTATGGGACAGCTTGTGTCCCTGCTCTTATCTTTTTGGCCCAGGTGCTTGCCAAGTTAACTTCCATTTACTGAAGCTTGAAAGCCCCTGATCCGGGTGCTTGCCAAGTTAAGTTCCATTGACTGAGATCAGTGCTGAGCACCCGAGGGACTTCAAGCTCTGTCTCTGGATCCGCCTCAGCGGCCTGTGTTTTTCTTGTGAGGGGCTTTAGTGCAGCAGTATGGGCAATACGCACAAGGCCATGGTCAAAAGGACCCGCTACATGACAGTTGACTCTGCACTAAGTGAAGAAAAACTTCCTTTTGTTTGTTTTAAACCTGCTACCTATTAATTTCATTTGGTGACGCCTAGTTCATATGTTATGGGAACAAGTAAATAAACATTCCTTATTCACTTTTTCCACACCAGTCATGATTCTAGAGACCTCTATCATATCCCCCCTTAGTCTCCTCTTTTCTAAGATGAAAAACCCCGGACTTTTTAATCTCTTTTCATATGGGACCCATTCCAAACTCCTAATCATTTTTGCTGCTCTTTTCTGAAGCTTTCCCAATGCCAATATCTTTTTTGAGATGAGGCAACCACATCCGTACACAGTATTGAAGATGTGGGTATGTCATGGTTTTATATAGGGACAATAAGATATTCTCTGTCTTATTCTCTATCCCTTTATTAATGATTCCTAACATTCCACTTTTTTTTGACTGCCACTGCAGAGTGGGTGGGTGTTTTCAGAGAACTATTCACAATGACTCCAAGATCTCTCTCTTGGGTAGTTATAGCTATATTAGTCCATATCATATTGTAAGTATAGTTGGGATTTTTTTTCTAATGTGCATTGCTTTACATTTATCAACATTCAATTTCATTTGCCATCTTGTTGCCCAATCACTTAGTTTGGTGAGATCTTTTTGACACTCTTCATAGTCTGCTTTGGTCTTAACTATCTTGAGCAGTTTGGTATCATCTGCAAATTTTGCCATCTCACTGTTTACCCCTTTCTCCAGATCATTTATAAATATGTTGAATAGGACTGGTCCCAGGACAGGCTCTTGGGAGACATCACTAGTTACTGCACTCCATTCTGAAAACTGACCATTTATTCCTACCCTTTGTTTCCTGTCTTTTAACAAGTTCTCGATCCATGAAAGGATCTTCCATCTTATCCCATGACAACTTAATTTATGTAAGAGCCTTTGGTGAGGGACCTTGTCAAAGGCTTTCTGGAAATCTAAGTATAGTATATCCACTGGATCCCCTTTGTTCACATATTTGTTGACCCCCTCAAAGAACTCTAGCAGATTAGTAAGGCATGATTTCCCTTTACAGAAACCATGTTGACTTTTTCCCAACAAATTATATTCATCCATGTTTCTGACAATTTAATTCTTTACGATAGTTTTCTAATTTTCCTACTACTGAAGTTATACTTAATGGACTCTAATTGCTACGATCACCCCTAGAGCCCTTTTTAAATATTGACGTCACATTCTTCTTCTTAAACCCTTGTGCTCTGAATGGAGCATAGATCACATTAGCTAACTTCTAATCATTAGGCACAGGTGCTGATTTTAAGGACAGGTTACAAACCACCGTTAGTAGTTCCACGATTTCACATTTGAGTTCTTTCAGCACTATTGAGTGAATGCTGTCTGGTCCTGGTAACTTGTTACTGTTAAGTTTATCAGTTTGTTTTAAAACCTCCTCTAATAACAACTCGATCTGGGACAATTCCTCCACATTTGTCACTTAAAAAGAGTGGCTCAGGTTTGAGAATATCCCTAACATTTTCAGCCATGAAGACCAAAGCAAATAATTCATTTAGTTTCTCTGCAATGACTTTATTATCTTTGAGTGCTCCCTCAACCTCTCTACCGCCCGGAGGCCCCGCTGGTTGTTTAGCAGTCTTCCTTCTTCTGATGTACTTAAAAACATTTTGCTATTACTTTCTGAATTTTGGGTTAGCTGCTCTTCAAACTTCTTTTTGGTTGTTCTTATTATATTTTTATACTTAATCTGACAGAGTTAATTCTCCTCTCTATTTTCCTCACTAGGATTTAACTTCTACCTTTTAAATTATGCCTTTTAATCTTTCATGGATTCTTTTACTTGGTTGTTAAGCCACAATGGCACTTTTTTATGTCTCTTATCATGTTTTTAATTTGGGAGTGTATATTTAAGTTGGGCCTCTATTGTGGTTTCTTTAGAAAGTTTCCATGCAGTTTGCAGGGATTTTACTTTTGTCACTGAACATTTTAATTTCTGTTTAAGTAAACTCATCTTTGTGTAGTTCCCCTTTCTGAAATTAAATACCTCAGTGTTGGGCTGCTAAGGTGTTTTTCCCATCACAGGGATGTTAGTCTCTGCTGGGCCACCACCACCACTGTATTTACCTGCACCTAGAATCATAGAATACTAGGACTGAGGTCATCGAGTCCAGTATCCTGCCCTCATGGCAGGACCCAGTACTGTCTAGACCATCCCTGATAGATATTTATCTAACCTACTCTTAAATATCTCCAGAGATGGAGATTCCACAACCTCCATAGGCAATTTATTCCGGTGTTTAACCACCCTGAGAGTTAGGAACTTTTTCCTAATGTCCAACCTAAACCTCCCTTGCTGCAGTTTCAGCCCATTGCTTCTTGTTCTATCTTCAGAGGCCAGGAAGAACAATTTTTCTCCCTCCTCCTTGTGACATCATTTTAGATACCTGAAAAACGCTATCATGTCCCCCCTCAATCTTCTCTTTTCCAAACTAAACAAGCCCAATTCTTTCAGTCTTCCTTCATAGGTCATATTCTCTAGACTTTTAATCATTCTTGTTGCTCTTCTCAGGACCTTATCCAATTTCTCCACATCTTTCTTGAAATGTGGTGCCCAGAACTGGACGCAATACTCCAATTGAGGCCTAATCGGTGCAGAGTAGAGGGGAAGAATGACTTCTCGTGTCTTGATAACAAAACTCCTGCACCCCAGAATCATGTTTCCTTTTTTTACAACAGCATCACACTGTTGGCTCATATTTAGCTTGCTGCCCACTATGACCCCTAGATCTCTTTATACAGTATTTCTTCCTGGACAGTCACTTGCCATTCTGTCTGTGTGACACAGATTGTTCCTTCCCAAGTGGAGTACTTATAAAGTTATTTAATTAAATTCATTTCTTTAATTTCTTTTGGAACTTGAATGTAGAGAGTCTGACACTGGGCAATCCTTGCTGAAATTCCTTACAGAGTGAACTCGGGGTCTCCAGTACTGCTGTGGGAGAAGGACAGTGAAGTCCAGCCCATGCAAGGTTACATAGGCAGACATTCTGGACATACTATGTCTTGGCTCGCTCTGCAACCTTTTGCCTGCGTACCTGTGTGAGTGCCTGAGGGCATGAATGAATGTGTGTGTTTATGTGTGTTTGAGAGAGCACTCTTTCCACTTGAGTTTAATCCTATAATGGATTGTTAATTCCTCACTTAGTAAATCCATATGAGTGTAACCCTGAAGTGGTCTCCATTTAACTTTGGGGTAACAGCAGCAGCTCACCAGGGGCTAAGCCTGATGAATTGCCTCTAGCTTACTGCCCACTCCTGCTTTATCTCCTATATGATGCTTCCTTTCTTTTAACTCTAATGCATTTGAACACTGCAAGTGAGACCAATTAAAAGTTAAATGACTCCATGACCCTAAAACAATATTAATTGCCTGAATGACAGAATTCAAAAGTAGTTGAAAGTCTGAGGCCAAACACAAAAAATTTAAGCCCAAAAGTTATAAGCAACTATTTAAGAGGTATATTGTAACACGAGATTCAATCTGCTATAGAACTGATTACTGTGTCTCTTATTAAAAAGGCAGGAACTGATGAAGTCAGTATTAAGAATTTTCAAATCATTTAACTTATTTTAGATTCTGAGAATCAGATAATGGATATATCGGAAAGTGTTTCTATGCCATTTTTGCATGAATTATTTAATTCTGAGTCCACAATATGTACTAAATTATAAACTTCTTAAAGTTCTAAACCAAAATGAAAGATGGTTTGTCCAAATAATGAATACATTGTCATAATTTATGCAATTAAAGTTTCCCTATACTGTGTATTTAGTAGTTCAATGGGGAACTTACAGAAATTATTTTGGAAGTAATTAATTATAGTACACTACATAAAGAAATAGCTTTGTAAGCATTGGCTAAAATCAAGGAAATTTATAATTAAACTAAAAGAGCCACTGGGAATATTAACATAATATGAGGAGCATTTTTATATGAGCAATTACAAATTAATCTTATTTAGTTTCAACAAAATGATTTTACTCAGCAGAACAAATGTTAACATATTAAAAGTTTCAGAGGGGTAGCTGTGTAACTGGAAAAACTTAAAAGACAATTAATAGTCTTGAAGCACCTTCGAGACTAACAAAAAATGTAAAAGGTATCATGAGCTTTTGTGGGCACAACTCACTTCATCTAAAGAAGTAGGTTGTGCCTACGAAAGCTCATGATACCATCTACATTTTTGTTAGTCTCTAAGGTGCTGCAAGTCCATTTGTTATCATATTAAGACCTCATTAATTTCTCTTGTTCTTTGCTTTTTCCGATTTAAAGAGAAAATACAAGCATTACAATGGCAAGAAAATAAGTTTGTTTTGCATTTGTGTTGTGCAACGTCTGAGATTTTAAATGTCAGAAAATTTGAAGTTGTAAATTTCTAGTACAGGCAGTCCCCGACTTACGCGGATCCGACTTATGTCGGATCCGCAGTTACGAACGGGGCTCGCCCCAGAGGACACGGACCTCGCGGTCCTGCTGCCCATGTACTCCGGGGACCTCGCGGTCCTGCTGCCCATGTACTCCGGGGCTTTCTCCACATCTCCCTGGTCTGCAGACCAGGAAGACGCGGAGCAAAGCCATGGAGGGGCTCGGGCAGCGGGGCAGCCCAGGCGCGCCTGGGCTGCCCCGCTGCCTGAGCCCCCCCACGGCTTTGCAAAGCCTTGGGGAAGCCAGCAGCGGGACAGCCCAGACACCCCGCGTCTGTCCCGCTGCTGGCGTCCTCAGAGGCTTTGCTCCCTGTCTCCCTGGTCTGCTGGTCTCCAGCAGACCAGGGAGACGGGGAGCAAAGGCGCGGAGGACCCAGGCGGCGGGACCGCGGTGCGTCTCGGTCCGCCGCCTGCGTCTTCCTGGTCTGCTGGGGTGGGGGGGGGGGGCGGTGCAGCTAGTACGCCCCCCCCCCCAGAAGACTAGGCTTTTCTCCGGACGCCTGTGGCAGAGCAGCTGGGGCGCTCTGGGCGCTACTGGACCAACCCGGCAGCACCCCAGCTGCTCTGCCCCAGGCGTCCTGATTCAGCCGCTGCTGGTCAGTTTCAGCAGCGGCTGAATCAGGACGCCTGGGGCAGAGCAGCTGAGGTGCTGCTGGGTTGGTCCAGTAGCGCTGCTCCTCGGCGCTACTGGACCAACCCAGCAGCACCCCAGCTGCTCTGCCCCAGGCGTCCCCAAGTCAGCTGCTGCTGAAACTGACCAGCGCTGACTACAGGAAGCCCGAGGCAGAGTTGCTCTGCCCCGGGCTTCCTGGAATCAGCTGCTGATCAGTTTCAGCAGCAGCGGACTTGGGGACGCTTGGGGTTCTTAAGCTGATTCTGTATGTAAGTCGGAACTGGCGGTCAGTTTCAGCAGCAGCTGAATCTGGATGCCAGTTCCGATTTACATACAGATTCAACTTAAGAACAAATCTACAGTCCCTATCTTGTACATAACCCGGGGACTGCCTGTATACACACCTTAATTAATTCAGTTAAAGCATAGTAGTTTTTGCAAGGGACAGCTACAGCACTATACTTAACTCTCAGAAATTAGACAGTATGATACCAAACCTAAGAACATTTTGTCTCTAAGGTACTGCAGGACTATTTGTTGTTTTTTAAGCATTATGTATGTTACTTGATGACTCGGTTCATCATCAGTATATTGGATATTGTATGCTATCTGTCTCTGGCCTTTGCAGATTCCTCACCATACATATAGATCACACAGATCTCTGAGAAAAATCCAGTTTAGGGATCAGATCTCTTTCTTCCCCTTCTACATTTACAAATATTTCCTCTGCTATGTGAATGAAACAGTTGGTCAGGCTATAATGATGAACAGTTTGTGTATTTGTTCCCCTGGAGGGGATGATCTGATGCTCCTTCCTGTTACAGAACCAACATATGTAGTTTTTATTATTATTGTTATTTTTAATTTATTTATATTTATGAAACACCTTGGGAATCCCCAGCAGAGATCAGAGTATTAGACAATGACTAATGAATGTAAAAGTGAATTACAAAAAAGACAGTCCTTACCCCAAAGCGGTCATAATCTTTATGAAAAGACATGGCAGGTAGATAGAGAAATATTATAAACATGAATATAAAACAAGTAAATTTATCACATTCTTCCATCAGTACTTTATATAATCCTGGCAATGTATTAGCTCTGCTCTCTTGCAATAGTATTTACTTAGGGCCCCAATATTATTTTGATGGCCATCTTGGTGCTGGGCTGTTGGAAGGGAAAGGTTATGCAGCATGACATTGGCAAGATGGTTTTTTTTGGCTATGCAAAGAGTTACACAAAATCATAAACCTTACCTACATTTCATTGAATTGAGTTCTTTGGATTTAATGGACATCAATCCAGGTTAACAACTGGTTCAAACTCAGACCGTCACTTCCCACAGTTCCCCTTGCCTGCAAACAGCAAACTGTGCAGCCACAGAGGACCTCTTGTGGCAGGCTTCTGGAATGCTGAAAAAGCCACTGCCACTCACCTTCCTGCTCTCTCAGGCTTCTCACTGCCCAGTCCTGCTGAGCTAGCTCCCCTGCTCTCCCCCAGGCAAGGCATCAAGCTGAGATCACTGCCCCTCAGAGAAGCAGTGCAGACACCAAATCTCTTCAAGTCCAAAGAAAGTGCAATTTAGGTACAACAGATAATCCAACACAGATGAGCTGTCATGATTGGTACCTCTGATGGCAAAAGGGCTCCAAAAACTGGACTCAAACACACACCTAGGCTACGTCTACACTGGCCCCTTTTCCGGAAGGGGCATGTAAATTTCACTAGTCGTCGTAGGGAAATCCACGGGGGATTTAAATAAAAATGTCCGCCGCTTTTTTCCGGCTTTTAAAAAAGCCGGAAAAGAGCGTCTAGACTGGCCCCGATCCTCCGGAAAAAGTGCCCTTTTCCGGAGGCTCTTATTTCTACTTCAAAGTAAGAATAAGAGCCTCCAGAAAAGGGCACTTTTTCCGGAGGATCGGGGCCAGTCCAGACGCTCTTTTCCGGCTTTTTTAAAAGCCGGAAAAAAGCAGCGGACATTTTTATTTAAATGCCGCGGGGGATATTTAAATCCCCCGCGGATTTCCCTACAACGACTAGTGAAATTTACATGCCCCTTCCGGAAAAGGGGCCAGTGTAGACGTAGCCCTAGAGTGGAAAGAACAAGTGCGATCATTCAAAGAACAGGATGAAATTTTTCAAATCAAGAGTTTATTTGTTCAAACCCAAACAATTTGTTTCTAGATTTTCAGTTTTTCCTTTCACTAACAAAAACAATAAAAATTCTGGTTTGGGGTGGCGCAAACAATTTGTTTTCTATTTTCAGCCTTTTCTATTCAGCCACTAACCCTTCCCCTCCCGTCAGTTATTTGTTAAGCTCTACTATTATCTTCTTTATAGATAAATAAATCCCACCTTCCAGTATAACCCTCTCCAAGCAAGATCAACACCTGCTAGCAATGGGAAAAGCAGAGATTATGCTCACTGGATACAACTCAGTATAGGAGATAACCTTATGTTTTTGTGATGATAAAAGGATTGGGGGCGAGGGGAGACCTGAGATATATTTTTAATTAGTTTTAAGCCTGAGATGTTGTCTTCAAATAATGATATAGTAGGTGTACGGAAGTTGTACTGCCAGATTTTTCATATACTTCCAGGGATCCAGACCTACAGGTGAGCCAATATCTTTTCAATTTAACAAGCACCCAGTGGTCTGCCTGACTAGCTACATAGCCTGATTGCCAGGAAAGGTCAGCAGATCAGATCTTAAATTCAGCAACAAGTAGCCATTCAGTTGCTTCTCAAAGTGTTCAGCCCTATCAGCGGTAGCTCTGGATAACTTGTTCTCTGTGATAGCTCCAGAGTCTGCTTGACCCTCACCTTATACCTGCAGTGCCTTGTTCCAGTCTGTTTCTTTGACCAACCCCTGCTGCTTCCTTTTCTAGTTTTGTATGGAATCTAATATCACTTTATCACTTAATATGAAATAGATATGTTTTAATATAAATTAGTAAATTAGTTTTCAAATTATTTTCCAATTTTTTGACTATCATGAAGGTTATGCTTTTTTTTTGTTTACACAGCCTGATATAATGTCAATTTTCCAATCAGATCTATTTGATATACAGTACAGAGATCGGAAGTTGAACTGTCATTTCAGTGTTTGACAAATGTTTCTATTTCTGAGATGTACGTGATACACAATAAAAGGTTTTACATTTTTTTTCTTCAGGATCCAGTCTAAATAAGTATTATCCCCACACTTGGTACAAAATAATACCATTGACCTTTATTGTGTCCTGTTGCAAGATTTTGTTGCATGGTGACCCTTGATATGTGGGTGGACATTCTTACATAGAGCAATAATCCCATGTGGTTTAATATATGCAGGATATATCATGTTCCCATAACAAATTCCTTTATGAATACATTTTACTATTTGATTTTTACTCTTGGAATATTCACTAAACCATGGTAACATATGCCCTATTATAACATTGCTATAGCAACAAAATGGCCATGTTGTTACCTTGGCAACAGTTACATATTGCCTTGGCTACAATGGGATTTCTTCCTTTTTTCCATTTCTCCATATACCTTTCTTAAAGCAATATATGAACATATGACAACTACTGATGAATTAACAGCTCTGTCAGTCTAATTATACTTGAAATGCTTGGATTGAATTAAAATAACTGGTCATAAAACTGTGCTGATGCTCTACAATGTTCTCTTAACGCTTCCAAGTGTCAAGTATTTAAGGTCTACTTTTTCCGTCATGCCCCCACCCTAATTTGGATACTATAGACTGAAGATTTTAGCCTCACTTTCTGTAGGTGGTATCATAGGGAGAGGGCCTTTTAGTGGTAGACTATCTGTGACAGACAAAAAAATCTGTGGATGTGGATACTCAGTTAGATATGGAGAACCTGGACCTTAATAAGACTTATGGGAGCTTAGTCAGAGAGCTCCAGAGCTCCTCAAAGGAGCTGGTTAGGAAGCTATGCCCTATGATGTCTCCCAGAGGCTCACAGAGAAGGGAACATTTCCAGAGAGAAGGTTCTTTCAGATAATTGTCTGAAGCAGCCTAGAGAATTAATTGAATGATGGAATCATTGGAGACTTACTAAATATAAACTCAACAAGGAAGTGATACACTTCTGGGGAGAAGACTACCATCCACCTTGATGCCCAACAAAGGCAGGGAATTCACTTTGAGTGTGTAGTAGGTCTAGCAGGATGACACAGTGACCGATTAACCCAAAGGCGGAGTTTCTAGACTGCAAATGTTGTTTGTCCCTTCATGAAGGGAAAGAGAGGCAGGGACTCAGCACCATTCCTGACCACATGGAAAAGGCACCATAGTACCTTCATGCCATTGGAGAAGGGAAAGGGGGTTAGAAAATTCCACAGTCTGTCATCCTGGCCAAAAAAAAAAAAGTTTGTAGCTAAGAAGAGAAGATACCTTTCAAGCTTTTCAGGGCTTCAAGATACAGAGGAAAATTCAGAATTCAGATCCAGTCCCTTACATTTTCCAACCAATTTTCTAGACATGTTCTCTTTCCATGCTTCTTAACACCATTGTCTGAATTTGAACCTTTGCCTGAATTCTGTGGTGATCAAAGAAGAATGGCTTTCTCTTTTTAAATTTCTCTAGAAATTGAGCACAAGGCATGGTATGTAAACATGTTTGTTACTATGGCTGTGCTGTGTGGGTCTGTGATGTGACTTAACTTCCTGTACCTGCAAAGCAAGGGGAAAGACCTGATGTAATCATACTCTGTCCCTGGAAGGCAGATGGAATCTGCCTTCTAGCAGATAATGTAAAGCTAATACTTATAAATTGACTGAGAGAGATCAGTTGGGGAAAGACTCCAGGGCTGTGTCCAGACTCAGGATTTTTTTCGAAAAAAGTAGCCTTTTTTCGAAAAAACTTCACCTGCGTCTAGACTACAGCCGCGTTCTTTCGAAATTAAATCGAAAGAACGCGGCTTTTCTTTTGACGGCGGTAAACCTCATTGCACGAGGAAGAACGCCTTTTTCGACGGAGATCCGTCGAAAATAAGTGAGTGTGGATGTGGGGAGGCCATTTTTTCGAAAAAACTGGCCTCCAGGAAGAAGCCCTGGTGGACAATCTGGGGCATGGGTTGCATGTCTCTGGTTCCTGTCTGCAGCCATTTCTTAAAGGGACAGGCACCCTCACAGCCACTTGTTGCAGCAAAGGAGCCAGAGCACACAGCTACTTAGGTGCAGCATGTCCCAGCCCCAAGACCCTCCTGGCCCTTCCAGAGAGCCTTCTGGGGACCCAGCCAGGGGCTCCAAACGCCGGGCACCATCATGGTCTGGCCCAGAGCTCAAGACCCTTCTGGAGCTCTGGGGAGAGGAGGAGGCCTTACAAGCCCTCAAAAGCAGGCGGCGAAATGCGGACATTTATGGCTGCATGGCAGAGGCCCTGGCCCAGAAGGGACACTACCCCCGCACCCAGGACCAGGTGCGCTCCAAAGTTAAAGAGCTGCGCCAAGGATATGTCAAGGCCAGGGAGGAGAGCTCCCATTCTGGTGCAGCCCCCTACTACTGCCCTTACTACAGTGAGCTGGACCAGATCCTGGGTGGTGGTGGTGAAGCACGCACACCACGGCGTTTCGTCCAGTCAGGCTTGGCAGACCCTGTGATGGACGCGCCAGAGCAGGACCCAGAGCACTCAGGAGACGGGGACATGGTGCCAGAGGAGGACAGTGAGGAGACGGCGACCGTCACCCTGGAGCCAGTCACCCAGACCCCAGAGGCCTCCCAGGTGTCATCTGGCGCAGGAGATGAAGCAGCAGGTGAGTGCAGTGAGGTTGTGTAACACCGGGGGGGGGGGGAGGTAGGTGGGTGCACAGTGGGTGATGCACAAGGGAAACCTGTCATGCTCAGGCTGATGCCCAGGTCACACACAGTGTTACCTTCAGAATGTCTGATTCCCCTGTCTCAAGGAGAGGGCGTGCCCTTTTGGACAGCTGTTGCACACATGACTGATTGTGATAGAAATGTAGCCGTGTTACTCTGATCTGAGGAAGTGGGTCTGGCCCACGAAAGCTCATCCCCTAATAAACCATCCTGTTAGTATTTTAAGTGCTACAGAGTCCATTTTTTTAGGACTGATTGTGTCTTCTTCTTTTCTTCCACAGCCGGACCAGCCGTGCAAGAGGGCCGCAGCACCCCAGCCCCACCTCCATCTCCATCTCGGGGACCTGGGAGCCGCAGACACAGGCGTGTGTATGCGGACATCCTGAGGCAGCATGTGGAGGCCGTGCAGGAGCTCAATTCCATCCTGTGAGAGAGGGCGGAGGCAGAGGATCGGTGGCGTGACCGGCTGATGGAGGAGCTGGTCCAGCAGCGCACGTCCCTGACTGCCACTCTCAGGGAGGTCTGCGGCTTGCCTGCTCCTGTGCCTGGTCCTGCTCCTCCAGCACCCCATGACCCCGCCCCACCAAACCCCCCTTCCACAACAGCATCCCTTTCCCCCTTTGGACCTCCCTCTCCCCCAGCCCTCCCAGTTCCCCAGCCCCTCTCTCCCCCTGGCCCTCCTCTCTCCCAGGCCTCCCCGTCCCAAGAGCACCCTATCCAGCCAACTGACAGGTGCACCACCCGATCCCGTGGCCATGATGGACCCCGAACACGAGGCCCAGGCAGGAGACTGAGATCAGGCAAGCACCGTGCAACCTGATCCCCTTCCCCCCTCCAGGTTTCAAGTCCCCTTCCCCCCTCCAGGTTTCAAGTCCCCTTCCCCCCTCCAGGTTTCAAGCACCCCCATCACCCCAGTTAAATGACAAAGAAAGTGTTCAACAAAATGTTTATTGTACATAGTTTTTTCTACATCAAAAAGGAACAAAAGCTTTTTTATGTTTGCAACAGTTATACTATTTTTTGAGTGATATTTAAAAAAATAAAACAGAACTTATTATTTTGAGACAAACCCTGGTGTTAATGATTTCTCCAAACAGGGTCAGGAGATGGGTTGTGGAGGGAAGCTTCTTTTGGGCCAGGGCCCAGTCCCCAGGCAGAAGCCCCTCTGTAGAGTCAGTGGCCTCCACTTGAGAATTGCTCCTGTAGGGCCTCCCGTATGCCAACAGCAGACCGGTGAGCCTGGCGGACGGCAGCTGTCCGGGGCTGGGCAAAGTGCCTCTCCTGGCCATCAGGACCTGGTAGGAAGGCCTCCCCTTTCCTCTCCACCAGGTTATGGAGAACGCAACACGCAGCCACCACCTCAGGGATGTTGCTCTCCCCCATGTCTAGGCATGTGAGCAAGCACCGGAATCTGCCTTTTAAACGTCCGAACGCACATTCCACCTGGTTGCGAGCCCGGTTAAGGTGAGCATTAAACTGCTCCTTGCTTGCATCCAGGTGGCCAGTGTAGGGCTTCATCAGCCACGGCATCAGGGGATAGGCCGCATCAGCCACTATGCACACCGGCATGTGCACATCCCCAACTGCAAAGTCGTGATGCAGGAAAAATGTTCCTGCCTGAAGCCTCCGGTAGAGGTACGAGTTCCTGAAGATGCGGGCATCATGTGCCCGCCCTGACCACCCAACACAAATGTCAGAAAACTGGCCACGATGGTCGACCAGGGCCTGGAGGACCATAGAAAAGTAGCCTTTCTGTTGATGAATTGGGCTGCTCGTTGGGGCGGTGCACGGATTGCAATGTGTGTCCCATCGAGCGCTCTTCCGCAATTCGGGAAGCCGAGGGCAGCAAAGCCGGCCATGACGCTGTCCAGATCCGGTAGACAGATGAGCCTGTTGAGCAGCTCCGAATTGATGGCCCTCACCACCTGCAGAACGAGACAGACAACAAAATGTTAGAAGGGGTGCCTTATCTCTTAGGAGGAGAACCCAACACCTACCTTCCCTCTCAAACACCCCGGGAATCCCCTCCTCAGAACCCCCCCCCAACAATTCAGGGTGAGTGGAGGAGATCCCTCCCACTCACACTCCACTTTGCCCTTCCTGACAGTCTCCCTTCCCCCCACCCCAAACTGTGACTGTCCCCAGACAATGACTTACCTCCATCAGGATGGATCCAACAGTAGACCTGCCCACTCCAAATTGGTGTCCCACGGAGCGGTAGCTGTCGGGGGTTGCCAGCTTCCAGAGGGCAATGGCGACCCTCTTTTCCAGGGGGATAGCGGGCCGCAGGTGGGTGTCTTGCCATTGCAGAGCAGGGGCAAGCCAGGTACACAGCTCCTGGAAAGTGGTCTTTCGCATCCAGAAGTTACATAGCCACTCTTGGTCATCCCAGAGCTCCATCACGAGCCGGTCCCACCAGTCAGAGTTGGTGTCAAGCCTCCAAACACGCCTGTCCACAAAGAAGTTTGGAGGCAAGGGCAGTGTGGCTGCTTGACGGACGATCCCTTCGTACCTCTAGTCTGGGTCCAGATGGGGAAGTAGCCTCATGACTGTGTCATGCAGATGCAGCAACACTTGCAGTATGATGGCGTGGGGCCATCGCCTGCCCAGGGGCAGCTCTGGCTCCATGCCAAAAAAATGGGTCTAAAACAGAAAAACCTCCAAACAAAAAACCTGCTGGGGTGTCCCAGGAAGCTGAGCACTCCAAACCAGCACTGCAATGCCTTGCTTACCTCCTAGAGGGACAGCAAAGGCAGCTGCAGAAGCAGAGCAACGGGTGTTCAGGAGTGTCCCTTTAACCACGCCGCATCTCTGCAATGGGCAGGCAGGCAGCAGCACCCGGAAGGAAATGCTGCCCCCATGCCCTGGCAGAAGCGGTTCCGGGTGGTTTTTAATTTCGAAAGAGCGTCCAGCAGTCAGGACGCTCTTTTTCGAAAAAGCGGATCGATTTTCCAATCCGCGTATTGTAGTCTAGACGCGCTCTTTCGAAAGAGGCTTGCAGTCTAGACATAGCCTAGAAGAGAGAGGTCTGTTTGGTTACATCTAAGCCCTAAAAGGGAGTTTAACAGACAGGAAACAGTGATGAAGAAGCCTACAGGAGGGCTGTGTCTAGACTGGCAAGTTTTTCCACAAAAGCAGCTGCTTTTGTGGAAAAACTTGCCAGCTGTCTACACTGGCCGCTTCAATTTCTGCAAGAACGCTGACTTCCTACTGTCTGAAATCAGTGCTTCTTGTGGAAATACTATGCTGCTCCCGTTCAGGCAAAGTCCTTTTGCGCAAAGCTTTTGCGCAAAAGGGCCAGTGTAGACAACTCAGATTTGTTTTGTGCAAAAAAGCCCTGATTGTGAAAATGGCGACCAGGACTTTTTTGTGCAAAAGCACGTCTAGATTGGCACGGACGCTTTTCCGCAAAAAGTGCTTTTGCGGAAAAGCGTCCGTGCCAATCTAGACACTCTTTTCCGCAAATGCTTTTAACTGAAAACTTTTCCGTTAAAAGCATTTGCGGAAAATCATGCCAGTCTAGACGTACCTGAGGCAATTACCTTCCAGCAGAAGCACTGAGGTAGAGCCAATAAGGAAATTCAAGTGTGTGTATGTGTGTGTTTGTGTGGATGGATGTGGATGTGGAGGGGAAGGATGGCTCTTATTTTGAAGATTGGTTTGGACTTGTTCAATTTACTTAGGAGAGGGATTAGACATTTACGTGACTTGGCTGTTGGCCAACCGCAAAACACCCAGAAAGGGGAATTGGGAGAAGGCAGGCTCTGTAGGGACAATTGCAGGTCTGCAGGAGAACCCAAAAAGGACCTCTTGCAGTGCTGAAACCAGTGCCTTTGAAATGAGAATCTGCTACTGCAGGTTACCTATGAAACTTTATGTCCAAAGAAATCTGTTAGTCTTTAAGGTGCCAAAGGATTCCTCATTGTTTTTGCTACTACCGAGTTTTACTTTTGTTACATAATCTCAGATTCTGTTGCTTCCTTACTTTCCAATTTAGTATTTTATCTTCATATAAGGTACATCTACATAGCAGGGCTCTACTCAAAATTAGGTACACAAATTGAACTATGTCAATTGCGTAGCTTATTTCAAAATAGCTTATTTCAAAATAGATCACTCTTCCTCCAACTTCCCTTACTTCTTGTACAATGAGGGTTACAGGTGTCCGTGTAAGAAGACCTCCAGCTTGACAGTATTTCAACATTATTTCGAAATAAAGGCCTGCTGTGTAGACATGTACTAAGTTATTTTGAAATAATGCTAATTATTTCGAAATAATGTTACTGTGTAGATGTACCCATATAGTGTATCTGATTGTTTCTGCATTCTCTATTCCACTGAAAATGCCCTATCCTTATAATTGTTCCAAGGAGATTACATTATGGATATAATTGCTCTAGATAACATTGCCTATATTTTTGCAAAGGCATATTGTGCACTGATTAGGTTTGAATGCATTTTGATGTAATTATGATGTGATTAATCCATGATATTAAAAAGCAAACATCATTTAACACTAATACTCAGGGGAAAAGACTGTCTGATCCATGCTCATGTCAAACAATTTATTATGTTTGAAATGAGTCAGCTGGTATAAATTTTAATAGCAATACTGAAGTCTGTAGATCTGTGTCAATTTACATTAAATGATTATATGGCACATAGAAACCACATGACTAGCCCAGAAACCTCTTTGTCTATGTAATGCTCTTGAAATTAACTTCTCGATTTTGCTTCTAACTATCTTGAATCCTACTCTGACTTTCCTTCAGTTTGCTGTCCTTCCTTTCGTAGGCTATGTCTACACTACGAAGATCAATTGCCACGGTCGATATTCCGGGGTTTGATTAAGCAGGTCTCATGAAGACCATTTTATTTGAACGCAGAGGGTGTCCCTATCAGCGCCGGTACTCCTGTTCCTCATAAGGAGAAAGGGAAGCTGATGGGAGCGTTTGCTCCTATCGACCTCTTGCTGTCTGGATGGCAATTTAAGTTATGTTGACTGCAGCTATGTAATTAATGTAGCTGGAGTTGTGTCTCTTAAGTTGACCTTCTGCTCTAGTGTAGACTAAACTAAGTAGTCTTATGACTCTGTACTCTATCTCAGGCACTTTCAAATTATTTAGGTTTATTTTCAAGTGGTTTTATCTTTGAAGAGTGATCTGACCTTCTCTCTGGAGCCTTCAGATGCAGTGAAGTGGCACGTTCCTATTCATGACTCTTCAGAGGGTTAACAGTCCCTTGAGTAATTCCTAATGCCTATTAGTTGCTGGCAAATCTCCATTATAAAGCGCTACAAACAAAAATGCAAAAACATTTGCTATGATTTTTCTCAAAATGAGCCCTTGTGCTAGAACCTTGTATTTTCAGCAAAGCATACATTATTTGCAGGCTGAATCCACTTTAATAGACTGTGTGTGAGCTGCTGATATAATAAGCCTTTAAAAAAAACGTTCTCTACATAGAGAAAGATATTTTAAGTGGAGGTGTGTGATTTGTTTTGGTCAGTGAATTTAATCTTGACACATGACAAATTTCTCTTACAATGTGCTCAAAATATAGTCTTCTGAGAATACCCTTTAAGAGCCATAAACTCCAAAATGAAATGGTAGCAGATCCCTGAGGAAATGCTGGCACTATTAAAAACAAATGTAACACAAGACATTAAACAAAGAATCACTCTTTTCACTTCCTCAGTAAGGGGGCATGCTGGTAACATGTCTTCTGTGCTCTTTAACATGTAGCAGCTGCTATCGGTAACCAGGATCATCAGGATGAAGGGGAATGCAATAATTCCTTTACCCTAGCCACTCCCACTAACTGTCAGCTGGGAGGAGTGGCTGAGGAACCCTCCCTGAGTACTTGTATGCTGAGACTTCCCAGAGAAAGGAAAGATCTGCTTCTGACCCAATATTTTGGGTTTAGGATTGTTCTGTGCTGGATGAAATACTGCAAAGTGAATACAGGATACAGCCCAGAATCAGGTCCATTGTGGGTATAATTTAAGAACAACCTCTTATACTCACAATTCCCCATGTCATATGTATTAGAGTTTCAGTATCTAGAAATCTGTAGCTATGGGTTTTTAAATGTGCTGCACTGTATCTCATGTCTCAAATCTTGTAAAAATGGGGAACAGCAATTGAAGTGCCTCCACCCAGCCAACATAAGTTAATTCTGTCATTGCTACTATAGCACTAATGCTGGAAAAGTGAGTTTAATTTTTTTTCTGGGTGTTATTTTCAGTTGTGCTGTCCTTTTTGTGGTGCTTCTATGAATTTATGATACAGTTACTTTTTGCAGGGCCACTGGCACTTTCAAATGTGGTAAGAATGTAATACTCAATTTTGGAAGGTTTGCAGATACCATAATCAATTACTAAAGTGAATAAATTATTATAAAGGACAGAGGATAATGGTGCTCACTGCTATAGAATGCTGTAATTTCTTCCAAAGAAAATTTAATTCAGTAAATCAGAGTATATTCCAAATTCATCAATCTTTTCAACTACAAATAAATATTCTTTAATACATTCTGCTCCATCAAATGTATTTACCAAGGGATGACATGGCAACAATTGCTTTTTAACAAATTTTCTCCTCTTAAAAAGATATCTTTGAAAATGCCATTACAGAAAATGATACCGACCTGAACATTTTAGTGATTTTTTTTGCCATAGAATAATTTCATTCTGCACTATTCTCTGCAATTAGAGCTATAGATACTGGAAAGTACTTTAAAAATAAGATGTTCAGATGGATCAAAGTGGGGCTAAAGTTATTTCAAAAACCAAGCTGCAAGCAACTTAACAATTAGGAGGGCTGATGATACACCTAAAATGAACAATTAATTGCAGGACTGAAGAAAAAAAGGGAGACTAAGGAAGGGATAGAAAATGAAAAATTACATTGGTTTATAGCATTGTGATTGCATATGGGATAGGCTACATAGTATGAGGTGTGAAAACAAATTTCATTTTCAATTATTAGAATGTAAATTATAATCCTCAGTCATTAGTGGGCAATTCCTTATCTCAAAAAATCTCTATCTTTGGTGGTGTTCTTTTTATTCTACAAGGAAATATCTCATTTTATCTTCCTTTTAACTCAGAATTATAAATTCAAAATTCATTGCTCTTTTTTCTTCAGAGATTAACCTTCCCCAAAGGTATGAGTCTTATACAACAGGTACCATGAAAACAAACACTTAAATATGTATAACACCAAAGAATGTTCAGAAGTTTTCCAGCTACAAAATTAAGGTATGAAGTGTGACTGTTGTATTTACAAGCTATAAATACAAGAAATAATGTTACATTTTTATCAGCAATAAAAAGATGAACCTAGAGTTGTATTAGATATAAGTTGACCAAGTTTTTAATTATAGATAAATGAGCTCTCCAGTATTTTCCCCCTTTGTTCTTTTTTCTGAAACATTCATGAACTGATTCTGATTTCTGTGGATGTGTATTGTTCACAAATATTAATAAAACAGTATATGCAAATAAAACTTATCTTTTGTGTTTCATTCTCACCATCGTTTTGACTATTCCTGGTTCTGTATACTGTAATGTGTTATAATATTTAATCCTAATATCACCAACGTGTTGCAGTGTGTCTGTTCCCTGACTGTTTTGCTACAACAGAGCCATGACAAATATTGTTCATGAACAAATAACCTTGTTTGCTTGCATTACATGATATTTAAAGAAAACCACAATATTTTGCCCAATGTTTGTGAACAAAAGCTTGTTTGCACAAATGTCTCTTGAGTAGCAATTGATGGGGCTTGCAACCATAGCTTACCCAAACAATCACACTGAAAAAAAAATAGTAAGTAAATTAGTACTTAGGGAACTATATAATCATATCAGAATGGAATCCAGTTAACTGCTTGAAGCTTTAGGTGTTGCTTTGGGACATAGAGATGGGTATAATAGCATAGTACGTAGTAGTTTTACATCTAAGTATATTGATGCAGATTTATCTGCATTTATTATCTTTGAGCCTGGCAATTATTTGTCAGTGCAATTTTTTTCTGTGGACCTAGAGGAAGAATTGGCCAGCAAGATGAAAATATTAACCAAATTCGTGTCTGTGTCCTTTGCTAATGATAACAAGTGTTGAAGAGAGAGCTACAATGATAATTAATAGTTCTGAACCCCTTTACCAGCTTCAAAGAATCCAAGAGAATAATTCTGCAGCCTTGATCCCCCTACAAATGATTTGTTTTTAACAGAAATATCTCTTATAATTACTTCTCTTTAATTTTATTAGGCTTACTCTGATATATCTGTAAATTTTAAATAAAAGGCAAATGCCAGTACAAGATACAGGTTTTGATAACTAAGCTTTTCATCATATACACAGAGTTTACAGCCAAAAACCAAAAACTACTTCTGGTATGCTTGAACACCGTATACTGCTCTAGCAAAAACTGTAAAAAGTCTTGAGTAAGTAAATGAGTGGAAAAGCTGAAAGCTAGCTGTTTAATTATAAGAAAATGTGATTCTTTTTTAACCTGTTTAAAACACCCATAGGATTTTTGGGCTATTAGCAATTTCTTCACTTAAGGTTAATTATAAGTGTGACATATATGGATAATTTGGGTAAAAAAAATTGAACTGCTAAAGGGGACCAGTAGTATATTTACAGCTTATGTCCCTTGAATCATTTTGCCACCCTACATACAATAAACCAGTTAGAAGGAAGTGGAGAATTAACTTATGAGGCTCTTTGGAGAGTGAATTATTTAACAACACTTGATTCGGAAAGTTATGATGGAAAATAATAGGTGTCTAATGAAGATTATAAATAGACAGGTAAATTCATATGACAGCATTACCACAGAACAAACAGAAAACAAATCAGAAAAATGAATATTGAAGGGAGAAGGAAACATCAATCAGAAGTGTGGATGGGCTTAGCAGCCACAGTTAACCAGGAACATTGTATGGTAAAGGTGAAAAGGGATGTCAAGTGATGGGTAAGGGAAAAAGAGAGTCTGAATAGGTACGGAAGCAACACAGGGTAGATGAGGAGAAAAGAAAGGGAAAATGTGATTTAGTGGGTGAGATGCAGCAGTGAGTAGGAAGACAAGAGTAAATCTAAATAGAAGTAGAAAAACAGAAATAAATGAAATATTGAACATGGAATTTGTTTTACATGCACAAAATCCCAGGCTGAGCTAATTTCTCTTCTTCCCCTGGGCAGAAGATTTTTTCATTAGGGTATCTAAAACACTGATTTCTCAGCTTGTTCAAGATATAGATATATATAATCTCCATCTCTTTTTTTCCCCTCCTGTATTGAATTTATTTTCTTAACAGCTAGTTTCCTCAGCTCAGAATAGTCAGACCAGTTCAGCAATCAGTATCTTTATTTGCTTTATTCCCACTAGATGTGTAAGATGCATGATGGTTCTTCCAGTAAAGACGTTACCTTACCTTGCTACCCAGAGTTTCATCTTTATTTTTTATTCAGGGCAAACAAGCATGGAGAAGGTCAAGTACAGGTAAATGGTTTTTTACTTTGACCCAGCAAAGCAGAGATACTGAACGAGCAATCCTCATAAAGACCTTGCACTCTGACATCATCTAACCAAGTTAGGGATATTTTAGCCAATAATCTCCCAAAAGGCATGTACGGGGCCATAGCCAAGCTATACAGATTCTCCACCTGTAACTTTGTACAGACTTGGTTCTTGACATCAGCCAGAAAGCTAGATGTTATAGAGGGCAGATTTGTTTCCCAATAAACTCTAAGGTGAGATCTGTATCTTTTTACAGACACTTGCCAGTTCTCAAGCATTTGCTGAAAAAGCTGAGAGAAGAAAACATAACTGCAGAACTGGTCACTAGTGAATTGGAGGTTGCCATTTCCCTGAGCCACTGCGAACTTATGATGGAGACAAAAATGATTTACAAACATCAGAGATCAACACTGCAGGATTGCAAGAAAACAGTTGGATTACATTCTGCTTTTTTTTTATATGGATATACATCCCTATAAGTTCCTCCCTGGAATGGAGGGTGTGTCTAGACTACCTAGTTTTGTCGACAAAAGTGGACTTTTGTCGACAAAACAATACCAGCGTCTACACTACCGCGGAGTTCTGTCGACATAACGTCGACAGAACTCCGCGGTTTTGTCGACGCTGGTATACCTCATTTTACGAGGCATAACACTTTCTGTTGACAGAACTCTGTCGACAGAAGGTGTTATTGCCTGTAACGTTGCGTCCAGACTACGGAATTCTGTCGACAAAGCGGCTTGCTTTGTCGACAGAACTCCATGTGTCTGGACGCAAATTGTCAACGGAAGTTTTGTCGACAGTATCTGTCGACAAAACTTCCGTCGACAAAACGCGGTAGTCTAGACGTACCCGGAGAGTGAGCCCAGGTTCCCGCTCACCATCTCCACTCCACCATAGAGACATTCCCTAAGAGGGAAGACTGAGACTGAGAAGGGTTCTCATGTCAGAACTTTTGCCAGACCTATGATAAAGGTAATTCAATAGGTTGTGACCCTTCCCTCCACAAAGAGAGAGAGGCTATATTGAGGGTCACAGCAATCCTCTGAGGCACACTCTAACCACCTTGAAGCGCAGGACTCCCGAAGCTGTGACACTAGATAGATAGATAGATAGATAGATAGATAGATAGATAGATAGATAGATAGATAGATAGATAGATAGATAGATAGATAGCATATTAAATGAAGGGAGTTACTTTCCAGTGTTCATTAGGCTAATTCAGTCAGAGTTAATGTGTGAATATCAAGAGTGGGAGACTTAGCTTTGTAGTGAGAGAACTATGTTAAGTACTTCTTCAGTTCTAATTTGATCTTGCTAAATTTGCAAATGGATTGCAGCTAGAATCATAGAATCACAGAGTTGGAAGAGACCTCAAGAGGTCATCAAGTCCAGCCCCCTGCCCTAGGCAGGACCAATCCCATCTGTCCTGTTTCTCTTTCTAGTCTTGTTTTGAAGTTCCTTTGTAAAAGGGTGGCTACTTTTAAATCTATTACTGTGTGTCCACGGAGGTTAAAGCATTATCTTACTGGTTTTTATGTATTACTTTTCTTGATGTCTGATTTGTGACCATTTATCCTTTGGCACAGAGACTGTTTGGTTTGGCAAATATACATGGCAGAGGAGCATTTCTGGCACTTGATGACATAGGTCAAGTTAGATGTACAGGTGAATGAGCTCCTGATGGTGTGGCTGATGTACTGTGATGGTGTCGCTTGTCTAGATATTTGGCAATAGAGTTTGTTGCAAGGATATGTTCCTAGGTTAGTGTTTTTGTGGTGTGGTACGTGGCTACTGATGGGTACAGGCAGTCCCCGGGTTATGTACAAGATAGGGACTGTAGGTTTGTTCTTAAGTTGAATTTGTATGTAAGTCGGAACTGGTACATATTGTAGGGGAAACTCTAGCCAAACATTTCTCCAGAGCTCAGTTTTATTCTCCCACACCTCACTTCCCTCAGTCCTTTATTCTCAAGCTGAGGTGTCTGCTGAGAAAAGCCGCTCCGCGTCTCCCTGGTCTGCTGGGGGGTGGGGGTGGGGAGCACTAGCTTCGCGTTTCCCTGGTCTGCTGGGGAGAAGCAGCTAGTGCCGGGTTGCCTCACCCCGTTTGTAAGTAGGGATCCGATGTAAGTCGGATCCATGTAACCCGGGGACTGCCTGTATTTGCTTCAGGTTGGGAGGCTGTCTAAAGTGAGGACTGGCCTGCCTCCCAACATCTGTGAGAGTGAGGGATTATTCTTTCCCCATCATCTACCAGTTCTTAGGGTGGACAACACCGTCATCCTGCTTGTTACTCAGGCATCATCTCTGGTCTTGGCAAATGTAAACTTTCACCTTTTATATCTATTCACAATACTAAAGTACTGTTTTGCTAGTTCGTCATTTTGACCACGTCACCCCTCTCTCTGCATCCCTCTGCAGACTTCATTCTTCATCTCAAATAAACTATTTATCCTCACTTTCACAGCCTGTCATCTGTCATGTGCTATTGAGACGTTGACATTCATTTTTTATTGGTCAATGATGACTGCCTTCTTTGCTTACTTGTTACATTTCTGCTCAAACATCTTTAAACTTTTCCCATGGTGTCCCTCATGTTTGGGAAGTATTTCCCATAAACTTAAGTATAGCCCTTTCATAATCCATCTTCTTAAAGTCTCTTTTGGAATGATGCCTCCAGATATATTGATGATGGTTTGGAATTTAATGTGCTGAGACATAATGCCAGATGAGTCATATTGCACGATCATGATTGTATCCTTTTACTTCTGTTTGTTTTCCTTTGTTCTATACTTGGGTTTTAAGCTGTTTTTCTCAGGACCTGATCTTTTTTATTTTATGTTTGTACAATGGCACTCTCATTCATGACTGGAGCTCCTAAACATTACAGTAATATACATCATTTCAAAGCAATTGTTACATCATTCCTGGAATTTTTTTGTTCTCTTTCACTGCAAGAATCTAAGGAGTTACAAACTTTTAGGAAAAATGGTCATTCATTATTGTGTAACGTTTGTCCTCCCTCACACCCCTGGGGACATATGTCTTCCTTTCACTTCTTATTAGAATTAAGGATTCTACAGAATTTTATTTTTGCCTCTGTTATTCCAGCTGGCTAGTGAGAATGAAGTGTCTTTTACAGCCTGCTAGAAAGGGAATTGATCATTGCAGCTCCAAGGGCAGCTTTAGTATCTCAGAATAGAAAAGACTCCTGCTGGGTCTCCTTGAAGAACTGTAGGACAATGGAAGGTCTGGAGATGGTACAAAGGCCAAAGGATTGTAATGCACTTAGAGATGTCTTCAGAGAACAAAATTTATTGTTATTTCTTCACTCCTACTTCTATCACAAAATATATGATATAATAAAAGCAAGTCTTTTTTTATAACAGGCAATCTAATGGGTTAATTTCTACTAGCACAGGAGTATGTTGATTTTTAAACTATAGCTTTTACCTTTAAGTGAAAATATGGTAAAGTAAACACAATGTTCTCATATTTGCACTACATTGTCCATCTTGTTAATTTAAACTTATTTTTACTACTTCTAGATTTTTATGGCGGGGGAAGCACCAAATAAAATTACATAAATCCAAGCTATTGATCCTCTGTTTTTGTAAATCAGCGTAGCTCCATTGGCGTCAATGGAATTATAGGAATTTATACTGCAAGAAGACCTCACCTACCCTATTTTTTAGGCATGATTGCATGACCAGAGTTTACCAGAAGCTATTGTGTGTCTTTGCATGGCCATGTTTGGAAAGGTTAGTCTAATAATTATTGCTTATGGGCCTACTCTTTATGGAAATAAACTTCACAATTTAGCAGTATAAAGTACTCCCAATTTACATATGTCTTACATCTACCAATAAAGCATGATTTATTTTACAGAATAGTTGCAATGAAATAAATGATAAATGTTAAAAGTAGATGTTTATGGGATAACACAATTTATACACAAACATACTCTTTATTCTTCAATGGAAGATGTAGGGTTTTTTCAATATTATGACTGGAAACATTTCTTCTGATTTTTTTGAAGTTAATTAAAACTCTAATCTGATCTCTTTGCCTCAGTCATGGATAATTCTTTTATGTTACTTTGTAATAGCATGTTAAACTTTAACTACTGACTTTTGTCTGTAAACATGTTTTGAATTATATACAGCTATGGTCTAAAATATTAATCTATTCCCTAAAGAAAAACATAGTTTTTTGTTTATAATTATGCAAATTGCCTTATATGTTTACATACTTATATCCTGTTGTAGACACCCTTTATGGAAGAGAATCCTTCAGATTTTTTACTATACTTAATTATTCATATTTAATGGTTTTCTCATATTGATTAAAATTAATTCCCTTTTACAGACTGGAGCTTTCCAGACACTCACATGGCATAGGCCCAACCCTTATTTATATAACAGTGACAGAACAGCTACAGAATACTCACGATTCTGAGGGCTACCCAGGCTTATGAGACAGCTCACCGTCTGCTGCCCTTAGTGCCAGGCTGTCTTGTGTATGCTTCCTGAAGGTTATCGTACTGAATCCACCAGCCTATGGCAACATCAGCACTACCTTCCTGGCCCCTAAATGTTTTGCTTTCTCTTTTCAGGTAGTGATAGATACATGACCCCCAAATACAAAGAACATTCCCAGCTGTATCTAAACATTTATCTACTGAACATTCTCAAAATTACTAGCACTGCTGTTTCCAAGGAAACAGTACACCCCAGACTATAGCATTCAACTTTCTGCCAACGTTTTGTGTAATTCCACAGCACTGAGACGTACTTACAATGAAAACAAAACAACACACAAAAAAGGTTGCTTGATCAAAGAAAATAGATTAAAGTAATAGTAAGAAAGTATATTGGAAACAGTCACAGAAAACAGTCATAACACATTTTCTTGAGACCAAGCTTAACTAAGAAATTACCTCCTCTCTAAAGTAGTTTATCTCAACCTAGGTGTCTTCTCTGTCCCCTAAATATGGTTAAGCATATTTTCTGAAGTGCACAACTAGATAAAATTCTCTCCCTTGCTGTTTTTCCCTTTTTGTTTAAAGGTTTGACAGAACTTTAGAAAGAGTCTATTAACATTCATTTCAAACCAGATCTACAAAGCTCATTGTGAATGAGACAATACTAAATTTATGTCCAGCCCAAGGGATTACTTCCTTGATGTGGTAGAGCAGCTTGATTGTTCCCATGATTCCCAGAGTGATGCTGTCAGGAGTATGATAATCCTGGGAGAGTCACCCAAAGCAGCAAAGTTGAAGTTGATGTTCCAGACCAACAGCAGTGCCAGAACAGGTGGATGAAGAGAAAACTTCTTATATGGTTGTGAAGGTAGATAAAGGCTGCAGCAGAATGAAGGGCTCCAATTGTTATGGTTTCCTTGTCATTTGATTATGATCCTCATCCATTCAAGCACCATGTGGACAAGTGTGTGTTCACAATAGAAGAATTCATGAACAGGTGTGTTTCAAATTTGTGTCTGAGCCCCGTAGTGATCAAAAACAAAAGCATCTTAATTTAATCCTCAGCATCCCATCAAGAATGATCTCAGAACACTATCAACATTTCTCTAGTTGAAGAAAACTATCAAACAGATGAAGAATAAGGCATCTGAACCTCACAGAATCTTTGCCAAAATCTTCAAAGAAGAATTGTCTCATCAGCTTCACGTATTAATTTTCAAGTTTTGGAATTCAGAAGAAATCCCAGCTGATCATCTTCAAAAAAGGAGACAAAATTGGATTGTGGAAACTATGGAGAAATCACCTAGTTGTTCACTTCCAGAAATATTATTCTCAAAATTCTCAACTGGCTGCTCTTCTTGGATGAGGAAAGTCTTGGAGGATTCAGATCACCAACTTCAGGAAAACTGCCATGAACAACATCAACCTCTGTGAATGTTCTTCATCAGTCTCACAAAACCATTCAATTATATCAATCATGAAACTCTGTGGAAATTTCTCTACATATTTGGAAGCCTGCCAAAATTGTAGGCCATCCATAGACTCCTCGATGATAACATGCCTATGACAGTCATTAGCAAAGGCTTAGAAAGGCTTAACCTTCTTAAGACTGAAGATAAGCAAGGGTATATCATCACTCCAACCATTTTCTCCATCTTCCTTGGTACCATTCTCTTTCTCATCACTGGAAAGCTCCCCTCCAGAGCTGACATCCAGTATAGAATGAAAGCAAGCTCTTCAACTTCATTATGCCTCCAATCCAAAATAAAGATTATCACTAAATCAGTCATTGAACTCCAATATGCAGATTACTATGGCCTGTGAACAGAAATGCTTGTTATGTGCAAAAATTGTCAGCTAAACAGATTTTAAAATGTGTCAGCTATACCATACCACAAATAAGTCCCAGGGGTGGGGAACCTTTGCACTGTGGGCCACATGCAGTTCATCAAGATTAGGCGCCAGTGGGTCACCAGATAGTTTGTTTACCTAAGTGCCTGCAAGCATGCTGCTCATCACTGCTGGTGGCCATGGTTGGCTGTTTCCAGCCAAAAAACCCTGAGACAAGTGACACGCACTGGGCCACTGCTTCCTGTAGCTCCTGTTTGGCCAGAAATGCTTAACTATGGCCACTGGAAACTACATGTGGCTACTATTTACTAGCTCTTACTGTCTGAAATGAATTTATATTTGTGGACGGAGCGTAAATAGTCTACATATGAAAAAATATAAATTATTCAACCTCGATTAGGTAGAACAGGATTTGTTTTAAAGATAGACCTACTTACTCTTTTTGTTTTGGTAAGTGGCTACTTTGAACATAGGTAAAGAAAATAAAAACAAAACCAGTCTTTTTAAAAGTTGAACCTAATTTTGAACATTAAAGATGTTTCTGGCAAATCTAAATCTTGTCAAAGTAATCCAAATTGTTGGGCCATCTAGATGGCACTGGTGCGAATCATTTTACACATGGCTACTTTATAGGCCATTCAGAACACATCTACACAGCAGGGCTAAAGTCAAATTAAGATATGCAACTTCAGCTACATTAATGGTGTAACTGAAGTCAAAATAGCTTCATTCGGCTTTTGGCACTGTCTACACAGAAGGAAGTTGAAGGAAGACCACTCTTCCTTTGACTTCCTTTACTCCTTGTGAAATGAGGGTTACAGGAGTCTGAGTAAGAAGTTCTCTAGCTCAACATTATTTCAAAATAATGGCTTGCACTGTAGACATGCTCTTTATTATTTTGGAATAATTGATGTTATCCCAAAATAATGCTGCTGTGTAGATATAGCCTCAGAAATTACAGCTGGTGCTGAAAGTGGTTCCTTGTCTTATTTGGTGTTATTAGCCAAAGGAAAAATGTTATACCAAGTCTCAAACTGTATTGCCTCATGCTGCTTGGGAAATGTCTTTCTGGGAGATTACATTTATCTATAAATACCACCATGGAAGTTACAATCAGATTGATATGATACTGGCAGACCAGGTGCCAGGTCATGCCTATTTCACAGGTAATACTGACAAATGCATAGCTGATAACCAGGCTGCCAAACCTGTGCTAACTTACCATAAGAGGCATTATCCCTTTCCCAACAATAGAAGGTAGACATTGTGGACAAAAAACTTTGTTGATCACACCTCCGTGCCCTGGAGATGGTGTGTATATACAACCCCATGATCCATCACAGCTTAAATGTTGATACAAGGGAATAAAAATGCCTGTTCAGGATAAATTGGTATCTTTATGGTCTCTGAACTCTCTTAGGGGAAAGATTCGAAAATATAAGCAAGCACTCTCTAAACTGTTTGGGATCCTCCCAACATAGGCTTTCCTGTTATAGAAGTTTCTATTACCTTTTGAATTTAAGATTTTACCTCATGAACCTGTGTATGTTTACTTCCATTATTTTTCCTAGTAAATATAGTATTTTTGTTACAGGACTGGCTATAAGTGGTGCCTTTGATTTGATATCTGAGTACAATTGACCTGGAGTAAGTGACTGATTCTTTGAAACTGGGAAGTACCTTAATAGCACTGAGCACAAAGTCCAGCTTGTCTGAGGTACAAGATAGACTGAAATGCCCAAGCAACATTGTTACAGTGTTTTAGGAGCTCACATTTATACTTGGTTGGTGAAAACTACTCATAGAACGTACAGCTAGTCTATGAGTTTTGTCCTGTTTTTTTCAGTCATGAGCCACTCCAAACAGTGTGAAAATGGGGCTCAAACCTCTACAGTGGAAAATATCTAGGGACTTACAGAAATCAATTCTTACTACAGAGTCCTAGCTCTTTGCTTTCCCTATCTTTAGGAGAGAAGTGTGTTGTTATGGCATTTGTGACATGGTACAAGGTGTGGAAGGAGGGGAAGGGAAAAAGGGGATTTGTGTGCAGCCATCTTAGGGTTGTTAGAAATAGAGCAAGAGACAGGCTAACCTTGAGGCCTAACAACTCAAGAGTGAGAATTGTAAGAGACGCTTTCTTCACCTTGCTTTAGAGATAGGGATGGAATGCTGATTTAGGCAGGAATCTTGAGATAAGGAAGCATCTGTATAAACAAATAGATAATTGTTAGCCATTGATGTATGTAACGGGAGACAAATATATATACTTGTCTTTTACTGCTTGTATTTTGAAGATCTGTCTAAGGAGGGAGGTACGGGGGGGCACCCTCCCCCCATCCGACCTCAGTCTTTCCTTGCAATTGCTCGAAATAAACTGCCTCTGACATGTTGCTTACCAAACACAGAGTGAGGAATTGTTTTCTTCCACAAAGGAAATGAATTGCTCAGACTTTGCTAGTTTCTAGTGATGGATTATCTCTTTTCTTCTTATGGTTAAAATTGGTAAAAAAAAAAAAGTTTTTGATATTATGTCCTGAAACTTTCCAGTCAAATGTATTTTAAAACCCTGGTGTATATACAGTTTAAAAAGGATGACAGGAGAGGGATCATGTGATGATTACATGTTGTGTTCCCTTCCTCTGAGGCATCTGGTATTGGCCACTGCTGGCAGATAGAATAATGGGCTAGATGGACCTTTGGTCTGACCCAGTATGGCTGTTCTTATGTTCTTAAGCTATATAGAAGCCATATATTGCTATTATTTAAAATGATGGTGAATTTCATGGTGTGTTTCTAATGTAAAATGTGGACAATATTTTCACAAGTTAATCATTCAGACAATTCTAATTTTGTTATTTGAAACCAACCATATAAGGCCATGATCCTGCAGAGTTCTACCTGAATCAAATTCCAGAATTAGGACATTAAATTGCAATGAACAAATTGGATTAAATTAAGCTTTCTGCTCTCTCACTCTCCAAAAAAGGCTCTGGGATGAGATATAACTTCAATTACACTGACAATTTTTTTTTCTATTCCCTAAAAAGTTATAATATTGTGAAATTTCCTTACAAATCATGGTAATATAGTTGGTGGCCAACACAACTTTTTTTCATCATAGTTAGCCTACTTTTGGATACATTAAAGATATTTATTCCTACATTGATTACATCATGTCCTGGTAGCACCAAAACTTCCTGTTCATCAGGATCATCAAAACTGTTTAAACTCACAGGCTACGTCTACACTGCAGGGTTCTTGTGCTAGAACGGTTTCGCAAAATGTCTTGCGCAAGAGCGTGTCCACACTGCCATGTGATTTTGTGCAAGAGCGTACATTGCAGTGTGGATGCTCTCTTGTGCAAGAAAGCTCTGCTGGCTATTTTAGCTATAGGGGTTTCTTGCATAAGAAACCCCTGTTGCCCGTCCACACTGCCTTCTGGAACAAGAGCTTATTCCTCATGGGGAGAGGAATAACTCTTGCGCAAGAAGCCCTCTGGTCTGACTCTTTACTGTAAATTTACTTGTGCAAGAATGCATGTGCAGTGTAGATGCTCTGCAAGTTTTTGCACAAGAACAGCCATTCTTGCACAAGAAGCCTGCAGTGTAGACGTAGCCAAATAATGCAAACCTCCCAGATAAACAGAACAGGAAGAAAGAAATTCATAGTTTGTCAAGACTTATACAGAGGAAATATTGTCTGTTCAGTGATTAACACTCCCTTTCTGACTATAGATCTTCATTCAGTTCAGTCTGCCCCCAGGAATGATTGACTGTCAGCCATAATGCCCGTTAACATATTTGAAGGTGTCCTTTTTTGCGTAATGACTGAGAGATGCAAAAAGCTTAACAATGACATTTGTGCAGATGGTATTATTCTCTCTCATCCCACATTTCAGAGAGGTAGCTATGTTCGTGTTTCAGTAAAAGCAATGAGGAATGTGTGGCACTCTAACAAATGTATTAGATCATAAGCTTTCATGGGCTGCAGTTCCCTTAGTCAAATGCGTGAAATGAACACTTATGCTTTAATAAATTTGTTAGTCTTTAAGATGCCATAGGACTCCTCATTGCTTCTGTCATCCCAGGAAAAGCAGAAAAGAAAAAAAAAAGATTATACTCCCCCTCCACCTGGCTCTGCTCTTGCCCTGCTGCTACAGGTCTTGGGTTAAGCTCTGGCCTTCTTCTGTCAGCTGGTTGGGGCTCTCCGGGATGGAGCTCCCCAGCTGCCGCGGCCCTTCTTCTATTTGGCATGGGGCTCCATGGCTGCCATGCCAGGTTGGGACTGTGTGTCTGCCCTGCAGCTGAGATGCCCAGTTGGGGTTTCCCATAGACAAGGCTCTGCAGCTGTCCCTCTATGTCATGCAGGGTCAGAGCTCTGTGGCTGCCCTGCTGTGCCATGCCCAGATGGGGCTCCCTGGGACAGGGCTCTACAGTCCCAATGGTGGAGCTTCCCATTGCTGGACTCCTGACCAGTTAGCACTCCCGGGCACTGGAGCTCTCTGGTCCATCGACGTCCATGATTCTGCTGGACCACACAAGTTGCTGGATCAGGGAGTCCTGGATTTAGGTGGTTCAACCAATAGACACAAAATACTAGAATAATTTTTATTAAAAAGCAAGTTGGTAAAATGAAGTTCTGTTTGGAAATAATTTACCAATAGGAAAAACAGCTACATTCTTCAAATCAATAACTTGTTACAAATCCCCCCTCTCTGCCAATACTAGTATGTTTTTGTCAGTCAATACGTATTAAAGGAATCTTTTCCCAGGATTCAATGACAGTTAAGGGTCCAGAGTTCAGAATCAGATAAAGGACTTGAAAACAATAATACACCACTGTCATTCCAGTGACATCTGCTGAGTTTCCTCAAGGCAGTCTCTCTCTCTCTTCTTTATTTTTTTTCTAATTTAGTTAGAGATTTCAAAAATAATTGTTCCAGGATGGATGAAACATGATATCACTAAGACCTCTTTGTCACAGACGAAAACTCCCTTACATTAAATGTTTCAGAGAATGAATTTGCCCATTGGGTAGAGTCTTTTCTTGGGGGGAGAGGGCTTAGATCTCTGCTTTTGTTGCTATTGTCTTTAAATTAGAGATTTATTTTGCTACACAGAAGCCTTTGGCTTATCCTTGACTCAGGCCTCTCACATTTGCTTCGCTTGTCTGCTGCTATTTCCTGAACATTTCAAGAACACTGTTTTACTCTGACTGTGATATTTCCAAACTATGTATTTCTCATTCACCCATTTACTGTCTTGGCTATTACAAGCACTTTTCAATAATTTCCAAATTCTCTAATCTCAAAATTTAATTGGCCTCAAAATATTCTAGTGATAGAAATGTAGCCGTGTTAGTCTGGGGTAGTTGAAGCAAAATGCAGGACAATGTAGCACTTTAAAGACTAACAAGATGGTTTATTAGATGATGAGCTTTCCTGGGCCAGACCCACTTCCTCAGGTCTGGCCCACGAAAGCTCATCATCTAATAAACCATCTTGTTAGTCTTTAAAGTGCTACATTGTCCTGCATTTTGCTTCAAAATATTCTGTGTGTCCTTCTCTCCTAAGATAGGAATAAGGTCCATATTCTTTCATCTTCTACTCATGTTTACATTCACTTCAAAGAATGTGATCCATTTTTCCAAAACCCCAGAGACTTTCTCCATTCTTGCTCTCTGCTAGTACTTTATTTACTTCTCTTTTCACTTAGTCTTGGCATCCTCTGTTCTCTCCAACACTGTGGGTTGCATTTTCATTTGTGCCACCCATACATCTAGAATGCTTTCTGAGCTATTGAGTTAATTACTCTCTGCAATTCTCACATAAAATATTGCTGTTTACTCCTCTTTCTGCTTGCATCAGCCATTATTTTATGCTCTCAAATGAATTGTCACCCTATGCTACTTCTCTGTAAAGTGTTGATATGTCACCTAAAGGACATTACATAAACATCTTTTGTTTTTAAGTAATAAACTCTTTGGGACAAGTGGTTTTTTTGTTAAATATTCAGGGGCCAAGATTATTTTTATTCATCCAGCAAGCATGTATTTTCAAATACAAATATGCTTCTGCTGTAGAATCTTACCATGAGAGTTAATATAAAGTGAAAATTCAAACGGAGTATTTAAAGGACAGATTGTGATCTATGTTACATCCTGCTCTCACAGAGGGATTTTGAGTTACAACTCCTTTTGCAAACTTGGAATTAGAGTGAAAATTTTGCTATATTTGGGGTTTTCCTTTAAGACCCTGCTCCTGGAATCAAGAAATTACAGGAAAAGCTCAGCTTTCATATTTCTAACTAAATTTCTAGCTGTTGTGACCGCACAGAAAAGCTTGTAACATGGCCCAAGTGAATCTTGAATGATTGCTATTTAGAAGGTAAAATAAAAGGAATTCTGAAGGTATTCCTACAGAATATAACCTCATGATTTTTAAGCTAATCTCATGATTTTGGAGGATTTAACTCATTGTTTTTGCATGTTCAGAGTCAGCAGTTCTGCACATGAGACATCCTTTCCTCCATGAATCAGTTCCCTGTGTCATGGATTGCAGAGATGAAGGAAGAGAAGTCTGTGTGGTGCTGCCAGTGTCTCTCTTGGCCAGGTGTTGGGTAGAGCCTTTAGTCAGCAGAGTTGGTGCTGCTGGAAAATGTATCTGCTCCATGTATAGGGCAAGTGCCGATTACTGTCCTTTGGGGGCAGGTGAGTAATTGAGAACCAAATGATGATGTTGTGGCCCTTGGTTGGCTTTCTAGGCAGCACAGCTACAATCTGTCCTTTACTCAGGCAGAGTCACAATTCTTCTCTACATTTTATTATGGTTGTTTTTAAACTGGAAGCTAGTCTATATAAAGTTTGCTGCATGTAGGAAGTAAACATGAACAATAAGACTTTAAGAAAATAATGATGTGTGTTGATAAGTAAAACCTATAAGAAGTGGATTAATTGACAGAAAGACACGAGGCCTTATGCTCAACTTGATGGAATTTCATTGTGTGTTGCATCAGTAGAACCAAGAAAATGAGGGGAAGGGAAAAGGAATGAAGAGGTGGACTGGCAAATGGGAGTGTACAAAGAGGCTCTGCCAGAGTTATAGAAAGCATACAGAACCTCTGCTGGGAGGCAGAATGTTGTAGAATGACCCTGGTATGGGAAGAGAGGAAAACAGGGGTCTTAAGGGAAATGGAAGGCATATACAGCCAACAGAGTAGGGAGATGGAAAGGGAAATAGTAGTATGGGGGAGTGGGACATAGGAGTTACAAGATCCTGGTATGAGGTAGAGGAGAGGAATGGGGGTACACTGAATCGATGAAGTGAGGCAGTAGGTGGGGATTTGTAGGGAGCCTCTGAAATATAGGGGATATAGGAGTATGGCACACAGGCACTTGTGGAGGGAGTATGGAGACATGCTAAGAGCCCTGGATATGTGAAGGAGACAACAAAGTTATTGCCTAGTTTTATCCTGGAAATTTGCAGCTCAACTTACTCATTTGTCATGGTTCTTTAAACACTTGAAAACATTGAGGAAAAGAAAACTAGCCTAAATATGGCAAGAAAATTGACTTAAGTGATTTAATCTGGGTTTCTCATCTTGCAATATCTATTATACCAGGGTTTGGTAATTTTGTACCTCTGACTCTTGGCTAAAGCTTTTCATGTGCACTATTTCATGTCAGAAATAAAGACTGAAATATTTAATAAACTGATTTTACTGCAGTAGAAAATTACTAATGCTTTGTGTTTTTTTTTAAATAAAGCAAGTCAGTACTACAAGATCACTTTTACATTTTACTTGTTTATTCACCTGAAATTATTTGATGTAGTTCTAGCAGTCTCTGGATATAATTGAAGTCAGATATATGCTTCCCTTAAATGTAAAAAACAATTACGGATATTCTAGGCAGCCTTAGATCAACACAAGAAGACAGCCTGCAGCTCAATTTGTACACGTAAGTAAAAAAGCAGAAATGAAACAAGGAAAAGAGATGGATGAAGGAATTATGACTCATTTAATAAAAATGTGACAACATAATTTCAAACTCCAATGAAATACTCCCTCTCACCTATCATTCATTCTGTAACATGAATTCATGTTTTGTTTAATTACCCCTTCTTCCCGTAAGGGATATATTTTTCTGCGAATGTCATTATGAGCAACTCCCCTTCAGATTGCTGTATTTAACAGGAAATACATGCATACACACGTTAGGGAGACGAGGCTGCTTTGCCTGATTTCTAAAATGTAGTGAAAAATTCCTCTTGGAAGAAATTTGAGCCCTACTTAAGTCAGTGGAAGGACTCACATTCATAAACATAACCAATAAGTAATTATTAGGGATTGGGTGATAATAACCAAAAAAAAGAGGAAAAAAATTCCACTTAAGACAAATACAATTATTTTTTAAATTCAGTTTCAGAAAACTACAAAGAATAATTCCTTTCCAGTTCCATTTTTCAAGGTTTTGCAATTAATTGGGGGCAATTTCTATTACTAAAATCAAATACTGCTGCTCTAAATTTTATAACAAGGGTGGAGAACCTTTTTTGGGTTGGGGGGCGCTGACCCACAGAAAAATCAGTTAGGAGGGGGAAGCAGGGGCTGAAGTGCCAGCACAGGCCCTCCAATGGCAAGGTTGAGGAGCCCTGGGCCCCAGGGGCTAGATAAAGGCAAGCCAGGGACCTCATGGAGCCCCTGGGCCTTAGGTCCCTCAACCCTGTTTTATAAGAAGGCCTTCAATTTAGCGAACTAGTAGCAAATACACAAGCCTTGATGGAATTAATTTTGGAAAATCATATTTACTTGTTTTTAGTGACTCATAGGATTCCCTCATAAGTACTTCAGTCCCTTGATCACAAGGGCCTGATCCAGCTCCACTGAGATCCATGGTAAGACTCCCATTCACTTCTACAGGAAGGAGATGACATCTTTGGTGTTTGCCTTCATGATACATCTTGAAGCTTTCAATGAATGTCTAAGATATGCCACTGAGACTTATCTTATATATATATATATATATACACACACACAAACTAGTTCTCTAAGCACTGTAACTGTGATCCAAACACACTTCTTTGTCATAGTTAATGAAGTTAATGGGTTGAGTTCTGTTCCATAAGAAACAGAAAAACAAAGAAGAATAAAGTAGTATGCCCTTGAGAGAATACTACTAAAATATCATGCTGCCATTTATTTCACAGTATATACCAGGTCCAAAATACACTGGAAGAAACATAACACTCAACTAGTTTACCCAGAAAACTCATTTTAGAAAGCTATCTAACATTGTGTTTCTGACTCAACCACTTAATTAAAAAGAAAAAGTGAAGAGAGCGAGGCAGGCTCTCTAACTGAGCTGCACAGGATAGGATGCAAGGAAAGATGGCTAACATCCTCCTTGCATTCCTGTATATTTATCTTTACATCAAAATTGCTTTTCAAAATAGTAATGCAATAGACTGTCCTTTATTTGTCTCCATTCTGACATGTATTCATCTTCCCTCCTCCACCATCTTCTTTGTATCAGTTCAGTCTCCATACTCCTCCTGCCATCTTTTATGCAGCATCAAGCTAGTGGGGAACCCATTCCTCTCCACTTTGTTTCTTCCTATCCCACACAGTGCAACATGACTTAAACCATCCATTTTTCTCTTCTCCAGGATCCCAGGGTATGTCTACACTACCCCGCTAGTTCGAACTAGCGGGGTAATGTATGCATACCGCACTTGCTAATGAAGCCCGGGATTTGAATTTCCCGGGCTTCATTAGCATAAGCGGGGAGCCGCCATTTTTAAATCCCCGCTGCTTCGAACCCCGTGTAGCGCGGCTACACGGGGCTCGAACTAGGTAGTTCGGACTAGGGTCCTATTCCGAACTACCGTTACTCCTCGTGAAACGAGGTGTACCGGTAGTTCGGAATAGGCACCCTAGTCCGAACTACCTAGTTCGAGCCCCGTGTAGCCGCGCTACACGGGGTTCGAAGCAGCGGGGATTTAAAAATGGCGGCTCCCCGCTTATGCTAATGAAGCCCGGGAAATTCAAATCCCGGGCTTCATTAGCAAGTGCGGTATGCATACATTACCCCGCTAGTTCGAACTAGCGGGGTAGTGTAGACATACCCCCACACTCCGTGTAGCTGCGGGCACAGAGTCCGCACTAGCAGACATTTAAAAATGGCAAATCCCGGGCTTCATTTGCAAGTTCGTATGACTACATTAACCACCCTAGTTCAAACTAGGGTGGAAGTGTAGACATACCCAAGGTGACTTGCAATGTCACAAAGGAACGGTAGGGGCAAACTGAGCCATTTAGTCAGCAATACTATCCGATACAGATAAGTCAGAAACCTGCAAATGGAATTAAATCTTCATGGGAATATTTTAAGAATAAATAATCTACGTATCTGGGAGTTTTATTCACTAACTTTAAAAGTGCCAAAGCTAAGTCTGTCCTTTGATTTTACTTGGTATTAAAGGAAGCTCCCTAAAAGCTGCCTTTTTGGTTTTCTAGCCTATAGTGAATTCTGGTCATTGTTACACTCAGAGGTGTTTGTTACTTTCAGCATTTCATAGGATAGTGGGAGCAGTACTCAGGTAATTTGTATTAACTTTTCCCATTAGGAAGTCTTAATGAACTGTAAGGCTATATCTACACTGCACGCTTATTTCGGAATAAGCTATTCCAGAAGAAATACTCCAAAATAGCTTATTTTGAAGTAGTGTGTCTACACTACAGGGAAGCCTGGAAATTAGTCCAAGGCAGACTCTCCTAATGTGGACACACACCCTCGATTTAGAACCCCAGGAAGCACACTGAATTGCCTGTGGGAGGAGCTATTTTGAATTATCAGCTGTGGAGCATATACACTACTGTTATTCTGAACTAGCTGTTTCAGAAGAGATATTATTCCTTGTGGAATGAGATTTCAGAAGTCAGACTAAGCCATCAATTGTTTCAAATTTATTTCAAAATAACAGGCTAGCTATGTATGTGCTTGCATAGTTATTTTGGAATAACGTCTGTTATAATGGACATTATTCCAAAATAACACTGCTGTCTAGACATACACTAACAGGCCAGCAATTTGTTTGCTAACCTGCTTCTCACAAGAATGCTTTGAACTCCCAATTCGCAAAGACAGTGTTCCCTACACCTTTAACAATCATCAGCCAGGAAAGAAGAAATAAAAGTTAGGGAAGTATCTTGGGAATTGTTTAATTTATGAAGTTTCCACTCCACCCCTGTTTATATAAATATACATTAATATACAGTTATTCAAAAATGCATTTTTCTGTTAGATTGGTATAGAGACAGTTTATTGTGCTCTGAGGGAAAAAATGAGGAAGTCACTCATCACATACAGAAGGAAATTATAGTAGTGATCTTTAGGCAATATAGTCTGGTGCTGAGATGGTGGAGAAAAGCTGAGATTTTAGCCAGAAGAAAATGTGCAAGATTTTGGAAGCCAAGAAGTGGCAGTGGATATTCTATTATCAAGCAGAGTTCTCCTGCCCAGAAATCAAGTTGATGCATAACAAAAGCATTGATTCGCTTGTCAGCAGTAACAGAGGCCTATCTCTGCCTATATCTTGGAGAGGAAAAAAAGATATTTAAAAAGAAAATACGGATGATCGATGAAATATGAGATTAAAAACTAATGAAACAAAACTCCTGGGCAAGATAACTAGACCCAACAGGCATAGCACTACTTTACTCATCATTGCTATTAATATGTGTTATTATTGAGATTGAAGATAAAACATAGATTTTCCTGCTTTGGAGATCCATAAAATCATAATAAACATCAAGACTATGTAATGCATTGACTAACATATTTTCACCTTCTGGAACTGATTGCAGTTTAAAAAAAACCCTGATGTTGTAGATCAAAATGGCTTTAAAGAGAAGAAGAAGTATGTGTGTTGAAAACAGTTTTGCCAGCTGACCTGTTTGTAAGCAGATTTAATGTACTGTTTTTAATTTTTTTTTTTTTTTTTTTTGGTTCTCTGCCTTGGTACCATAGGGGTGAAAGAGGATATAATCAGCAGAGAGTTCCCCTGGGCCACTCTCTTTAAAAGGGAGGCTGATTTCAGAAGATTTTAATGCCTTCCCTGCTTTTCCAGCAAGTGTAGGGGTCAATTGGAACCTTAAGAATTGAGTGCAGTGGTTGTTCTGAGGCTACTTTTACCTCTGGCTGCTTGAGGATTTGACAAGAGCCTGGAGCCACCTTCCTCCCCAGCCTGACAGGGGCCTGGGGCATGGTTGGATGGGAAGGTAAAAGGAAAAGAGGCCTTGAACTATCCTCTGCCTTCCAATTTCACAGTGGCCTGTATCTCAGAGGTGGTAACCCTAAATGGAAACTAGGTTGAACCTCTCTAATCTGGCACTCTCTGGTCTGGCAACATCTGTGATCCAGCATGATTTTAGTTAGCCAGATGTCCACTTATCATGGGTGTGGACAATGTCCGTATGCCCCATATAGTTTGGTTATAGCCGCCAGATTTGGCTCTCAGTGTGTGTCAGTGTTCTGTACTGTTATTTAGCTCTCATTTACCTCTAAATGTTTTCTAAGAGCCCAGTCAGCAGTGGAAGTGTTGGGAATGCTAATAGAAAATGCATGCCCATGGTCCAGCACATTCTCTGGTTTGATACCGGTTAAGTCCCAAACATGTCACTCTAGAGACGTTCAACAAGTATATAAACAATTTACAAACTGGTGGTTTCCTGCTTCTGCTTGCAGGTAAAGGCTCTGTTGAAATATGGGTGATCAGGGCCTTGCTTCAGTACATTATCAGACAGAAAGCCTGGAGGTGAGCTGGGATGAGTTGTGCCTCACTCTTTTAGAACCTGCTTTGTGTCTGTTTTGGGTTCTTGTGTGTGATCATTCTGAACTCTAAGGCTGTGTCTAGACTACATCCTTCTTTCGACATTTTTTTAGGAGTACAGGATCTTTTGAAAAAGCCTGCCATTTTCGACAGAACCGCATCAAGACCGTGGTTTACCTTTCGAAATGGTGCTTTTTCATTACGCAATTATGAAAATGAAGCATGGGATATTTAAATCCCCACTTCATTTGCAATTTTGAAGTGTCTAATTGATATCCCTCTGTTGAAAGAGGGATGTAGTCTAGACACGGCCTAATGGTGTGATCTTGCAACCTTTCAGCAGGAGCACTCATAGCTTTAACTGTAGTGAAACAACAAAGGAGGCCAGGTGAGAATGTAAGAAGCTCAGATAATATATAGGTAGGTTCATGTATTTACCTACATAGACAGGCAGGGAACTGGGATAGGCAAGGGGACTGGGTAAGTGTGGTACCCCTAATTCTCAGCCAGAATTTATACCTCCCATTCTTTTCATGTTCCTTATCTTCTTTTGGATGTTTTCAACCTCCAGAAAGGAATTCCATTTCAATGAACCACATTCCATTCTAATGGACTCTCTTCTGGAGAAATACAAAACATCTGAAAGAGGAAGGATATGCCTCCTAATGAATATTTTAGCACTGTTCCTTAGTCAGCTTTGGCTGCAACTCTCCTTTTAGTCTTCATCTTCTTAATTCCCGCCCTTCTGTTACTAATACACGCTGGGATATGGTGAGAGGAGGCAGAATTAAGAAAAGATTTTTAGGTGAAATTCCTGAAGAATAGAACTCGTCTAGGGAGGTATCTTTCAGCTTCTTGTGAGCCTACTGAGGACTTCAGCAGGCACCTCAGACTGGCACTACTGTTCTGAAAAGTGTCATATTGCAGGGAACTTGGGGGGAATCGTAAATGATAAAGGAAGCCAATGAGGTTTATAGAATAGAAGTTTTTGAGAAAAACAGACTGGAAGAGCTAGTAGTTCTGGACATGTTTTTCTGTTTCTCTGGGTAGTGCTCACTGGGTATTGCAAGTGAGGAAGATGTTTTCTGAGTATGTGTAAAATTTGATAAGCACTCTATGCCTGAGCTATTAAGAGAATGTATTCATGTGTGATGCTTGAAGTGTGGGCTGATTATTTTTCTTTAGTTAAGAGAGGCAAAAAAGTTGGCTCCTCAGGGGAAACTGAATCAATTTATAAATATGTCCTCTGAAAAACTTAGTAAATATTTTAACAAACAATTACATGGGAAATAGAATTGTCCCATGAAGAACAATTGTGTTTAAATTTGGATTGTAAATTCAATCATTAAAATATAAAATTAAATGATTTTGTTTCTGATTTGAGTGCAAATCTAATGTACAGTTAACTATGGAGTATTACAGATGGTTCCATTAAACTTAGAGCCATGTTTTTTTTAAATAAACGCCTTAAATATTTTACCAGTTCCAGGTCACTTAATTCATTCAAGGTTAAGGTACTTTTCTGAAAATGGATGGCTGGATCTTGCATGGGACTGCATGCCTCCAGAAGGGGGTTGAAAACCCTCAGCTCTTATAGTCCCCTGTGGAAATAAAGATGCTCAATTCCTTGCAAGCTGTTGCCCATTTTTCAAGTGTATACAACTGCTTCTTCCCTCCAGTCCTGAGCACTTGTTCACATTGTGTATCTAGTTATCCTCAGGTTCCAAAAACTTATTTGGTTTTCCTGTTACTGGGTTTAAACTTAGTCTTTGCTACTCCTGAGGTTTCACTGAGTTTTACATAAAAGAGTGCACCTGAATGGACAGTAGAAAATTATGTCCTGAGGAAGTTATGAAGAGAAAAGAAAAGTCAGAAGCTATAGTATAAACGGTGACAGTACATCATGAAACTTGCTTACTACTTCATTTCAGAAGCAGTTCTTTCATTCTTGCAAGGACCAGACTGAGACAGAAATCCTGCCAGACTGTGACAGGAAGACTGTTTTTCAGGGACAAGAATATATTTAGAATGAAAGTAATGAAGAACAGATGATATTAAGGACCAGATGCTGCTGTCAGAATTGCATTGTAGCTCTGTATATTTTGGCTTTATTTATACATTCAAGAGCTGAACACTTGCAATTTCATTGTCAGTGAAGTGCAGAGGCTTTCTCTTAACCTCCAGAAAAAGTAGTTCTCCACAACAGGGCTGGCCTGAGCCTACATGTGAACTAGGCAGTCACCTAAGGTACATCTACACAGAAATGTTATTTCAGAATAACTATCATTATTCCAAAATAACAGTCTATGTTTACACTATAAGCAGTTATTTTGACAGAATGTTGAAATAATAGAGTTGGAGGCTTCTTACTCCAACTCCTGTAACGTCCAATTTATGAGGAGTAAGGGAAGTCGGAGGAAGAACGCTCTTCCTTGGACTTCCTGCTGTGCAGACAGCATCAAAAGCCGAAATACACCATTTTGACTTAAGCTATGTAATTGATGTAGCTGAAATTGCATAGCTTATTTTGGCTTTCGCCCTGCTGTGTATACATGTCCCTTGAGTGCTAGGCTTTAAGGAGTGTGTCTACACTGCACTGTCACTCAAAATTAGATATGCAATTTGAGTTATGCAAATTGCGTATCTTATTTCAACGCTATTTTGAAATAATTTATTTCACCGTTTGGTACTGTCTACACAGCACCAAATTTCAAAATAATGTGCTATTCTGAAACAACACTTGCTCCTTGTAGAATAAGGTTTACAGTTACGTCAAAAAAGTGAGCCTGAAATAATGGGCTTGCTGTAAAGATGTGGGATAGCTATGTCAGCATACTCCGGTTCCCAAAATAGCATTGCAGTGTAAACATAACCAAGGGGTGCCAATCTGAAGGGAAGTGATTTTCTTTCCTCTCTTTAAAAATATATGAATATGTTATCTCTTAACAAAAGTATCAAATATTGTACATGTAAAACAGGGTATCATGCCCATGTCAGAAGTTGAGTTACATAATATATTTCACATTGTAGCACATGGCCGTGTATGTAAAGCCAGTTAAAATGTGTCATGGCATGGGTTCAAAAGAGTGCCATGTGGGTTTGCTGACAGAGGGCGGGGTCAGGAGCGGCCCTAGATGATCTGCTGGCAACTGGCGCCCCAGGCAAAAAGCGCATTCAGTGCGCGATCGGTGCCCCTGCCTCCAAAGCCCTCAACGCTGTTTATCTTGGTGCCCTAGGCAACCACCTAGTTTGCCTATATTGACAGGCCGCCACTGGGCGGGGTCTAGGAGTCGATTTGTTCTCCATAGCCCAGTGTTGGTCAATTATACACTAGAGTCACTGTTACTCGCTGCTTAGTGAAGGCTGGTCAGTGACCCACAACAGCTACTTTTTAATTTTTGCCATGTTTCAAGCTGTGATTCCAAAGGTGCTGTGCTCAGGAAGAATTTGTATGGTGTTGAACCTGAAAAAAAAAATGGCAAGATGATTTAACAAGATTGTAAAAGGCGACTCACAAGTACTTATAAGATTAAAATTGTGCATTTATTGTAGACTGTTATTGTTAAAGTAATAGATTTCTGAACACCCGATTGAGCATATACATTCCTTTCCTTTTTAATTGCAGTAATGTTCAATAATAATAGAAATTCTGGCCACCATCTCGACAGAACACAAAATAGCTTTAAAACGTTGTCAATTTATTGCACAATTTGTGAAAGCAAGAGCATGCAAAGCAAAGTTTTAAGTGTTAATACAAATTAAAGGTCCAGAATTCAGATGAGGGGTTTAGGCCTTAAAACACAGCATTGCAGTACCAAATGCAATGCACAACCCATGTTAGGAGCCCAGATTCCTATACAATGCATGGAGAAAACTAGGGATCAAAAAATGGATTTCACAGAATCCAGCGCACAGGAGCCATCTAAGACAGCATAAGAAAAGCTGAAAAGAGAGTTGTGGCCTAAAACTAGTTCCTCAATGGGATTTAGGTGCCTACACCCAGAAGAGCGGCTCCTCTGACCACTTCGGATTCACAGCCATGAACTCTCTCTGGGTATGTCTACACTACCACCCTAGTTCGAATTAGGGTGGTTAATGTAGGCAACCAGAGTTGCAAATGAAGCCTGGGATTTGAATTTCCCAGGCTTCATTTGCATATTGCCGGGCGCCGCCATTTTTAAATGCCGGCTAATTCGGACTCCGTGCCCGCGGCTACACGCGGCACGGACTAGGTAGTTCGGATTAGGCTTCCTATTCCGAACTACCTGTACTCCTTGTGGAACGTGGAACGAGGTGTACAGGTAGTTCGGAAAAGGAAGCCTAATCCGAACTACCTAGTCCGTGCCGCGTGTAGCCGCGGGCACGAAGTCCAAACTAGCCGGCATTTAAAAATGGCGGCGCCCGGCAACATGCAAATGAAGCCCAGGAAATTCAAATCCCGGGCTGCATTTGCAACTCCGGTTGCCTACATTAACCACCCTAGTTCGAACTAGGGTGGTAGTGTAGACATACCCTCCTGGAGTTAGGAACCTAAACAAAGTGGCTACGTCTAGACTGGCATGATTTTCCACAAATGCTTTAAACGGAAAAGTTTTTCCGTTTAAAGCATTTGCGGAAAAGAGCATCTAGTTTGGCATGGACGCTTTTCTGCAAAATCACTTTTTGCGGAAAAGCGTCCGTGCCAATCTAGACGTGGTTTTGCACAGGAAATCCCCAATCGCCATTTTTGCTATCAGGGCTTTTTTGCGGAAAACAGTTTTTAGCTGTCTACACTGGCCCTCTTGCGCAAAAACATTTCCGGAAAAGGGCTTTTGCCCGAACGGGAACATCAAAGCATTTGCACAAGAAGCACTGATTTCGGACAGTAGAACGTCAGCGCTTTTGTGCAAAATCAAGTGGCCAGTGTAGACAGCTGGCAAGTTTCTGCGCAAAAGCAAATGCTTTTGCGGAAAAACTTGCCTGTCTAGACGCAGCCAGTCAGTTTTAATTGAAGAACAAATGATGAGGCTTCCTCTTTTATAACTTTTGGCCCAATAGTAAGTAAACTACATATGGTGTGAGCTCAGTGTTCAATACCTTCATGAATCTAATATGGAAAAGGGATGTGAATGTAGTGCCCTCTCCTTGGAGGTGGGTATCTATACTACTTGATTATGGGGTATTCTGGTACAGGACTCTCTCTCCTCATAAAGCTATTTCTCTGTGTGTGAATCTTATATATTTAGTGGAGCATGGGGAATGGGAAAAGGAGGAAAGGATTATGTTGTGTAAAGCCTCTACCTGAGTTATTACCCTGTAAATTGGAGCAATGTGGCTTCCACGTAAATTTCCTGGAAATGCATTAAAATGTAAGGTCCTGTCAACACATGACTTAGACAATCACAAAACCTGCTGCCAATTGCATTGCTGTGGACACTATTTTGGGGGTGACAGTTGCTTCCTAAGCCATTTTATTACTGATTATTTGTATTTTATTAAGATAGAAATTGTTTTCAGTCAGTTGCTGTGCTTTGGAAGGCATCGTTGTAATTGCTGAACTCTGAAGCTTTGTAATTGTTTTTTTGTAACTTTCAGCTGCTTTGCCTTTTTAGTTCTGCAACTTGTAAGATTTTTGAGCTCTGCTACTTTGTAATCTTTATAACTTTCAACCACTTCTCCTTTTAAGTTCTGCAACTTACTGTAAGCTTTGTGATTGTTGAGCTTTGCAACTTTGTAACCCCAACCTCTGAGCTGTCCAACGTTCCATCCTGCAATAAGGGAGAGGATATGTAGGTGATAAGAGAATGTGAACAGGGTTATATGTGTGTCTGGGCAAAGAAAATGACAAGGCTAAAAACGTGGAGCCAGAACGTAGGTGATGGCTAAATAAACCAATCACGGAGGCACCACTGCCCTACGCAAACAGAAGACTTGCAATGAGATCTGGGCATGCTTTTCGGTGACAGACAAAGAAGAAGGACGCTGTGTGCATGAGAGGAGCCTGCCAGTTCCAATAAAAAGAAGTGAGCATTTGGACAACACTCTCTTTATGATCAGCTTGTCAGGTGGGATCCATGACAGCAGGCAGACACACCACACCCACTATACCTTGGCTTCCTCTGCTGTCTCTCTGCAACCCTTTACCCGCATAGGTATATGAATGCCCAAAGGTATGACTGTGTGTTTGTGAGTGACAGCTCAATCCCTTTTTGTTTAACCCTATTGTGGTATTTAATAAATCTATATGAGTGTGACCCTGGGGTGCTCTCCAGTAAAATTTAATAACAGACTGGGGTCTCCCAGTGGCCTAACTACTGGGTTGTGGAAGCATTCACACCACTTTCCTGGCCCTCTGACTAATGGTGAGGGAGCACCACCACTGCCCCTCTGGCAGATTTAGGTGCACTCAGAGCATGCCTTTCAGATCAAGCCCTGCAGGTCAGATTGCCATGGGGATCTAGTTTGTGAGTCCTGCTGGGCTTTAGTTTTGTGTTAGGCATCAACCTGTTTTACCACTTTAGGAATATGCATTGAACAGTTAGGTACCAACAGTACATGCAGACCTGCTACTAAGAGGCCATGTAATCCTCTAGATGCCTCTTAGCCTGGCACCTAAATTTCTGCCATTAAAGTTCCCAAGGCACATAAAAGCTGAATGTTACAGAACTTCTGAAGCTGTGCATGGACCCAAAACATTTTATCTTTTTTGGGAAATTTAATGGCAGAAATTTTGGTGCTAAGCTACTTGGCATCTTAAAGGTTAGGTGGCCTCTGGGGGTATGTCTACACTATGGGATAAGGTTGAATTAAGATACACAACTTCAGCTACGTTAATTGCATAACTGAAGTCGAAGTACGTTAACTTGACTTTTGGTGCTGTCCACACTACACAAAGTGGCTTCTGATAGAAGCAAGCCTACTGACATTGATTGGAGTTTCCCTCTCAGTTCAAATTAGCATGTCTTCACTAGACTTGCTCATTTGAACCCTGGAAGATCGACAGTGGCTGCGTTGACCTTTCTCTGTAGTGTAGACATACCCTAAGTAGTGGTTTTGTGTATGCTATTGCTACCTAAATGATAGTCATATGTGCCTAAAGTGGTACTGTGTCTCCTGCCCTAAATGCTCTGTGTAGTTGCCATGAAGAATATGGGCAGACTTCCAATCACTGGAATTTTATTCCTTCTTTCTCCTCCACAGGAATTTCTTTCCCAATTCTCTTTATCTCCTGCCACCTTACACTACAAGTAAAATCATATAAGGTGGATTGGATATACTATAATTAATACATGGTTCTAGTTTGTACCACAGATATGATTATAACTTCACACACTAGACTAAAATCTTTGGTATGGTTGTACTTTTAGGGCATGTCTACACTGGAGCGTTATTTCGAAATACAAGGTAAGTGGCCACACTACCAAGCCTGTTATTTTGAAATAATGGGTTGGCTATTTTGAAATAATAACTCCTGTTTGTGAAGAGGAATATACTTATTTTGAAATAGTTATTTTAAGTTATTGTTTTGAAATAACTTATTTTGAAATAACTTGGTAGTGTAGACATAGCTTAAGGGGTGACATGCTTAAGAGTGTGTCACATAAAAAGTCATATGTGGTTCCTGCAGCTTAGCAGGCCTGGGATAGAAGTTTTCCATCCTTGGAGCACATAGCCTGCAAGCACAAATAGCAAATGGCCCTTATCAGCTTTAACCTATGCACTTAAGCTGGGAAACTACTAAATGGTAAACAAGTTTGACCTCAGTCTCAGGTCATAAGAGTGGTAAGAATGGCATTGAGTCAGTATGTGCACACCTAGTAAACAATTTTAGTATAACTAGTTTAGGGAGTCCCATGCCTGATGAGTCTCATCAGGGACCTAGACCTTGGAGGGTTCCGTGGATTCCCCCAGCTGGAGCCACTACTACTGCAGCCTGCTATGAGGAGACAGGAACGGGACTCTCCACAGATTGAAGGGGCATAAACATTTCTAAGTGCCTGTTACTCTTTTATGCATTGCTCTGTCTATGCTTATTGATGTGCCACTTTGCAATAGCTGTGTAACCATTTGGCAGCATTAACCCTGTAATAGTAGTCACTTAGGGTATGTCTACACTACCCTCCTAATTCGAAATAGGAGGGTAATGTAGGCATACCGCAATTGCAAATGAAGCCCGGGATTTGAATTTCCCGGGCTTCATTTGCATAAGCGGGGCTCCGCCATTTTTAAATCCCCGCTCCTTCGAACCCAGTGCCGCGCGGCTACACGGGGCACGAACTAGGTAGTTCGAACTAGGCTTCCTAGTTCGAACTACCGTTACTCCTCATTCCACGAGGAGTAACGGTAGTTCGAACTAGAAAGCCTAGTTCGAACTACCTAGTTCGTGCCCCGTGTAGCTGCGCGGCACGGGGTTCGAAGGAGCAGGGCTTTAAAAATGGCGGAGCCCCGCTTATGCAAATGAAGCCCGGGAAATTCAAATCCCAGGCTTCATTTGCAACTGCGGTATGCCTACATTACCCTCCTATTTCGAATTAGGAGGGTAGTGTAGACATATCCTTAGTGAGGTTAATAAAAGCAACTATCCCTAATCAACTTTGTGTCGAAGCGAATCCATAATCCTGTTTGACCATGGCCCTGTGAGTTGACAGAGTGTTTGACTGTAAGCAGTTTCAAACAGACTGCAGATAACAGATGAGCTCCTCCATTTCCAAACAGTCAGAACATGCAAGAGATTTCCTCCATGTATGAGATCACATATGTATCAGCATTAACAGATGCAGAATTTCACTGTACTATCTCAAATCCTCATTTCCCATGAAAAAGATTTTTATTTATTTAAGGCCTGATCCGGCCACCCTTGTTCATCTTGAGTAATACTTTACGGCTGTGTCTACACTGTCATGAATTTCCGGAAATGCTTAAAACGGAATACTATTCTGTTTTCAGTTTTTCCAGAAAAGGAGCGTCTACATTGGCAGGCTGCTTTTCCGGAAAAGCCCTTTTTCCAGAAAAGCGTCTGTGGCCAATGTAGACGTGCTTTTCCGGAAAAGAGCCCCGATCGCCATTTTCGCGATCGGAGCTTTTTTCCGGAAAAGACTACTGGGCTGTCTACACTGGCCCTTTTCCGGAACAGTGTTCCGGAATAAGGACTTATGCCCGAGCGGGAGCAGAATAGTTTTTCCGGAATAGCGGCTGATTTTGTACAGTAGAGCATCGTTGCTTTTCCGGAAATTCAAGGGCCAGTGTAGACAGCTCGCAACTTATTCCGGAAAAGCGGCTGATTTTACGGAATAAGTGGCCCAGTGTAGACACAGCCTACCAGTATGTAATTTCATGAAATAGTCATTGGAACAACATATGTAATGAAATTATACTGAGTGCAGATAAAGAGGACAGAATTGGAGTCTTAGGAGCATTGCATAAATAATTGAAGATATGTTGATTGAAACATTACCATAAGGATCCCTAGTTGTTCTTTTAATCCCAAATTTTCACATAGCCTGTAGCTCCTAATTTCTAACTGAACACACCCTACAAAGTATGCTGAAATTTCAGCTCCCATTAAACTTAAGTTGTGTAATAAACAGTCCACAAACTTGGAAATTCTCTAAAATATATGTTTGGGCTCTGATTAGCTCAAAATTACTTAAAATATGCTATAGGGCTTGACTAAAAATCCACTGAAGTAAACAAAAAGAATGCCATTGACTTCAGTGGGAATTATATCAGGGCCTAAATGAAAAGGTATCTAAATTCAACAAACACCGTGACAAATTTAATTCGAGCAAGAACAAAGAAGATACATAGAGAAACTGAGAGCCTTTCACCATCTATCAGAAGAATCAAAATATAACGAAGGGAAATTAATCCATCTAATTGGGGAAATATACCGCTTGTCTCAGTCAGTTTTTAAAAAAATGAAATAATCATAAATTTCTTGATAACTAGAAAAATACTTTGTTGGATTTTTATGATTTGAATGTGTATAAATAATCCTCCATCTCCTGTAACATTGCCTGTCTATGGCTGCTCACAATAAGAATATTTTTGATGTGTCTATGTAATGAGACTTAGCAAAAATGGCACAGGTCACACAAGATCTTATGACTGTCTGTCCCTTAAGACTTCAAGTGAATCCTTTAGTTATCTAGTCACAGCTGTGGGTGACTCATAGCTCAATATTTCTTCTTTTGGTACAGTCTATGCCATAGAAATACAAGGATATTTTAATATATTAGATATTCATGTTCTGTTTAAAGGAATGTCATAAAATTGGGAAATAAAAATCTAACAGTAATATTATTTGCAAAGTTTAGAAAAATTAAGGAGAATGAAATTAATACTGCAAAGAAGTTGACCTTTTGAGATTATAGATTTTTAAATTGATGTGGTAGAGATTATTAAAGAAGGAGTTTTAAAGAATCTTACTTAGCAGAAAGACCTAATATTGGCTAATAGAGTTAAATAATGTTAAATAAATGTCATTGCAATGCAGGGCACTGGGTCGGCAAGAATTATGGAGGAGTCATGGGTTTGCTCAAATTTGACTTTTTACACCTGCTCTCCATATCACATAGTAAAGGGATTATTAGAAAAGGATAAAGACAGCTCACTAGCTGGTTGACCAGAAGGAGAGTGAATATGCTGTTCTTTGCTTATGGAAGAAAAAAGCCACCCCAAAAAAAGTCTCTTCAGAGGCTGAAAACTGCCAGAGCCCAGAGAACTATTGAGTTTGTTTTGGGAACTATTTCTCTGCTTTACTCTAGAAAGGTGCTTTGGCTGTCTATGAAATTTGAGAGAGGTCTCTGTGGCTTAAGGACTCTTACGGTACATCTACACAGCTGGGTTACCTCAATTGCGTAGCTTAAGAAGAAATAGCTTTACTCGGCTTTAGGTGCTGTCTACACTGCAAGTAGTTGAAGGAAGAACACTCTTCCTTCGACTTCCCTTACTCCTCAGAAAATGAGGGTTACAGGAGTCGGAGTAAGAAGTCCTCCAGCTCTACATTTCAAAATAAAGGCTTGTAGTATAGGCACTCTGAGTTTGCCTGGTAGTTTGTGTTGTATCCTGAAGAGTTAAATTCCAGTCTTCCTTCAGTAGTATCTTTGCATTATTTTAAAGGTTCTTAGGAGATGTGTAATTAGGTGAAACAGCATTTCCAAAAAGCACTTATCTGCATTTCTAAATGCCTACATAACTTCAAAAGTGTAGTACATAGTTTTTAGATGAGGGTGTATTATAAAATCTGTGTATACAATAAAATTGTTCTCTGTTTTATTCCATATCCCCTTTAAATACACTCAAAACATTTTATTTAATCTTTAGGTGACTTAACTATTTTCAACAGATATCCGCATTAAAATAATTGCATATACAAGGCTGTTTAGAAGTTTTTGTTCTGAAAGGTTACACCTGATTCAAAACCCACTAACTTATGCACCTAAGTCTCTTTCCAATATACATTATTTTGAGTTTATTGCCTGCATTAAGTCAAGCCACAATTGTTTATTGAAAAGCACTAGCTTCTTCAAATTCTTAACCTTACCCATCTAACGGTTACGATTATTCCCACAGTCAAAAGGAATTGAACAAATAAAATTATAACAAAAAGATGGATCTATAGATACCATGGGTTGCTGATGTCAATGGGACTAGCAAATAGAAACTCCCACTAGTGATTGTATCTGGAGGCCTGGAGCATCCTTTTCAAAATTCTTTCAATTTGCTCAGTGGAATTGTGGATATCAAACTTTGTCCCCTTTTCACAAGCTCCTGAATATATGTTTTTAACTCAGGATGCTGTACCATTTGACGTAATTAGCCCCCAGGTGCACTGGCTCTACATGAGTGTATAGGCTGTATGCAAGCTGTATGTGTTTGGTATTTAACTCTTCAGATACAAAGTTGATATTACACCCTTCCAAGGCTAACACAAAGCACAAACACAAATTTCTATGAGGGTCATTAGTTACAGGGTAAAATAAATTAACAAGGAAGCATTTACATGAACTTCGTATACAAACACAATGACTATTTACAATCACTAACTCAGACTAAGAGAAATTTCTCTGCTTTAGATGATAATGGCCTCTACCTTTGTTGGCACTTAAACACATGTGAGGATCCTGATAAAGCTTACTAAGATAGATATACCCTACATTTGTCTCCATACAAGGGGATGGATCTATTTCAAAGAACTCTTCCTGATCCTTGACCACCCACTTTGGTAAGTCCATGGGGGTCAATATGGTGTGATTCACATTCAATCCCAAGGAATTAAGGGATATAACCATTCAATTCTTCCATCCACGATTGTAAGGATGTAAGTGCTCACAATGTGTGAATCAGGGTTGTAGTCAAAATTCAGCATTTTCCATAAGTAAGGGTGGTCTTTCTCAAATGAGGTCACACTGTTCATCATTAGATTTCTTATTTCTATGGGCAGAATTCCCTGCAACCCTGTCCTTAAAATGCTTTGGACAATGGTTTGTAGCCACAACTGGGCGTGGACACATCCAAAAGCCCATGATGCATTACGTTGCAGAGTGCCCATAGCATTAATGATCCTCTGCAAATCTAATTCTTGATTTTGGTACCATGATTGAAGGGTGGATATTGCATCATAATTGAACTCCACAGTTTTATTTAAGGAGTCAGTTAGGGGTTGGTCAAGAATGGCCAATTCGTGACCTATACTACTGATGCGCTAAACCAGAGTGCCTGCACTCAGAGCGTTCATGAGTCCTAGGCCAGTGCCCACACCTCCTAGTATCCTTGTTGTCAGATCCTGTTTGGTTCTTACGGGTTTTAGTATTACACCATTGATCCATGCATCCCATCCGTCACACAGGGGTTTAAGAAAAGGTACACATGCAGATCATAGGGTCTTACCAGAGACTTGCATGTCTACAGCTAACTTTCTTAAGGCATAATGGGAGTGTGTTATCATCATTCACTTCAAAATCCCTCTTTACAACAACTGGGCCAATATTATTAACATCAGGCTTAGGCATGACCTGGACATGAATGTGGAATTTGGCACCAAAGACTCATAACAGTGACCAAATCCCAGAGTCATTGCCTGATAACATCATTTCTAACTGCTCTTTACAACTTGCCTTATTAAAGGAGTTGGGAACTATAGACACGGGACACAAACTATTTATAGTTCCTGTTATATCACAATGCTCAGGATCGCCCACAGCTCCCTCAGAAGCTCCCTGATAGCTGCTTGCAATTCACCCTGCTGGGTCTGTACAGAGAGCAGCTCTTTCTCCTTTTTTTCCAGCACCTTCTTCAAGCAGTTGCTTTTGCGGAAAAACTTGCAAGCTGTCTACACTGGCTGTTTGAATTTCCACAAGAACACCGAGGATTTCTATCTCTATTCTACATGTAAGAAATCAGTGCTTCTTGCGGAAATACTATGCTGCTCCCGTTCGGGCAAAAGTCACTTTTGCACAAAGCTTTTGCGCAAAAGGGCCAGTGTAGACAGCTCAGATTTGTTTTGCGCAAAAAAGCCCCGATCGCAAAAATGGTGATCGGGGCTTTTTTGCGCAAAAGCACGTCTAGATTGGCACGGACGCTTTTCCGCAAAAAATGCTTTTGCCAAAAAGCATCCGTGCCAATCTAGACGCTCTTTTCCGCAAATGCTTTTAATGGAAACTTTTCCATTAAAAGCATTTGCGGAAAATCATGCCAGTCTAGACGTAGCCGGTAAGTATAAACTGGAGAGGTAAAGGATGCCACAACAGAAATAAAATAAGAAAGCTTGACTGTGACTCTGGTAAGCACAGAGTAAGGACCCAGGTGACCAGAGGAGGGTCATGGGGATATTACCATCTCTCACAGCTTGAGGACCTCACAGCAACGCCTAGCACTGGATTTAAAATTTTGTCTCACCCGTGTAGAACTGCAGCAGGATTGAATAAGAGAATCCTGTTCCAGCTGGATCCATTAGGCCTAACACCTAATGAGCCCCTTCTCCCTGCGCTATTGTAGGTGCAAGTATGTCCTGATCAGGAAGGAGTGACAGTGGATGTCACTTCTCGCATGCGAGTGTGCCTCCCATAACCCAAAACCTAACAAGTGTGGACCCTGGCGTACCCGTCTGAATGACCCTGCACTCTGCCATTCAGATGGGCAGCCCTGGGCAGAGCCAGAGGCAGCCCTTAAGTATCCTGCTGATACCAGGCAGACTACCATGGTCATGCGTCTGCAGGATTTCCCGCCAAAACACAGAAAGGGTGGGAAAAGGAGGGAGAAGAAGGGTGGCCAAAATGGAGTCCTTGTTGTTGTTGGGCTCTCAAAATGGCAACTGTGTCCAAGATGGCATCTAAGAGAATTTTAACCCTACATTGCCACCAAAAGTCCAAAATAAGAGCTGGAATGTAACGTCAATAACACTATGCAATGTGTTTTTATGCTCTGGAAACATACTGTTGCAAAGAACGGAATTCCTCAGAGTAATCTTTTATTTTTGTATACAAACAGTTAATCAATACATGGGATTAGTATTAGTGAGTTATCAAATTTAAAATCCTAAGTGTTCCATTGCTAACTTCTAGTTTCTTACATACAGGCAGTCCCCGGGTTACGTACAAGATAGGGACTATAGGTTTGTTCTTAAGTTGAATCTGTATGTAAGTCAGAACTGGCCTCCAGATTCAGCCGCTGCTGAAACTGATCAGTTTCAACAGCGGCTGAATCTGGACGCCAGTTCTGACTTACATACAGATTCAACTTAAGAACCCCAGGCATCCCCAAGTCAGCTGCTGCTGAAACTGATTAGTGGCTGATTCCAGGAAGCCCCAGGACAGGGGATTCCTGTAGTCAGCCACTGGTCAGTTTCAGCAGCGGCTGACTTGGGGACGCCTGGGGCAGAGCAGCTGGAGTGCTGCCGGGTTGGTCCAGTAGCGCCAAGGAGCGGTGCTGCGGGACCAACCGGCAGCGCCCCACCTGCTCTACCACAGGCCTGGGGCTTTGCTCCACGTCTCCCTGGTCTGCTGGGGGGGGCCCACTAGCTACGCCCCCCACCACCAGCAGACCAGGGACACGGGGAGCAAAGTCGCAGCGACGTCATCATCCCGCGCCTCCCCGGCTTTGCCTCAGAGGCGCGGGACCCCTCCGCCTCCCTGGCTTTGCTCCGGGTGTCCCTGGTCTGCTGGAGACGGTCCCCAGCAGACCAGAGGCACCGGGAGCAAAGCCGCAGCGACGTCGTCGTCCCGCGCCTCCCCGGCTTTGCCAGAGCAAAGCCTCAGAGGCGCGGGACCCCTCCGCCTCCCTGGCTTTGCTCCGGGTGTCCCTGGTCTGCTGGAGACGGTCCCCAGCAGACCAGGGGAAACAGGAGCAGCTTTTCTCACCCCAGAGGTCGAGGTGGCGGGACCGCTGCGCTCTGGGTGGTCCCGCTGCCTGCGAGCTCCGGGGCGAGAAAGCCCCATTCGTAAGTGCGGATCCGTCATAAGTCGGATCCGTGTAACTCGGGGACTGCCTGTATTATATAGAAATAATACCTAGGGAATCAGACTATAGTGTTTATTAGTTAGTTGGATGGAGGACATTTCGTTTCATGGCTCATCAACATTTTTCTTCACAAAAATCACATTGTTTGTCAATGAATGAGCAATCTTTATGGCTGGGGGGACTCAGTGGGACTGCTCATAGTAGTAAAAGTAAGAGGGTTACTCCATAGATATTACATGTCCCCCTATATGCTGTTCCACAGAGGCTGTGAGCTGTTACATCTTCCACCAGTAGGATATTGGCTCTTAGTTCAAGCTGAATCTTCTCACATTTTTAGCTCTGGAGAGTCTCAGTCCTATCCCTGGTGTATCTGTCAGGAAGATGTTCATCACATAAGTTTTTGTGGCAATAGAGCAATATATTAAGCACCTAGGTAAAACTCTCATTTAAACAAAGAAAATAAAAATAAGTCTTTTCTATGGACTGCAAGTTATGGCCCTTTGAGACCTACTGACTTGTAACATATTACAATTAAAGTTTGTTGTGACAGAGATGGCAATAAACTTGAGAAACCTACTGAATTAAGTTTAAGTATCTCCATTGTATTAAATGCAAAGTTTATGTGCTATTTTGAGCCTTGGGAAGGGTTGCAAAAGTGACAAGACTATCCTGAACAATTGCCCAGACAAGAATCATTATTCAATTGTTTGCATGTGGATCTTCCAGTTATTCAGAGGCCCAGCATTTGAAACTACACCCTGAGGAGAGGATTGTCTACTGGGTTTCAGAGCTCATGCTCCAGTTCAAGCTGAAATGTTTGTATTGCAAATTTTAGCCCCCTATCCTGAGCCCTATGAGCCTGTGTCAAATGACCCAGACTCTGAGACTGCTCTGCAAGGTTTTCTTCGCAGTGTAGATGTACAGTTAGGGTTCAATGAACATCTCTTCGCACAACTGATCAAGCACAGTAGATTTTGATCTATGTGTTCTTCTATTTGAGCTATGATTCTCTTTCACCCTGTACAGTGAACCCTCGTTTATCGTGGTAGATAGGTTCCAAACCCTACCGCGATAGATGAAAATCCGCGAAGTAGAAGTAGGATCCTCAAAGCCTCGGGGGAAGCCGGCGGGGGGGCATCCCAGGCGCGCCTGGGCTGCTCCCCCGCCGGAGCCCCTCCGCGGCTTTCAAAGCCTCGGGGGAAGCCGGCGGGGGGGGCATCCCAGGCGCGCCTGGGCTGCTCCCCCGCCGGAGCCCCTCCGCGGCTTTCAAAGCCTCGGGGGAAGCCGGCGGGGGGGCATCCCAGGCGCGCCTGGGCTGCTCCCCCGCCGGAGCCCCTCCGCGGCTTTCAAAGCCTCGGGGGAAGCCGGCGGGGGGGCATCCCAGGCGCGCCTGGGCTGCTCCCCCGCCGGAGCCCCTCCGCGGCTTTCAAAGCCTCGGGGGAAGCCGGCGGGGGGGGCATCCCAGGCGCGCCTGGGCTGCTCCCCCGCCGGAGCCCCTCCGCGGCTTTCAAAGCCTCGGGGGAAGCCGGCGGGGGGGGCATCCCAGGCGCGCCTGGGCTGCTCCCCCGCCGGAGCCCCTCCGCGGCTTTCAAAGCCTCGGGGGAAGCCGGCGGGGGGGCATCCCAGGCGCGCCTGGGATGCCCCCCCGCCGGCTTCCCCCGAGGCTTTGAAAGCCGCGGAGGGGCTCCGGCGGGGGAGCAGCCCAGGCGCGCCTGGGATGCCCCCCCGCCGGCTTCCCCGGAGGCTTTTTAAAGTTTTGGTAACCGCTACTTCGCGGTTCGACCATCGCGGATTCATAATGTAATGAAAAAAGTCCGCGAAGTCGTGAATCCGCGATAGTCGAACCGCGAAGTAGCGAGGGTTCACTGTACTCATGGTCTGTGATGGCATGTCCTTTATTGTAGTTTGGCTCATAACTCTGTAGAGAATGCTCCCATTTAGAAAGTAAGATACAACATATGTGAGGTTTGGGTCCTCAGAAAAATTGGGAAACAGAGATTAAACTGGTGTTTTCTTTATTTTCCTCCTCATCTTCCTTTAGCTTGCACTGTTTCATCACAAGGTGGGATTTAAAGAAAGTTCAAAATGAAAACAATACTACTATTGAAAGTGTTTCTTCAAATACACGGACAAAGAAATTGAAAACAAAATTTTCCAAAATAAACTGTTTGAAAACTTGAAAGATTTTTTTCCCCAAAAAATGTTTTGTGTTTTTTTTAAAGGGAATTTTTCAATTAATGTGTAGGGGGAAGGGCAGAGAATCCCTCAGCTGTCTCCTATATGAGGGTGGCAGTCTTTAAACATTTCCATAATGTTTGTGACTAAGGGCTCAGGTGGTATAATCCTGTTTAATATTCAGAGTAATTACTATAGAGTTTTACTGGTAAGTGACTAGTTCTATTCAAGTCTATAATGAGTTAGGGAATCTTTTTCAGCTTTAAGCTAATTGTGAACCTGGGTTTAAAGCAAGAGATGGGACAAAAGGGTTGAGCTTTTACGCTAATTGAGGATATGTCTGTGCAGCATTTGTGAGGCTCTTCCCAACCCAAGTAGAGAAACATACACTACTTGTGCTCAAACTAGTGTTGCAGTCATACGGACAGTGGCTAGGACTAGTTGCCTAAGTGAAATCCTACCCCAAACCTGGGGTATGTATGTTAGCAGCTAGCCCGCACTGCCACTCACTGCTTTTTTAAGCATGTTAGCTTAATCGGAGCTAGTATAAGTCTATCTACTAGCACTGGGAATGATCTCCCAGCTATTTTGTCAGGTTCTGTTATGACCTATCAGGAATAAGGTGAAGACTTAGGCTTGGTCTCCACTAGGATGTTGGCTTAAGTATGTGGCTCAAAGTTGTGAGTGGCATGGTTAAACTCACCCCAGTCTAGACTGCACTAGAGGAATGGAAGAATTCTTTTGTCATTAGAACTACCACCTCTCAGAGAGGTGGATTGCGTACCATAACAGGGAGAATCCTTTTGTCAGTGTTGGTAGTCGTTACACTGAAGCACTACAACAGTGTCACTACAGCTGTGCAGCTGGGCCTCCATAGCATTTATTAAGTGTATATATATCCTTAGCTTGCTCATTTAGCTGTAACACATAGTGCCTTTACTTGTAGAAGCTATGGGGGAGTCCAGTGAAAATATTCCAAGAGCCACCCTACTAGCAAGGGGCAGGATAGCTCATGGGAAGAAATAGAAGGAAAACACGTGTAGCATATACTGCTGCTTCCTTAAAAGGAACAATATGACTCCTCAGTTAGCACCAGCTGGCTGTATAAGGAGGAATCCCTATTCCTGCTTATTTGTGTGGATTCATCTACTTATTTTATATTTGTGTGTCTAGAGCCTCAAGCTCTCACTTGTTTTTCTCCGACTCAGATGTCCAACAAACCTTTGTTGTGATTGCTATTCGAGAGTCCTTAATTGGACTGTATTTCTTCTTGTCTGGATTGTTTTCGATTTTGCTTCTTTTTATCAGCTCACAGCTATTGGAGGTTATACTTATTACCCTCTCCATAATACTTTAAATCTTTCCTGCCTTCTCATCTTTGGGTTTCAGTGTTCAGACAATTTTAATATCTATTACTTTCTCATAGCATTTTTTAACACATACATATATTCCCAGATGAAGAGTAAATCTACATGATCAATCTGCCAAGCATTTAGAGTCTTGTTTAATGAAATTCAAATTTCTAGCAAATGGTACACTGTTTTAGTTCTATTTGAATTTCCAGTACTGTAATTCCTAAGAACATAAGAATTGCTAAACAAGAACAAACCTACTGTTTAACTTATCTGTAATTTTACCTTTGAAAGCAAGTAGTGCTGAACACTTAAGTGGAAAACATAAAGTCACAGGATGTATCTATTCAGTACTGTGAAACTGGCACAGAAACTTCCAGGCAAAGAAACTTCTGCTGTTGCCACAGTGCTAATCTGTATTCTACTGCAAAGCAAAGAGCACAGAAATATACATAGACATTTCCACAATCTTCATATTTTTCCCAGAGGTAGTTCTTGAATGCTTTATTTGCTTTCATTGAAAAATATTGTAACTGAGGCTTTCTTCACAGGCATAATTTGGTATTGTAATTATTAAGCCCCTCTGTCATTTCCACATTTTCTGTTATATCTTTTCTCCCTTCATTGAGTAATGGGCCAATCCTAGCCTTGGTCTTTCTCTTGCTTCTATTGTATTTGTAGAAATTTTTTTTGTTATCTTTTATGTCTCTAGCTAGTTGGATCTCATTTTGTGTTTTGGCATTTCTAAGTTTGTTCCTACAACCTTTTATTATTTGTTTATATTCACCCTTTGTAATTTGACATAGTTTCCACATTTTGTAGGACTATTTTTTGATTTTCAGATAATGTAAAATAACCTGGTTAATTGAGGATGATCTCTTGCCATATTTCCTATATTTTCTACATAGTGGAATAGTTTTTTTTCTTGTGCCCTTAATAACATCTTTGAAAAAAATGCCAAGTGTCTTCAATGGTTCTTCCTGACTTTTCCTTCTTGAAAACCCATGGTCTTTATTTTGCTATTCTCACTCCTACCATGAACTGTGTCACTTGTCCCAGCTGCACAATGATTAGAGCAGGAGTGGTGAACTTCATGTAGTTCATCAGAGTTAGCTATTTGGCAGGCTGCCAGATGGTTTATTCACCTGAGTGCCTGCGGGCCCAGCTGCTTGCAGCTCCCAGTGGCTGAGAATGGTGAACTGTGGTCACTGGGAGTTGTGAGGCTCTGTACTTGTGGATTTTTGGGTAAACAAACTGTCTGGCAACCTGCCAGCAGCGTACCCTGATGTGGCCTGCGTGCCGGAGGTTCTCTCCCCATCTCTCACTGCCATTAAGGACATTTGGGTGTGCATTGCCCTTCTGGTCTGATTAGACTCCATCTCTTTGATATTTGTTTCTGCTCCTTGATTAAGGGCCTGTCCCAAAGCACATCAAAGTTAACAATTATCAGTGGCCTTTGTATTAGGCCCTGAATGAGTGGCTACTTAAACTGTTTTCACCTGAAGCAAGTTGAGTTTTTGCAGTTAACCACATCTTGCAGCACCCGCCGCACCTATGAACTCCACACAAAGTGATGAGAGGAAGTGTCCTTTATAACCTTTATCCCACTTATTAGGGAAGTCACCTAGGTGGTGGGAGATCCCCATTTAATTCCTCTCTTTACCTGATGAAGAGATGGGTTTTGAACAGGGTCTCCCATGTACATGGTGAGCTCCCTAAATTCTAAGCTAGAGTTATAAGGGACAGCTCCCCCTCTAAGACATTTTTTGTGGCGTTAGGCAGGTGATACTGTAATTCCTGCAAGAAACTGCTTTGGTGCCTCACTTCAGGAGAGGGCTGTGAATTGCAAGCAAAGAGAGGTGCTGAACTCAGAGGAGCAAGGCTTAGGACCTGCCCCTCTCACTTGCAACTTCCTTTGTCTACTGTACACAGCTCCCTACTTAGCGCAGGATTTTATGGATCCCATTGTTAGGTATCTATCTTTCCCCAATTCTTCTATGGAGCCAAGGTGCCTATCTCAGGGTCTGTGGCTCCAGTGACTTTTTTTCAAGACACCTACAAATTAGGAATTGTGTATCCTGACATAGGCAAAATTATTTTTAAACTAGGCAAGCACTAAATGGATATGTGATGAATAGGAAGAGTGCTGGCTTTTTCTGAACATCCCAGCATTCAGTAACCAAAGGGTTAAACTCAGATAGCTAGGAGGTTTTGGCAGGAAACCAGAAGAACCAATGGGTTAAGGGGTTGAGATTTGAACTGGAAGATATAGCTGCCTGCTGTTCTTCTCTGTGTGAATTTTAAGCCAGGTATTGGGGGAGCAACATGAATTGAACCAGGCAGAAATACTATGCCTACAAAGGATACTAGGCATAGAAATAGACTGGACCCTGAAGCACAGATTGTAAGTAGATTGGGAAATGTCTATTTAGATGTGGTCAGGATAGTTTCTTTGTTTTGTTGTTTGGTTAAACTTTTCTGGGCTAAGTTCACTTCCCCCCACCCCCCATACACTGCACTTTAAGCAGTATTTCAGGGATGGAATTTTCTCTGTGTTTTAAAATTGTTCTTTTCTCAGTTGTTTTAAAATATCTAGCAAACAAGTATGCTTTATCAAGTATATCTTTTTGTTTTGTTTAATAAAATCACCTTTTATAAGGCAATGATTTGATTCTTGTGTCCTGGAATTTAATAGGAGGTCTGTGTATGCATCCCTAAGACTGAGAGGTCCACTATCAGAGATTGCAGTTTGTTTGGTTTTTTTTCTTTTCCTCTCCCCCCCACCCCCTCACGCCCCGCAAGCTGACTTGTAGTAAAAGAGCTTGCATGTACTCATCTGGAAGAATTTCCAAGTGCTTCAACCCAGATTCAAGAAGAAAGGGGTTTTTCAATTTGTGGTGGCAGCCTATCTCCATGGCCAAGGAATATGTGACCTTGGGGAGCATGAAGCAGAACCCTATGAAGACAAGGTATTTTTAAGGACACTTGCATGCCTCCACCTTCTATGCTCAGAGTGCCAGAGTGGGGAACAACCTTGACAGGGTAAGTAAAGAAAATGTCCATATACCTTATGGTTACATCTATACTGCGCATTGTTGCACAAGAAGATATGCAAATGAGGCATGGGGATGAATCTCGCCGTGCCTCATTTGCATACCTAATGAGCAGTCATTTTTGCAGAAAGGGGTTTTGTGCAAGAAGGAGCTATCTACACTGCTCATTCTTGCACAAAAAACCCTCTTGTGTAGGAGCCGTTCTGCCTCTTATTTTCATGAAGAACGGTTCCTATGCAAGAGGGTTTTTTTGCACAAGAAGGAGCAGTGTAGACAGCTCCTTCTTGCACAAAACCCCCTTCTGCAAAAATGGCAGCTCATTAGGTATGCAAATAAGGCATGGTGATATTCATCGCTGTGCCTCATTTGCATATCTTCTTGCACAACAGTGCACAGTATAGACGTAGCCTATGAGTTACATGCTCACAGAAATAGTGCAATGGCCAGAAAATGAACTTGGAAGTCACAGTTGTTTAAATCGAGTGAAAAGGGTCTTGGAGAACTTTTAATTCAAAACCATATATTTTAAACACAATCTATATAGTATTAAATTACAGGGCATCCAGAGATCCAAAAAGTGTCCACATATCTTCACTATTTCCATTATTGTAATTTTAAAACTCAAAAATTAGATAATATGGCTTGTTCTAGTTTAATTAACTACAAAGCAAGGTTATTGTAAAGGTTAATTAAAATTTGCCTCTTATGACTGTGGGAAAACACTTTATGATAAGTACTTCAAGAGGTATTGTGGTGCTCTGTTAGAACACTCAAGCATGGTAAATTTAGTGGGTGGACTTTATCAGACTTTTTGGATAAAAATCTTTTCATCACAAACATTACACTGTCATTCATGTATAAAATATCAAAGACAAAATTAAATTATTTGTAGTGTTTTATCTATCAGTTTCTAGATGTTTATTCCAGGCACTTGCCCTATGCCAGCTACACATTATTTGATGCTTTTTTTTTCTAGCTTTCTTATTGATTATTAGAGAATGTTGAGACAAGACCACAATAGGTCCCTTGGCACTCCACCAGCATGCAGCAAAACTTGTAATGTTAAGTATAAAGCTTTTCCTCCTAGATTAAACTCATCCTCAAAGGTGACTTCTTCCATAACCCTCTCCCCCCTAAATCCTCTAATTAGAATGCTGGCTAACCTCCTGAACTACAAAGAAAACATTGCACAGAAAGCAACAATACTTTCTTTTCTTCATATCTGTCCCAGACTATGAAGTGACCAACAATTGCAAAGAAAAGTAGTTCAGATACTATTATTTGCCACCCACAATGTTCATTACAAGTTACAACTGTATTCTGAGCTACCTTTTAGTTTAGGCAAGACAATTAACAAATATATGGTATACTATATTTTTGTCATTTTATTTTATTGAAAACTGATGTGGCAAGACAACCTAATAGTGACATATCATCTTAAAGCCAGATTCAAAAGGTAACTCACATATCATGTGATCCTTTTTTTGAGTCCCCCAAAGACTGACTTTCAGGTCAAATGTGCTCAGATCAAGTAAAAAGTTGATTTTTTGTAACAACTAATCTTACAAATACTTATGAATACCTCCCGTATGCATGAAGCAAAATGCAGGACAATGTAGCACTTTAAAGACTAACAAGATGGTTTATTAGATGATGAGCTTTCGTGGGCCAGACCCACTTACTCAGATCAAATAGTGGAAGAAAATAGTCACAACCATATATACCAAAGGATACAATTAAAAAAAATGAACACATATGAAAAGGACAAATCACATTTCAGAACAGGAGGGGGATGCAGGGGGGGGGGGGGGAGGAAAGGAAGGAAGGTAAGTGTCTGTGAATTGATGATATTAGAGGTGGGGAGAGTGGGATGTCTGTGAGCTAATGGTATTAGAGGTGATAATTGGGGAAGCTATCTTGGTAATGGGTAAGATAGTTTGAGTGTTTGTTCATTCCTTCCTGGAGAGTGTCGAATTTTAACATGAATGACAGTTCAGAGGATTCCCTTTCAAGTGCAGATGTAAAAGGTCTTTGTAGCAGAATGCAGGTGGTTAAGTCATTGGGGGTATGTCTACACTACCCCGCTAGTTCGAACTAGCGGGGTAATGTATGCATACCGCACTTGCTAATGAAGCCCGGGATTTGAATTTCCCGGGCTTCATTAGCATAAGCGGGGAGCCGCCATTTTTAAATCCCCGCTGCTTCGAACCCCGTGTAGCGCGGCTACACGGGGCTCGAACTAGGTAGTTCGGACTAGGGTGCCTATTCCGAACTACCGGTACTCCTCGTGAAACGAGGTGTACCGGTAGTTCGGAATAGGCACCCTAGTCCGAACTACCTAGTTCGAGCCCCGTGTAGCCGCGCTACACGGGGTTCGAAGCAGCGGGGATTTAAAAATGGCGGCTCCCCGCTTATGCTAATGAAGCCCGGGAAATTCAAATCCCGGGCTTCATTAGCAAGTGCGGTATGCATACATTACCCTCCTAGTTCGAACTAGGAGGGTAGTGTAGACATACCCTGAGAGAGTGTCCTTTCTGGTTAAAATGGCAAGAAACTGTTTTTTCTTTGTGATCTTGTCTGATATCTGTTTTGTGGGCATTAATCCTTTGGCGAAGTGTCTGAGATGTTTGTCCAATGTACATAGCAGATGGACACTTTTGGCACATGATAGCATAAATTATATTTCTGGATGCGCAGGAATATGTGTTCTTGATCTTATAACTCACTTGGGGTATGTCTACGCTACAAAGTTAGTTCGAACTAACGTCCGTTAGTTCGAACTAACTTTCATAGGCACTACACTAGCGCTCCGTTAGTTCGAACTTAATTCGAACTAACGGAGCGCTTAGTTCGAACTAGGTAATCCTCATTCCACGAGGATTAAGCCTAGTTCAAACTAGCTAGTTTGAATTAAGGGGTGTGTAGCCCCTTAATTCGAACTAGTGGGAGGCTAGCCCTCCCCAGCTTTCCCTAGTGGCCACTCTGGCCAACACCAGGGAAACTCTACTGCCCCCCTCCCGGCCCCGGACCCCTTAAAGGGGCATGGGCTGGCTACGGTGCCCGTGCCAGATGCAGGCCTGCCAGCACCCAGCCAGCAGACCCTGCACCTGGCACGGATCGAGCCACCCACCCGATACCCCCCAGCCCTCCCCCTCTTCCCGGGACCAGGCTGGCAGCTCCCGGGAGCTTGCCCAGGACCGCAAGAGGCGGGCACCCGCCTGGGCTAGTGCGGACATCGTGGACCTCATCCACGATCTCCGCACTAGGCACAGGAAAGTGGCCGGCTTGGGCAGGAGAGCTGCCAGCCTGGCCACCCAGGAGCAGGTGTGCAAGAGAATCAAGGGGGTCCACTGAGACCCCCGACCCTGAGCCCTGAGCTTACAATGGCCGTCCTGGGTCAGACCAAAGGTCCATCTAGCCCAGTAGCCTGTCTGCCGACAGTGGCCAATCCTAGGCAGCATCTCCACGCTCTAAGTCCTCCTCTGATGCCCTGCCAGCACTGCTTCCGGCCATCCTTAAGCCCGGTTCAGGGTCCACTTAATGTGGACATGCTAGTTCGAATTAGCAAAATGCTAATTCAAACTAGTTTTTTAGTCTGTATCCGTTAGTTCGAATTAGCTTAGTTCGAATTAACTAATTCAAACTAAATTAGTTCGAATTAACGTTGTAGTGTAGACGTACTCTTGGTTTGGTCCAATAATGGTATCAGCAGAATGAATATGTGGACAAAGCTGGCAACGGGGTTTGTTGCAAGGGAAGGTACCAGGGTTGGTATTAGTGTGGTATGTCCTGTGGTTGTTGGTAAGAATCATCTTGAGGTTAGGTGGTTGTCTATAGGAGACTATGGGTCTGTCTCCCAGAGCCTCTTTGAGTATGGTATCCTGTTCCAGTATAGGCTGTAGTTTATTGATAATGTATTGGACAGGTTTAAGTTGGGGGTTGTAGGTGATGACAAGTGGTGTTCTATTGTTGGTTTTCTTGGGTCTGTCTTGAAGTAGATGGTTTCTAGGTATTCGTCTGGCTCTTTCAATTTGCTTTTTTATTTCTCCGTGTGGGTAGTTGAGGTTTATAAATGCTTAGTAGAGATCCTGAAGCTTCTGGTCTCTGTCAGTGGGATTAGAGCAGATGCGGTTGTATCGAAGGGCTTGGCTATAGACGATGGATCGTGTGGTGTGTTCTGGATGGGAGCTGGAAGCATGTAGGTAACTGTATGAGTCGGTGGGTTTTCTGTAGAGAGTGGTGTCTAATTTTCCATTGTTGATTTGTACTGTGGTGTCCCGTATGCATGATACTCCTACAAAGGAAAATGAAAACTCCATTGAGTTTCATCTCCTGGAGTTTCCTCTTAATTCTTCAATCAGTTTTAAAGGTAGCCTCTGACAAAGAAGTTTTGGGTTTATGAATGTAAACATCGGACAAGATACAGGTGGACAGAGGTTCTTGTTTTGTTACTGAATCCAGTCTACTTTCATTCCTTGGATACCATTGCATATGCTGTGATGATCACATGTACCAATTTGAATGGAATATATGGTTTCAAAGACTCAAGGGTGTTAACAAAACCCAGATACTGTTCATTATTAAACAGTTTAAAACAAGGTTTTGGATTTGTTGTACAGCCACCTTAGCCTGCTTGGTATGATTAAAATAATTAATAACATAATTAAAATCCTTTATAACATTTTCATTAAAATACAGAAAAGGAAAATAATTGTAGCATTTGACAAAGTATTATACTTTTATTTTAACAACATCCATTGTTCCCTTTCCTCTTATTAGAGAAAGTTCTTAAAAGGAAACATCATTAATAGGTTTTTAGGTGTTACCAGCTGCCCTTTGAGGAATAAACATAAGTTAGTTGAGATGGACTGGAGATGTAGTTGCGGCTGTCAAATTTTCCTACAAAGGAAGAGAGACACACACACACACACAAAAGGAGAGAGAAGAATAACAAAAATAGAAACTACAGTTTCTGTCTCCTGTGTTGTCTTTCACTTACAACCCAACTGCTCAAATAACATAGGCCCCGCATATGGTCCTATCAGCCACTCCAAGACCTAGCCAACCTGAAAGGCTGTTTAGGGCACTGTTTTTAGTGCCTTTCTAGACACAGTCTCACAGCAGTGATGCAAAATAAAGCTAGTTAAGCTACACTCTAATAAAACAGAACAAAAGGAAGAGAGGTAAGAAATAAGATGAGGAAAGAAAAAGACCCAAAAGGAAATAAGTATGAATTAGAGTATACACAGTAGTTCTGTTTTACAAGAAGATGCTAATTTTGCAGTCAAAACCACAGCATTTTATGTCAGAAATACATCAGGACTCAGACAACATGAAGATTAAATTTCTAATAAAATGCTGGAAATTTTGTCTGATAGACTGGTGAGGGAACCCCTACCTGCAAAAAGCATAAAGCTCATGATTATGGATTCATTTGAAGCAGCTACAGTGTTAAGAATAATTAAGTCTCACTCACACCATTAAGTTTCTCATGAAACGGAAATAAAAATGGTCTGCAGCTCTCTCAAGAATATTAGTATGTGAGAAGTGAGACACTACTTGGGAAGGTTCAATTTATGTCCACAAAATGTTTGCCTATAACCGCTGCCACCATATTGTAAATCAGAAACAGGAGCTATTGCTTGTATACAATCATAGAGCTATTGTTTAATAAAACATACCTTCCCTCAGTGAAGTTATGTTACTGTCTTTCAATGGGTTCTGTATAATTCTCCATGTAACTGATATTAGCCAAATTGGTCAAGGAATTAATTTAAATATGTCACAAGATTCTAGGAAAAGCTTTTCACTTTACCACATGCTTGCTTGTTTTTTGGTTTATAGTTTGGTGAAATCTAATTCCCTTTTTTTTATTTGACATCATAGATGTCTTTAAATGAATTAAAATACAATGAAAACATTTCCATTAGTAAATGGAGTTTTGCCAAAATTGAAACATTTCACAGGATTTTTTTTTTAATTTCAACTACATTTTTTATGTAAGGTGAGGAAAGTCAAAATGAAATATGGCAACAGGGGAAAAAGAATTTTTCCCAAAGGTAGAGAAGGAGAGTCCATGTACTCCCAAAGTTGGGAGGATCACAGCCACCATTGCCAAGAGGAAATGAAGAAGATAGTGGCATCCAATCTGACCTGGCAACCTGGAACAGGTATGAAGCCTACCAGTTGCCCCCATCAGAGACATTGATGGTACATCTAGACTGCAGAGTGTTTCCGGGATACTGGATGCATATCGGAAAAGGTCTGTCATGTCCAAAGAATGCATTTGCTTTTCCCAAAAAAACTTGGGAAAAGAAGACACCTTTTTTTTGGCATTTCTGTCAACCTCATTCTACGAGGAAGAAAGGATCTGGTAGTGAGGTTGAAAGAGTTGGGGGCACTGTTGGAGCTCCCATTAATCCTTTTGTTTAAGTCAGGGCCCACACAGAGACCAAACTTCCTATAGCTGGTCCTTGACCATGGGATGCTGTTTTAATAAAAAGCTCTGTTGAATGAATATGGGGTCTGTCTATCAACAAAGTGGAAGAGTACATTCAGATACACATTGAATAAGAGCTAGTCACACCAAATTTGGTATACAGCTTTCTCTTACCCTAACTTAAAGCAACATTAGGGTTTGGTTATGCCAGGACAATGGGATGTGCCTGGAATTTGATTGTTTATCATAAAATGGAAAGGGAGGGGTCTGGTAGGAGGAACAATTATACTGTGGAATAACCACAGAGGGGCAGCAAGCATGCTAGCTAAAAGCAATTGGCTGGCAGCACCTGACACCTTGGCCTGCACTGGGCAGCAGCTGACAGACACTGTGTGGCTTCCCCATCCCCGGCAAAGCCAGTGACTGTAGTGTACAGCTTATCCACCCTTCGGCTGGGTCCCTCTCCTCCTGGTCAGCCTAGGACAAAGCAGGTTGCTGGGGTGCATGCCTCCTCCCCCCAGGCCAAAGTTCACAATCTCCTCCTCCCTCCAGCTTCAGAATTACCCAGGGAAAAGCTGTCAGCCCTAGTAAATGGCCCTGCCCCTGCCAAAGGCTGGACCTAGGTAACACTGGTTAAGTCTTCTAGAGAACTGCAGAAATACAAAATGGGAAATGAAAAACTGATTTGACATTCTTCACTTATTGAAATTTGCGTCCTTTCTCCATTATTGTTTATAACAACTTCTGTAGTCATCTGGTCACATCTTTTTTTTGTGTGTGAGAAAACTGAAACAAAATAAGCATTGAGCAGCTTTGCCTTATCATCTTCTGTTACCAGCTCGCCTTCTCCACAGAGCAGCAGAGCTCTTTGATGTTTCTTTTTTGTCTCACATATTTGAACAACTTCTTTTTGCTGGCTATAATCTGCTATCTGTAACCTTAGCTTCCCTGATTTTTTCCCCCTCTATATACTCACCTTATTCCCATGTAAACTTCCTCATTGATATGCTTCTCCTTTCAATTTCTGTATGTATAGATAGCTTAAAAGCTTCTTGTGCCACCACACTGGCCACCTGAGGCTTTTCTTATCTTTCCTCTGTATTGGAATAACTTGATTTTCAGCAACTAGCATTACATCTTTTGGGATCTGCCAGCCTCCTTTTCTTCCTAATTGCTCTGGCCAGGGAACTTTCCCTATTGGTTCACTGAGTTGATTGATATCCACCTTTCTGAAGTCAATGTCCAGTGAAGGAATACTGTAGAAAGGTATCTGGGGGTTATTGTGGATCACAAGCTAAGTATGAGTTAACAGAGTAACACTGTTACAAAAAAAGTGAACATCATTCTGGAATGTATTAGAAGGAGTGTTTTAAGCAAGACATAAGAAATGAATTTTCCAGTCTGTTCAGCATTGATAAAGCCTCAACAGAAAAACTGTGTCAAGTTCTGGACCCCACAGGTCAGGAAATACTGGAAAAAGTCCAGAGGAGAGGAACAAAAATGATTAAATGATAAATCTGCAATGAAAAATGGGGCCAAAAAAAACCATTGGTTTATTTAATCTGGAGAAGACTAAAAGGGGACATAATAGTCCCCATGTAAATAAGTTCATTGTATAGAAAAGAACAACAAATTGTTCTCCATAACCATTTAGAACAAGATAAGAAGTAAGAGGCTTAAATTTTACCAAAGAAAATTTAGGTTGGACATTAGGAAAAACTCCATAACTTCAAGAGTAACAAAATGCTGGAACAAATTACTTAAGAAGGTTCTGGATTTTCTGTCAGTGTAGGATTTTAAGAACACATTAGACAGACACCTGTAAGGAGTAACCTAGATAATTCTAGTCCTACCTCTTTCGAGCAAGTAACCTGTAGTCTTCTCTCCTTGAGATTTCCAGCAGCAATGAATTGACTCTGGTTCTGCAGCTCCTTTTATAGCTCCTTCCTGGCCCCTGATTGGCTGCTTTCTCCTGGACACACTAGCCTCCTTAGAGGACTTCTCTTCAGCCTCTTCTGTAGTGGGGTGTGGAAAGACCACAAGACTCCAGCAAGGAATTTCAGGCCTGATCCTCTTCACAGCATGCTAGATAAACACCTGTCAGTGATAGTCTAAATGGTGCTTTGTCCTGCACTTAGTGTAGGGGACTGGATTTGATGAATTCTAAGGGTCCTCTAGGCTTACGATTCTATTTTTAACGTTCCTCAGCAGAGATACTTACAGTATATTACATGTAGTACTTGTTCTGTGCATTACTATTTGTTTAGTCTTGAATATCAGCAGTTTGAAAATGAACATGTAAATCACTAGCAGTGTGTTTTTAATAAACTCATGTAATATTGAATACCTCACTTAGATTTCCTGCTAATCAGTTGGAGACAGGAGATCAAAATAAGCGAAATAGGAAATAATGCATAAAGTCAAACAATCTATTAATTCAAAAAGTTAATTAAAAATTTTAGAATGATTTAAAAAACAGTTTGGTAGCCTTCTGGGGGCAATCCCATGATTTTTCATACCTATTTATTATTTTACTCAAATAGCAATACTTAGCCTTACAATCTCATATCACAGCAGGATGTTAACGTATGCAGATTATGTCAAGCAGTGCATATTGCAGTTTACAATCTACAGTTAAATGGAAGAGCTAGCATTAATGCAATATTAATATTCTGAGATTGAGCACTCACAAGTCAGGACATTGTAAATATTATGAATGCTCTGGGAATGATATCTTGGAGAGGGCTGGCCAAAATTTTCTTATTGAAATTTTCTTGCTTCACTAATGAAATTTTTATGAAAAGTATCTGCTTTCCAGGAACATTTCAACTTGTTGAAAAAACAAATATTTCCAAACTGAACATTCTTATTAGGAAATGCTGTCATGGTGCCTCATGGGAGTTGTCCTTTGGCTGTCTCATGCCACCACTTTTCTCTCAGGTCTAGGTTCCACAGCTGGACCATTTATCTCACAATGATCAGCATCTAGAAAATCCTGTGATGACCCAGCAAGATGACAGAGTCTTGAACTGTGCCTGGGCTCTTAGGGTACGTCTAGACTACATGCCTCTGTCTCCAGAGGCATGTAGATTAGGCTACCAGACATAGTAAAATGAAGCGGCAATTTAAATAATTGCCGCTTCATTTAAATTTACATGGCTGCCGCGCTGAGCCGACAAACAGCTGATCAGCTGTTTGTCGGCTCAGTGCGATAGTCTGGACGCGCGGGTGGGGACATCAAAGGTATTTGTCGACCACCCAGGTAAACCTTATCCCAGGAGGCTTACCTGGGTGACAAATACCTTTGATATCGACACCCACGCGTCCAGACTATCGCGCTGAGCCGACAAACAGCTGATCAGCTGTTTGTCGGCTCAGCGCGGCAGCCATGTAAATTTAAATGAAGCGACGATTACTTAAATCGCCGCTTCATATTACTATGTCTGGTAGCCTAATCTACATGCCTCTGGCGACAGAGGCATGTAGTCTATACGTACCCTTAGGTTGTGTCTAGAATACACCTCTCTGTCGACAAAAAATGAGGTTTACAAGATCTTTTGAAAAAGGATTAATTTTTTGAAAGATCCCCGTCTAGACGGCTGCTTGGTTTTTTTTTCCAAAAAAGCCCCGTTTAAAAATAAAAGCAGCAGCCATGCTTATGCTGATGAAGAGTGGGATATTTAAATCCCTGCTTCATTAGCAATTTTGATGTGTCTAATCTACATTTCTCTGGGTATGTCTACACTACAACGTTAATTCGAACTAAGCTAATTCGAATTAACGGATCCAGACTAAAAAAACTAGTTCGAATTAGCATTTTGCTAATTCGAACTAGCATGTCCACATTAAGTGGACCCTGAACCGGGCTTAAGGATGGCCGGAAGCAGTGCCGGCAGGGAATCAGAGGAGGACTTAGAGCGTGGAGATGCTGCCTCAGGCTAGCCGAGGGCTGTGCTTAAAGGGTCCCGACCTCCAACCCGGACAGACAGTTTTCAGGGGTGCCCCGCTTGCAAAGCAGTCCTGGCTTGGATTGCCCGGACTACCCACACTGGGTACATCACACCACTCGGCCATCAGACCGGCTGCACTTGCCACAGGCTGCCATCTCGGGAGGAGAGGCAATTGGGGGGCTGCAGGAGAGCTTCCACCCCCAGAAGCCCGCAGAGTCAGCCCAGTCCTCCCCATCGGGGGCTCGTGCCCCATTCCTCCCTCACCTCCTTCCACTTACCCTTTCCTAGCCCCTCTTCATGATGTACAAAATAAAGATAATGTGTCTTCAAAAATGGAATCTGTCTTTATTGAACAAAACTGGGGGAGACTGGGAAAAGGAGGTGGGAGAGGGGAAGAGAGAGGCTGGGAGAGGGAAGGGCAACTAAAATGATCAGGGGAGGGCAACTAAAATGATCATATGAAGAGAGGCTAAAGAGACTGGGACTTTTCAGCTTCGAAAAGAGGAGATGGAGGGGGGACAGGATAGAGGTCTCTAAAAGCATGAGTGGGGTGGAGATGGTGCATACAGAAAAGTTCTTCATTAGTTCACATAAAGAAGGACTAGAGGACACCAAAGGAAAGGAATGGGTATCAGGCTTCAAACTAGTAACAGAAAGTTCTTCTTCACAAAGCAAAGAGTCAACCTGTGGAACTCCTTGCTGCAGGAGGCTGCGAAGGCTAGAATTAGAACAGAGTTTAAAGAGAAGTGAGATCAAGTCATGGAGGTTGGGTCCATGGAGTGGTATTAGCCAGGGGATAGGAGTGGTGTCCCTGCCCAAGGTTTGTGGAAGGCTGGAGAGGAATGGCACGAGACAAATGGCTTGGTTATTGTCTTCGGTCCATCCCCTCCAAGGTCCGTAGTGTTGGCCGCTGTCGGCAGACAGGCTACTGGGCTAGATGGACCTTTGGTCTGACCCAGGACGGCCATTGTAAGCTCAGGGCTCAGGGTCGGGGGTCTCACTGGACCCCCTTGATTCTCTTGCACACCTGCTCCTGGGTGGCCAGGCTGGCAGCTCTCGTGCCCTAGGCGGCCACTTTCCTGTGCCTAGTGTGGAGGTTGTGGACAAGGTCCACGATGTCTGCACTAGCCCAGGCGGGTGCCCGCCTCTTGCGGTCCCGGGCAAGCTCCCGGGAGCTGCCAGCCTGGTCCTGGGAAGAGGGGAAGGGCTGGGGGGCATCGGGTGGCTGGCTCAATCCGTGCCAGGTGCAGGGTCTGCTGGCTGGGTGCTGGCAGGCTTGCACCTGGCACGGGCACCATAGCCAACCTGTGCCTCTTTAAGGGGTCCGGGGCCGGGAGGGGGGCAGACGAGTTTCCCTGGTGTTGGCCAGAGTGGCCATCAGGGAAAGCTGGGGAGTACTAGCATCCCACTAGTTCGAATTAAGGGGCTACACACCCCTTAATTCGAACTAGCTAGTTCGAACTAGGCTTAATACTCGTAAAATGAAGTTTTCCTATTTTGAACTGAGCGCTCTGCTAGTTCGATTTAAATTCGAACTAGCGGAGCGCTAGTATAGCGCCTATTAAAGTTAATTCGAACTAACGTCCGTTAGTTCGAATTGACTTTGTAATGTATATGTACCCTCTGTCGACAGAGAGGCATAGTCTAGGTTTACCCATAGAGATGAAATGAAGAATGAAGCCCTGAATTACAACTCAAAAAGACACTGGGTTCACAAATGCAAACAGAAATTCAAAGTTTTCAGCTAAAAATGTTCAAAAACAAATAAAAGGAGAAGTTGAATTTTCTATGTACACTCCTCCCTTTACATTTTCCCATCAGTTGTAACTCAGATGCATTCCACATATTCCAAATTTTATAAAACACAAGAATAAAAAATAATCATGTGAGGTGTTTGGTATCTCTTTGACAATGATGATTTTTCCCCCTGTCAGGGCTGTTCCTCACACTGGCACTTTGAGTGCAGAAGATGGGAGCCCACAAGAGGCCTTAAAAACCTTGTCTCTATAGGCTCTGCTTACAAAAACTCCCCAGAGTCACAGATGCACGGGCTCTGAGAAAAAACAAAAGCCGCCACAATCAAGTGATTCAACTCTGAAAAAAACCTAGGAGGGAACATTGAAATTCCTTCCCTGAGGTACCCCAAGCTCTTTTGCCACAAGAGAGCTTGAAAAAAGAAAAGAGAAAAATAAGCTGAAATCTCTGGTATCTGACTACTCAATTTTAGGCAAGCAGACACATGCACAGATGCCCTCTTATTTTCCAGGACACAAGAAACAAATCATTGTCTTAAAAAGGTGATTTTATTAACAAAACAAAAGATATGTTTGTGAGAAAATCTCTGGGAACAACTTTTAGATAGTGAATGGGGATGGGAAGGCATGGATTCACAGATCAAAGTTTAAACCAAACAACCAAAATAAAGAATAATACAGTAATCATGCCTAGATACACTTTTCTCTCTACTCACAATCCATGCTGATCCATACTTCAAGGCCCAGTTCACTCCCATGTCCATAATTTCTTATAGGCATAGTAATTCTGAGTACTGCAACTGCTCCCTCCAGCCCTTCCCTTATAAGTCCCCCAAAGAGAAAGCAGCTGCAGGTATATATTTACAATTTAAATTTCAGCATTGTATTCCAATGGCTCTTCTGGCTCCCTGCCAACAACATCCTTAGCTACCTGAGTTTAACCCTTTAGAGGCCAGCACACCTCTTTTCCATCAGTGTCTCTTTTGTTTCTTGACTCAGTGGAACTACTCATATGAATAGAGTCACCGTAAAATCTCGAGTATAATGCACACTTTTTTCCTGTTTATTTTAGCATCAAAGTTGGGATGTGCATTATCTATAGGAGGTTTTTTTTTTACGTTTTAAACTCACCCTCACCAGACATGAGCTCGGCGTGCCAACAGCTGGGCTGGGGAGACCCACCCCGGCAGACGTGAGCTCGGTGCATTGGCAGCTGAGCTGGGGAGGCTTACCCAGCAGGCATGAGCTCGGCGCACCGGCAGCTGGATGGGGGAGACCCGCCTGCCCGGCAGGTGCAAGCTCAATGCACTCTAGCTCAGCTGGGCAGGGGGATCCCGCGGCAGGCGTGAGCTCAGTGCCTGCGAGCTCAGCTGGGCAGGGGGACTCTATGGCAGGTGTGAGCTCAATTAGGCAGGGGGTCCTGCGGCAGGCACAAGCCCCTTCCTTCCTATGCATACTGCAAAATCTCGAGTATAATGGGGGTGCGTGTTATAGATAAGAGTTTAGTTTATTCAAGAATTCTGACCTTTAAGAGGCAGATGCGTATTATACATAGGTGCGCATTATACTGGAGATTTTACAGTAAGCATATGTATATGGCAGGATTGCAGTCTTAAAAGGTAGAGGGTATTTCTGACTTAAACATTTCAAATGTAAGGAGTTATATAAAAACATGTGTAAGTAAATACATTAGTTATTATTTTTTTATTTTGATTTGTATATTATAGTAAAGTAGTATCTTTTAGAGTAACACTGAGCAGACAATAAAGCCCCTATAACAATTCCATTGTGAGAATTCTCTGAGTCTCATTGAAGTCAATGATAAGTCACCGTGATGACCTAAACTAAAAAGTAGTTTAACATCTTTGTTTGAACACCTGGTGGAAGTATCAATATGATCATTCTTAACCCCTATTTTCTATATTTGCTTTATCTCAGTCACAAAAATTCTATCAGTTATATGGTCTTTCTCTGGGGAAGAGGCCTTAAAACAAATAAGTACATCCATCAGTTGACTGACTTGTTCTGTAAAAATATGAGGGTATGGAAGTTTGCTGGTTTCAGATTTTTGAATTTTTCTAACTCAAAACCAGCTTTGATATCTGTACCTGATATTAATTTAGATTATTTTTAGAACAGAATGCCATACGGGATTTAAGCATCTGAGCTTATAATATGTCTACCCTGCAGAGTTTTTTCAGGGTAAACTCAGCCATTTTTCCAAAAAACCTTCACTTATGTCCACACTGCAATTGTGTTCTTTCGAAAAAAATTGAAAGAACAGAGGGTTTTTTCTGACATTGGTAAACCTCGTTCTATGAGGAAGAAGCCTTTTTCTGAAAAAGCTCTGGTAGCCACTTCGTCCATAGTAATTACAGCTTAAATGCAAGATAGCATCCATTCAGTATGGATGCTATCTTTCAAAAAAGAAGATCACTTTTTCTATGTCCTTTTGCTGTGTAATCGCTCTCTTTTGGAAAAAACTTTTTCAGAAGATCTCTTCTGGGAAAGCTTCTTCTGAAAGAAGCCTGTAGTCTAGACATAGCCTTAATGTGCACAGATTCACATTGCCATCGCTTTGGAAAGGTTATTGATATTATAAAGGATCTTGTCCCATTCCTCTTCATGGAAGGTGATCTCGTAGCCTGCAACAACATCGATGGTGTGATGGCAGCCCTCAACATCGTTCATGATCCAGATGAGTGGAGACTGTTCATTGATTCATCGAAGACGAGTCTTAAAGCTGTTTTGCTGCATAATGGCAATGTTTTGCCATCAATTCCAGTTGGTCATGCAGTCCATATGAAGGAAACCTATGACAACATGAAACAACTTTTGAGGTGCATAAACTACGACCAACATCAGTGGCAGCTTTGTGGCAATTTGAAGGTTGTTGCTCTCTTGCTTGGTCTGCACACTGGCCTTGGTTGCATCATGTCACTAAAGATACATTTTTTGCATTCTCATCTAGATTTTTTTCCACCGAACTGCAGAGCAGTAAGCGACGAGCGATTTCACCAGGACATTGCAACAATGGAGAAATGCTATCAGGGCAAATGGAGCCCATCAATGCTTGCAGACTCTTGCTGGACAGTGACAAGAGATGCTCCATTTAATGAATACAAGAGACAAGCCAAGAAGCGCCGAGTAGACACTGAATAGGACTAAACTATGTACATAATAGTTTTTTGCCTTTTGTTGCATAATAGATTTTATTTACAAAACCCTTTTGCTGATTTTTAAAGTGTTACATAAACAGGACAGGTGAAATATTATCATGTAAAGCAACCATAAACACATGAAAAAACCTAGGTTTACAATTTATGATTAAAACTCTACTATCTATACAATATACATAGATGTAAAATGTAAAAACTTAAATATCTTGGAAACAGTAGCCAATCAGTTGTTTTAATTGTCATATTTGAATTCAGCACATCAAAATACATAATAAATAGCACGTTTTATCTCTGAAGCAGACGACTTCTAAAAAATTGTAGACCAGTGTAATAAGGACAACCCAACAAACTTCAGACCAGATACCTTAACTTCTGTGCCAGGAAAAATAATGTAGCAAATAATTAAGGAATCTATCTTTAAATATCTGGAAGATAATTGGTTGATAAGTAACAGTCAGCATGGATTTGTAAAGAACAAATCATGTCAAACCAATCTGGTAGCTTTCTTTGGTAGGATAACAAGTTTTGTGGATATGGGAGAAGTGGTGGACATGGTATACCTACACTTTAGTAAAGCACTTGATACAGTGTTAGCCGACGGTTAGGGCAGTGTGTGTGTGTGTGTGTGCTAAGAAGAGGTTTAACGTCCGTGACTTTACTGCTAGGACCGGGGTCCCATTGTAGAAGGCAGCCAAAAGGCTGACAGACTCCCGGGGCCTATAGGAAGAGCCTATTACATTTTAGATTTTAGCTGCTAGAATACAAGATTTTTTTACAGCGGGCAGTCTAGGAAAGACTGAGAGATGCTCCAATGGATTTGTCACCTGGGAGTGACACAAATTTAAACGCCCAAGCTTTTTCTATACCTGTTTTTTATGACTGGCTGAAGTTTTTTTAAATTGTGCTTGGTTTTGTTACAGCAACTGAAGGAGTTAGGTTAAAAACTTAAACAGTTACAGGTTTATTAAAAATTATAAAAGCATATGGTTACAATGGCTATTGCTTTTTTTTTTAACTGCTAGAAAATACAGATGTTGTGGTTATAATGGCTATTGCTTTATTTTTTAACTGCTAGCAAATATAGATTTTAAAAATGGTTACAAAGAAAATAAAGATAAAAAATAGAAATAATGGTACCAAGTGACAGCTTAATTTTTAAAAAGCTTTAAATTTATGTGTACACTTAAGACAAAGAACCACATTTAGGTACAATTTTTACCTGTTTTTGTGCCTTTTAACTCCAGCTGGTTAAGCCAGGGCCAGTCCCTTAATTCCTAAGAAAGACAAATACAAGGTGGGCGTTCCCATGGAACCTCGGAAGATTAAACACCTAACCCAACCAGCAAATAGATGGTAGATTAACACTTAAAGTAAATGTGCTGCTAAACCCATCTTTATACCCATGAGGGCCCGTATTCTCTTTCTTATTTAAAATGCCAAATTGTACTGGTTCATTTTGTGGCGCCAGTTCTTACAAGCAAGTTTCAAGTTAATTTACACTTGCAAAAAAAAATAACTAAATTGTAAGTACTAAACATTTTTTTACTAGGCGAAAAATCCTCCCCTCCCCCTGCGAATGGCTGTGTGTTTGTATCAATATGGAATTTAGTCAAGGGCACTCCTCAGCAGCCTCTTGGTCAGCAATTGGCGTATCTCTGTTTACAGCCATTCACGGTCACACAGCCTGGGCCTTCTGCTCTGTGTGCCCTGTATGCTCCAGGCAAGCAAAAATGGATGTTACAGGGGAGTTCCTGTCTGGCTACATACAGTCTCACATGAGATTATCAATAAATTTAATTTTCTTTGATAGGATAACAAGCTCTTTACACAAGGGGTGAGTAGTAGATGTGGTATACCTAGACTTCGGTAAAGCATTTGATTCAGTCTTGCGTGATCTTCTTTTCAATGCTAAGGAAATACACCCTAGTTGGGCTACAATAACATGTATGCATAACTGGTTGGATAAGCATTCTCAAGGAGTAGTTTTCAGTGGTTCAGAGTCATTCTGGAAGAGCATATCAAGAGAAGTTTCACAGGGATCCATGTTGGGACTAGTTCTGTTTAATATCATAAGAACATAGGAACAGCTATACTGTGTCAGACCAAAGGACCTCTCAGATACTCACTGATGCTCACTCAGTATCTTGTCTGCTGACAGTGGCCAATGCCAAATGCCCTAGAGGGAGTGAACACAACAGGTAATCATCACGTGACCCCTCACTTGTCATCAATTTCCAGACAAACAGAGCCTAGGCAAATCATTTCTACCCATCCTCGCTAATATCCATTCATGGACCTAACTTCCATAAATATATCTAGCTATTTTTGAACCCAGTTAAAGCCCTAGTCTTCACAACATCCTTTGACAAGGAGTTCCACAGGTTGACTGTGTGCTGAGTGAAGAAAAAACTTTAGTTTGTTTTAAACCTGCTACCTATTAATTTCATTTGGTGACCCCCTAGTTATTATGTTATGTAAACAAGTAAATAACTTTTCCTTCTTCACTTTTTCCACACCACTCATGATTTTATAGACCTCTATCATATCTCCCCTTACTCGCCTCTTTTCTAAGTCCCAGTCTTTTTAATCTATCTTCGTATGGGACCCGTTCCAAACTTCTAATAATTTTTGCTGCCCTTTTCTGAAGCTTTTCCAATGCCAGTATATCTTTCTTTTTAGATGAGGCAATGACATCTGTACAAATTATTCAAGATGTGGGTGTACCATGGTTTTATATAGAGGCAATAAGATATTCTCTGTCTTATTCTCTATCCTTTTTTTAATAATTCCCAACATTCTGTTTGCTTTTTTGACTGTCACTGCACATTGAGTGGATGTTTTCAGAGAACTATTCACAATGACTCCAAGATCTCTCTCTTGAGTAGTTGTAGCTAAATTAGTCCCCGTCATATCATTGGGATTATTTTTTCCAATATGCATTACTTACATAATGTTAGCCATCTTCCAGTCATTAGGTATGGAAGCTGAATACTGCTAAGTTTATCAGTTTGTTCCAAAACTTCCTCTAATGATAGGTCAATCTGGGAAAGTTCCTCAGATTTGTCGCTTAAAAAGAATGGCTCAGGTTTTGTGAGTTTCTTTATTATCCTCAGCCATGAAGATTGAAGCAAAGAGTTCATTTAGTTTCTCTGCAATGACTTTATCATCTTTGAGTGCTCCTTTAGCATCTTGATCATCCAAGGGGCCCACTGCTGTTGAGCAGGTTTCCTGCTTCTGATGTACTTAAAAAACATTTTGCTATTACTTTTTGAGTTTTTGGCTAGCTGTTCTTCAAATTCCTTTTGCGTTTTTCTTATTATATTTTTACACTTAATTTGACAGTTTATGTTCTTTTCTATTTTCCTCACTAGGATTTAACTTTCACTTTTTGAACGATGCCTTTTTATCTCTCACTGTTTCTTTTATTGATTACTAAGCCACAGTGGCACTTTTTTGGTTTTCTTACAGTGTTTTAATTTGGGGTGTACATTTAAATCGATATGGTATCTTTGAAATTTTCCATGCAGCTTGCAGGGATTTTACTTTTGGCATTGTACCTTTTAATTTCTGTTTTATATTATCATCAATTATTTAGATAATGGGATAGGTAATGGCATAGAAAATACACTTATAAAAGTGTTTTGCAGAATAGAGATATAATTCAAAATGGACAAATGCAAAGTACTATGGTAGGGATGAGCAATCAGCTTCACCCATACAAAATGGGAAGTGTCTATCTACGAAGGAGTACTGCAGAAAAAGATCTAGGGGTTATAGTGGACTACAAGCTTAATATGAGTCAACAGTGTGGCACTGTTGCAAGAAAGTAAACATCATTCTAGGAAGAATTGATAGGAGTGTTGTAAGCAAGAGGTGAGAACTAATTCTTCCTTTCTATTCTGTGCTGATCAGGCTTTAACTAGCATATCATGTTCAGTTTGGGGCACCATATTTCAGGAAAGATGTGGACAAATTGCAGAAGGTTCAGAGAGGATGAACAAAAATAATTAAAGGTCTAGAACACCTGACATGAGTAATGACTGAAATAATTGTGTTTGTTTAGTTTGGAACAGAGAAGACTGAGAGGGGACATGATAACAGCTTTCAAGTACCTAAAAAGCTGATAAGTAACATTCAGCATGGATTTGTAAAGAACACATCATGTCAAACCAACCTGAAACTTTTCTTTGATAGGATAACAAAGGAGGATGGAGAAAAATTATTCTCCTTTACCTCTGATGATAGGACAATAAGCAACAGGCTTATCTCGATTTAGAGCCCCAGGAAGAACAGGGGAGAAATTACTTAGAATGGTCCTGGTGAGGAGCTATTTTGAAATAGCAGCAGTGGAGTGTCCACAATGCAGCTATTTCAAAATAGCTATTTCAGAAGAGGAGTTATTCCTCATGAGGTTCACAGAAATCAGATTAAGCCACCTGCTATTTTGATATTATTTCAAAATAACAGAATTGCTGTGTATATGCTTGCATTGTTATTTCAGAATATTGATAGTTATTCCGAAATAACGATGCAATGTAGAGGCACCCTAGGATAAATTACCTTACTGACAAGGTGGTTAAGCACTAGAATAAATTGCATGGGAAAGTTGTGCAATCTCCATCATTGGAGATATTTAAGAGCAAACTAGATAAACATCTTCCATTTATCTTCTAGATCAGGGGTCTCCAAACTTTTCAGCCCGAGGGCCGCATTAACTATCAAACAGCAGTTCGGGGGCCGACTACACACTTGAGGTCCAAATAAAAAACAATCAAAACATGGATGTTGTTTTTAATTATGTATTTAATATTATTTTATTCAGTTATTATTTAATAACACATTCATACACTACACATGAACACCTGTATTAGTGTGAATGGTGAAATTGTTTCCTGGATGCCAAAATAGCAGACATTTCTGGCTTTAGATTTGTTGTCCCTAACATCAACAGTGACCTGAGATTATCATCGGACAAGTTTGTTCTCAAATTGTTCTTCACGTATTTCATTCTTGAAAATGTTTGTTCACACAGGTATGTTGTTGCAAAGATTGAAAGGTACCTTGATGCAAAACTTTTGACATTAGGAAAGTCTTCCTTGGGCAAAAACTGGTAAAAACCCACCAGTCCTATTTTGAACTTGTCCCTAAGGAGGTCATTTGCTTGCAACTCAATGACTTCCAGCTGCAGTTCATCTGGGCAACTGGCCACATCTGCTTCAAATGGGTTTTGAAACAATCTCACTTCTTCTGCCTTTGAATCCAAAAAGGTCTCCACGGGCCGGATGAGAGGGCCTCGCGGGCCGCATCCGGCCCCCGGGCCGTAGTTTGGAGACCCCTGTTCTAGATGATGCATGGTTCTGCCATCAGTGCCAGGGACTAGACTTGATGACCCCTCGAGGTCTCTCCCAGTTCTAGTACTCAGTTAGATTCTATTATTCTAATTGTACCTATCAAGTAAAAGATGTATTCTTGAGAACTGAGATTTTTGCTCATAGGATGCTGCTCTGGAAGATTCTGAAATTAGGGGCCAACTTTAATTGGTTGAATACAACATGGGGGGAGTGTTTGGATCCAGAATGTACAATTCCTCCTGTGGCAGAATCCCACTCACTGCTGTTCTTCTCTGGAAGGGAGTCTTTTTCCTTGATACTTACTTGGCAGCCATGTAAGAAATTATAAGATTTGCCCTTCTAAGCAGCATTTCTAGCAGTGGAGTGAACTATACTACTCCCTAATGATGTTTGCTACAATTTTCAATCAGGAGGCTGATTACTTTGATTTGGCAACCTCTATGAAGTAGCACAGTGGCCAACTGAAGAGCTATGAGTATGGCCAGGTCAGGTAGGGAGAAAAATAGCAGAACTCTAGCTGGGAAAAGTCCTTGAAAGAATTTTTCTAGTTTAGTCACATTCACATTAACATGCAAGAAACTGCCAGGGTTCAGATAAATATCTCAAGCCTAAATTCAACTCAGGCAGCATCTCACTATGCACACCTCTGCCATCTAGGATGAACTATTTTGTTCTTTATTAAAAGATCTGTCTATATAGTTAAATTACCATTTCTTTGATTTAAAAAAAATCCTTTAAAGTAATTAGCAGTATTTATTTAGGCTCTTCCCTCCCTCCTTTCCATTGTACAGTAGTTGTGAATTTTGAATTAAAAAAAATAGAAAACATGCTAATGGAAAAATTACTTTTACACGTTACTGTACCAAAATGACTGCAATAACAAATAACAATTACAATGCTTAGAGTACAATGTAGTCAACAATATCCTTAAATATGTAAGAAATCACTGCTTGCTTTCCCAAGTGGGAAACTAAATTAATATGGAAAATTAGTCTGTTGTGCTAAGATAGACATCATTTATCTATTTCCACATGATTTTAATGCAATTTGTAACACTAAGATAAGGTATGTCACTGGGAATTAAATGAGAGCCATTCATTTAAGATTCACAAATCATTATAAATTAACTTTGTGACTGTTTACTCAATTTCACAGCATGAGAACAGAAATACAAATTGTTTGAAGAAACAATTGCTGTAATCTAAATCAACACTCGTGTTTAACAGTAAAAAGCGACAATTGGAAAAAGAAGGTCAATGAGCCTAAAAACGTGTACTTAACTATTGAATCAGTGTTTGAGTCATATGTGAGATTATTGTGATGTAATAAAAAGCCCAGAATAGGTAATAAGATATTTCACTTGGCTGTTAGATAGCATTCATGGTTTACTTGTTTGTAGAAACAATATCATTTGGTTTTGACAAATTATAAAGCACTTTCAGAATTTTCCTTGTGATTTAAATTTGGTTCACCACTTCCCATTTTAGGTATTAAGTGTCTTTTCTTCCCAGTAGCTTGCACCCAGTAATTTCTAATTGCCTCTCTAGCTAAAAGGATTGAATGTTAGGGTTTTTCCAGCATATAGAAGGAAAATGTCGAGAACCCCTAATTTCATGGTTAAAGTAACATATTGAGACTCTGGATCTGATCTGTCCACTGTGTCTGCTAGAAGGAAAGTAACTAGTTTGCTGTGTGCTTCGTGAAGTTCTTCTATCTTCATGAAGAAATAGGACCTTCATCCATCTTTCTCACCAGACTGCTCTGGGTACATTAGCAGCCATTCTGTGACTCATTTGATGCTTCTTGTGTCAAGTGATGGCCCTTCACTGGCTGGAAACTGTTAGGGCTAGGCACTCTTATTTCTCTCAAAGGAACTTTCCTGCCTAATGATTCATAGTCTACCACACCATTAGACTTGCTCTGCTACAGCTGAGATAATTTTTTATATGTATAGACATTTGGAAGACAGGAATTACTAAATGAAGGACAATTGATTTTTGCGGGGGCTTGTCCTTTTAGGAAGACAGAGAGTTGCCTACCTGTGATTTAGCTCCTTTCCCCATAAAGAGGCCTCCAGACTCCATCTGGAAATAATTGCATCCCTAATTGGCCAGTTAATAGCTAATTAGCCTGACAAAGGGTTACCGGGGCTCAGGTGAGGAGCTCCTAAGAGAGATCACCAGAGCAAGGGCTTAAAACATGTGTTCTGAGGGGCAGTGCACTCCTAAACAGTAGAGTAAATCCAATCTATCAAGGACTACATGCTGCCTCAGAGAAGAGCAGTGACTTACAGATTTTTGAAGATGCCTGGCTTGGAAAAAAATTGCTTCACAGGTTGTGACAAGAGGCCTGATTCCAGGGAAGGGACCCAAGTTGAGAGAACATTGCTCAAAGGGAGTGGATGGTGGGAATGGATAAAATGAGACTGACTGTCTCTGAGATTCTGAAGTAAACATTTGCTTTTAATTGATTTTTTAACAGCGCTATTGACTGAATCACTGAGGGTATGTCTAATTCGAACTAGGAGGGTAATGTAGGCATACCGCACTTGCAAATGAAGCCCGGGCTTCATTTGCATAAAGCCGGCCGGCGCCATTTTTAAATGCCGGCAGTTCGAGCCCCTGAAGTGTTTCAAGTGTAGAAAATCTGTCTAATTAAACTGTGTATTTAAAATCCAGTGCACTCTTTAACTGTGCCATTTTGAGTTTGTTAACCCACTATAATAACTAGATTCTGCATCTGCTTTTGACTAAGAATCACCAAATCTGTGATGATTTTCATACTGTATGGATAGAGCAAAAAGACCCTTTGATGCTTGAGAGATTTTGAAAGAAGTGACTGTTAAGTGATTTAATTCTGGCAAGCTTTCTTTGTCTTGTTAAATTATGTTTTCTTCCTCCATCGGATTACTTGGGTACTAATTCAGGAAAGCACTTGGCAACATGCTAAATTATAGGCAGACACTTAAACCCAATAGACTTCAATTCACAGTTAAATTCAACCAATTGCTTTATTGTTCAGACTGAACAGAGATAATTCCAATAATAAGGAACTTCATGATATATAGTATGAAATATTTCTGATGAAGGGGGTGGTTATGAATGGATTACAATATTTTCAGATACAAAAGAATTACTGTTTTTTTTTAAACTACTACAGGTTGAACCTCTGTGGGCAGAGACTCTCTGGTCTGGCAACATCTGTGGTCCAATAGGACCACAGATGTTTCTGGACTAAAGAGCTCCAGAACAGAGGTTGCCAGCAGTTGGGAGTAGAGCCAAATGGCAGGGCCAGTGGGGCAGCAGCACACACGGGGCACCAGAGCACGCGCCTGGCCAGGCTGGGAAGCCGGCAGAGTTGCCTGAGTCTGTGCAGTGAGGGAGCTGCTAATCCTGCAGCCAGTGACGCTAGGAACATGTGTGTGTGTGGCGTGAGGGGGCGGGGAGGCTGCAGAAGTCACAACTGGCAGGGCTGCTACTGAAGCTTGCAGAGCCAGCGGGGCTGCCGGGACCACTGGAGCTCATAGGGATGTGGAGCAAACATGGCTGTTGCAGCCAGGAGCCTGGGGCAGCAGTGGTAAGTACCTAGGGAAAGGAGCCCAGCAGAGAGGCTTCCCTTCTCTCCTCACTCCTCACTAGGACCTTCCCTAGTCCAGAAAACTCCCTCATCTGTGGCTGGTCAGTTCCCGAAAAACACCTGGCAAAAGGAAAGTCCAAGCTGTACTTGCATCTCTGCAGAGGTCTATTTAAAAAACCCAGAAGTGTTGAGTCCTGAATATGTGGGCTTTATTGTGGTTTTTAATCCTCTACTGTGAGATGAGAGTAAGGCTATTCCAGCACAGTACCGTTCACATCTGTCTAGTTAATGAAACAAAATGTGAAAACCTTTCCAGTTGTCTTGTTCTAGTTTCCAAAACAAAGGAGAACAATGGGGATGCTTCAAATAACAGTGAGCTATTTTATGATTTTTAAAAAATATTCTGTCACAAGAACAAAACGTTACAAGATGAATTGTTAATTTGTGACATTACAATTCAAATTAATTCTGTTGCATGCAAAGTGCAATTGCATATTTTTTGAGTAAAAACAACATTTCTGTGAGAGAGAATATAGGCAACATTTATCAAACTTAATGGATCCAAAAACATTAAGTCCATTTTGTGGAAGTGCGTCATATAAGGCCCAAGAAAAATGATCCTCTGGCATCATTCTGATGCCTGACTGTTGAGAAATGAATTAAATGGCAGCCTAATACATTGAAATCAAGGGAAAGATTCCCACTTGCTTCACTAGGGCTCTGGATCAGACTTCTTACAAATGCTGATAGGTATAAGAATCTTATCAATAAACAATAATTACAATGTTGTCATTACACCTGATTGCAACAGCTGTAATGAAACAGTGTAAATCATGTGCCTAGTTAGGGAATACCTCTTTAAGAGATCTGTGTGGTTGGGGAGTAGGAATTAGTTGTGTCTGGGTCTTTGTTGCTATATTGATGCATAATTGGCTCTCACATTCAGAAGTTTCTGGATTTAGGTGCGGTAATTTTTGGGTATGCTCAATAGGTCCGATGTAGCTGGAACTCAATGAGGGCAAGCTTTACAGAAGACTATGTGCCCTGTGTGATTTGGGAGAGGCTGAACAGAAAACAGGCTATTTTACTTTAATTCTAAAGCATTTTGTAGAAGGTTAGTGGTATTGTTAACACTCCCATGGGGAACTCCTGAGAGTATTAATTATAGAAAGGAGAAATAGGGAGTAAACACTATTTTGAAAAATTTATACTAGGAATATTATTTGAATTGAGAAAAACTGTTTTAGTTTAAAAAACAGAAAATAGTCCTGCAGCATCTTAGGGCCTAACAAAAAATAAAAGTAGATGGTATCATGAGCTTTTGTGAGCACATCCTGGTACCATCTACATTTTTGTGAGTCTCAGAGGGTACGTCTACACTACAGCGCTAATTCGAACTAATGCATCTAGAACTAAAAACTAGTTCGAATTAGCGTTTTGCTAATTCGAACTAGTGCGTCCACACTGATTGGATGCAGGGCGCATTTAAGGGCGGCTGAAACCGGTTCTGGCAGGGCATCAGCTCAGTAGTTGCTTTGTGTGGCTGCTGTCTGAGGCTATCTGAGGCTCGTGCTTAAAGGGACCCCCCCCACCCCCCCGGACAGCCGGTTCTTAGCTTTTCCTGCTTGCTTGCCAACTTCGCCGAGGGACAGCAAAGCGTTGATCTCTGCGCCCATGTGTGTCGGTGCTTCCCTTCGGGGACGCCGCCGCAGGTGGCAACATGGAGCCAGAGCTCGCCCTGCACCTTCTGGTGCACTTTCTGGACTTGCTGCTGCAAGCCTGCCACCAATGGCTCGAGGCTGCCTGGCACCTCCTGGTGCACGTCAGCCCCCTGCCTCTCCACCTGGCCGCCCTGGGGGCCGTGGAGGAGCCGCGGCGGTGCCCCGGCACTGGCGTGCCCCGCCGCATCTGGTGTCTGGACACCAGCAGCAACTGGTGGGACCGCATCGTCCTGGAGCACTGGGAGGACCAACAGTGGACCCAGAACCTCAGGATGAGGAGGGACACCTTCCTGGAGCTCTGCGAGTGGCTCGCCCCTGCTCTGCGCAGAAGGGACACTCGCATGAGGCCCACCATCCCCCTCCAGAAGCGTGTGGCCATCGCCCTCTGGAAGCTCTCCACACCGGACAGCTACCGATCCGTCGGGAACCAGTTCGGCGTGGGGAGATCCACCGTTGGAGCGGTGCTCATGCAGGTATGGCACTCGTTGGCCACTGCGCCGGAGGGGGAGGGGGGCTGCAAGGAGGGGATGGGCTGCCCCAGGGACAAAGGGGGGGAGGGAGGAGGCGAAAGCGCCCCGCACCTGAGGGGTTGGTCTGTCCCGGCCGTACTACACGCCGCCAGGGGGGTTACTTCCGGGAGTGGGGCGCGGGGCACTGCCAGGGCACGAATGCTCCCAGCCACCCAGGCGCCCCACTGATTGGCGCTTTGCTGTGCCTCTCTCCACAGGTGGTCAAGGCCATCAACCGGGTGCTGCTCCGCAGGGTGGTCCGCCTCGCCGACCCGGACGCCATCATCCGGGGATTCGGTGCCCTCGGCTTCCCCAACTGCGGGGGGGGGCCATCGACAGGACGCACATCCCCATCCGTGCCCCGGAACACCAGGCGTCCCATTATGTGAACCGCAAGGGGTACTTCTCCATCGTCCTGCAGGCCGTATGTGACCACCGGGGACAGTTCACGGACGTTAATGTGGGCTGGTCCAGCAAAGCACACGATGCCCGGGTGTACCGCAACTCATCCATGTGCCAGCGGCTGCAGGACGGGACCTTCTTCCCCGACCGCCACATTAGGGTCAGGAACGTGGACATGCCCGTGTGCCTGGTGGGGGATGCCGCCTACCCACTGCAGCCGTGGCTGATGAAGCTGTACATGGGGCACCTCAATCCCTCCCGCCAGGCCTTCAATGCCAGGCTGACCAGGGCCCACATCATGGAGGAGGGGGCCTTCGGGCGACTGAAAGCCCGCTTTCGATGCCTCCTCACCCGTCTCGACCTGGCTGAGCACAACATCCCTCCTGTGGTGGCAGCATGTTGTGTGCTCCACAATTTATGTGAGAGAAAGGGGGAGGCTTTCCTGCCAGCCTTGATGGCTGAGGCTGACCTCATGGCTGGCCACTACAGTCAGCCCCGCACCACCACCGTCCGGGAAGCCCAGCGGATGGCTGTCCGGATCCGGGAAGCCCTGCGGGAGAGCTTCCTGGTGGAGGAGGAGGACTGACCTCTCCCTGCATGCCCCACTGGGGCCTTCTTCCACCCTACCCCCTTCCGCTTTCCCCTCCCTACCTACTGTCAAATAAAGACACCTGTTTTTCAAAAAAACCATCTTTTTATTTAACATAACTGGGGTGGGGGGAGGGAGGAAGGAGGGTGGGAGAGGGGAGGGGGAAACCTGGGACGAGGGAGCTGGAAAGGGAGGGAAGGGAGGAAGGGAAAGGAAAGCTCAGGGGTGGGGGTCCGGCTGCCTCTCCTGTCTCGCAACACTGCGGGTCCGGGGGCGTTGGTGGGGAATGGTTGTGGAGGGTGGGGCAGGAGGGACGGGGGGTGTGGAGGAAGCAGGAGTGGGAGCAGGAGGGGGAGCAGGGGGATCAGGAGGGGGAGCAGGGGGAGCAGGGGGAGGAGCAGGGGGAGCAGGGGGAGCAGGAGGAATTGGGAAGCGGTCGAGCAGGCTCTGGAGGTGGCCTCGTAGGGCACGGCCCTGCTCCTTCAGTGCCTCCAAGCTCCTCCGGCGCAGCCTCAGGTCCTCCTGGACCCAGTGGTCCTGGATACGGAGCTGTTGCTCCAGGAACCGGAGGTGCTGCCTCTGGTATTCCTCCTGGTTCCTGGCTCTCCTGCTGGCCCGGGCGTGGGTGGCTGCTGCAGGCGGGGTGGTGCGCTCTGCAGTCCCAGGTGCTGCGCCTGTGGTGAAACAAGAACAGCGGTCAATTACCCCAGGGGCCCAGGTGTGTGAAACCCAGCTCCCCTCTGCAAGGCCATGGCCCTTGCAGGATCCCCAGCTGCTGCTCCGTGGTGGGCAAGGCCCAGGCGCACGGTCCTTGGGGTCCCTCTCGCCTCAGCCCCTCGTACACATAAGGGGAGCACGATGGTACTCACAGGTGGACGCCTCCCCGGCCTCGGATGACACAGGCGAGCGGCTCTGTGGGGTGCCTCGGGGGTCCCAAATCCTGGCTCTCGGAGCCCTCCTCCTCCTCCTCCTCCTCCTCCTCCTCCGTCTCTGGGAGCGGTCCCTCTGCCCCGGGGTCTATCACGTCCCGGGGGGCAGGGACGGCATGAGGCCCCAGGAGGCAGTCCAGAGCCTGGAAGTGGGGGCACGCCTCCAGGTCGGCCCCTGGCAGGCAGGCCCGGGAGTAGGACTGCCTCAGGTCCTTGATTTTCCAGCGCACCTGCTCCCGGCTGTGCTGGTGGCCCCTGGCGGCCAGGCTGGCAGCCATGCGGCCGTAGACGGCCGCGTTCCTGTGGCTAGTGCAGAGATCGTGGACATTGGAGGCTTCCTCCCAAACCTCGATGAGGTCCACGATCTCTGCACTAGACCACGCGGAGGCCCGCCTCTTGCGGCCCCGGGCAGGGTCCTGGGAGCCGCCAGGCTGGTCCCAGGAAGAGGGGGAGGGCTGGGTGTCATCGGGTGGCTGGCTCATGGGTTTTCAGCTGCTGGGTGTGCTGGCATGGGTGCTGGCAGCCTTGCAACTGGCACAAACTGTGTAGCCAGCCCGTGGCCCTTTAAGGGCTCCGGGGCCAGGAGGGGGGCAGTAGAGTTTCCCTGGTGTTGGCCAGAGTGGCCACCAGGGCAAGCTGGGAAGGGCTAGCCTCCCACTAGTTCGAATTAAGGGTCTACACAGCCCTTAATTCGAACTAGTAAATTCGAACTAGGCTTAATCCTCGTGGAATGAGGATTACCTAGTTCGAACTAAGCGCTTCGTTAGTTCGAATTAAATTCTAACTAACGGAGTGCTAGTGTAGCGCCTATGAAAGTTAGTTCGAACTAACATCCGTTAGTTCGAACTATCTTTGTAGTGTAGACATACCCTAAGGTGTTGCAGGACTATTTGCTGTTTTTTAAGTTTTTTTCAGTTGCAGACTAATATGGTTACCCTTCTGAAAATGTTTAGTTGAATTGTCTGACTATGATTTACCAACTGTTCTCTTATTTGAAAGAGATGATGGGGAAAGAATCACTTCTATTTTATTGTTCTCAGTTTATATTTTTCTTGTGATAGAGGTTTTTTTTTTTTAAATCTGTATACTAAGCTAAGTGGCTGGTTAATTGGTTAGCTGACTAGCTAAATGGGCAATTTCAGAAGAGGAGGAGGAAAGTCCACCTGAAGATTTCCACAGGCATGTGGAGGGAAGATGCTGTTGTAATGCTTTTGATTCAGCAGAATGCACAAAATTTTGTGTTCACTGACTGTAACTGAGATTCAGGTAAATTCAAGTTAATATTTTGTGACTTCTGAGTTACTTTTCACTATGTTTCTGTGGGAACTGACCTTTTTAGACTTAATTTATTCTCTTTATATTTATGTATAACTGAAGAAAATGTATGCCAATTACAAAGTAATCATCTTATATTGTAATGTTATTATTTATTTGGTTTCTTTATCATAAGATTTTATAAAGTTGGTGCTTAAGAATTTCATTCCTTTCATTCTTTTGGATTTGATTGTGGGGAGGTGGGCCCTGTGCAATCCTTGTAGAGACCCAGGATTTTCGACATGATTTTTCCCTGGTAGTTGTTTCTAGGCATTATCACAAGGACAGTGAAGTAATCTCTGGCCCATCAAAGGTTACAATAACTGCAGCTTGATTGCCATTCAAACTTAACTGCACATTTGGATATTGCCACATTTAGGAGCGCTAATCTAAATGCACTGACAGATATCTTACCACCCTTAGCTATGGCTACACTACAGAGGTTTTTTTTCCGAAAAATGGCCATTTTCCCGAAAAACTTTCACTTACGTCAACACTGCAATCGTGTTCTTTTGGACAAAAATTGAAAGAACAAAGGGTTTTTCCTGACATTTGTAAACCTCCTTTTATGAGGAAGAAGCCTTCTTCTGAAAGAGCTTTTTCGGAAAAAGGTATATGCGGATGGGGAAGAGGGAGTTCTTTGGAAAGAAGAGGAAAGAAGAAAAAAGCACAGGTGACCTGGTGGCCACTCTGTCCATAGTAATCACATCTTAAATGCAAGATAATGTCTATTCAGTATGGATGCTATCTTTTGAAAAAACAGATCGCTTTTTTGATGTTCTTGGGTAGTGTGGGCGCTCTCTTTCGGAAGAAGTTTTTTCAGAAGATCTCTTTCGGAAAAGCTTCTTCCGAAAGAAGCTTGCAATCTAGATGTAGCCTCAGTGATAGGTGGATCCTGAACTAAGCAGCTGTTATGTCATACTAGAGATAATGAAATACCATACATGAGCGTGAAGAGAACCTTTGTATCTACAATGCATGAGATGAGCAATGTTTGACTACAGGTATAGGCCCACTGAGGGAAAGAGGTGGAGAAATCCTGTTTGTCCTGGCATTTGAAAGGACCAAATGATAACATTCCTCCCAGTAGCACTGAATCTCTATTCATGTGTAATACTATTCCTTTGCCTGGTACATTAGGGTTTGGGGAATGGTAGACACCTGTCTGCCATAGAGCTTTTCAGACAAGGTTTCTCATCCTGCTTACTACTTAAGAACTTATGATCTTATCTTTGCTTATGATACAATTGGACTTGGTGGAAGTGTTGGCTATTGTGATGCTTTGTCAAGGAATTAATTACTGTGAATTACAGCTCAGTGCCACTGACTTAGGAGCCACCATTCATAGATATAAAATGATGGTGGAACTGATGGATAACCAAAATCTTTTTAGCCCATTTTGATACTCCAGGAAGCCTTTTAAAGTACTTTTGTTTGTTACACCAGAGTATGGCTGTCATATCTCTTTTTTTCACCCTCTTCTTAATTTGCTTTTCCCATTGACTTCAGATGTAAATGTAATTCCTGTTGTCTGTTGATTTATATTTGAGCCTCTGGCCAAAAGACAAATCAAACATGCCTGATTTCATGTTTTGAGCATATTTTCTATACATATCTAAACATTTTAATCAAAACATAATGATTACCATGACAAATATAAGCTTTCACATGATATCTTAGATAATATTTATATAGATAAATACCATGGCAGCAGAGTGTATTGTCAGACTGAATAGTGACTTCTGTTACGTGAGTATGAATTCTTTGCCTGTGGCATCAAGGTCACTGGTACATAAGAGGATGATCTTAATGTGCATTTTTAAGAAATGACAGAGAACAGCAATTTGCCTGGTCCTAGTGGAGTAGGATTATTTTCATTTAGTCATATATTTTACTTAAAGGGCTGTGGCATTTTAATACCTCTTGTTGGAGTTTGACAATTTGTATAAAGTATTCTGTAACTATTTAATTGTGATAAAATCAAACGTTTACCATAGTAGTGTGATGTTTTACATTATGGATTGTAAATTCATGGCAAATAATTTTAGGCCTGTTATTCAGAAATGTTTATAGGCAACTTTCAAATACTTTCTCACCATAGATAGATGATATTTGGCTATCACAACACATTTTTATTAGCATGACATGCCTTCATTCAAGACTGGGAATCAGAATTATTCAGATTTCATTTAATTAGAGACTTCAAGGGGATCCATTTTAAGCTAACAGAACAATCTTGGAACTCCCTATTAGGGTGCCATTGTACCTAGTATTGTAGAAAAAACATGAAATACTGTGGTCCCTGATTTGAAGAGCTTAAAGTTATAAGACCAATTATACTTTTAAGTTTCAGAATACAATATCCTATATTGTTCATGAAATCCTCCTCCTCATATAGGGACATGAAAGAATTAAACGAATGTCACCAATTTTCAGTGGCTACCTGTTTCCATGCAATTCTCAATATATTCTTGGAAACTATTTTTAGGGAAGAACTTACATACCAGAAGGATAAACAGATGGGCATATCCAACTAAAGTTGATGCAAAACATGCCTGCCATGACAGATGAAGAATATAACACATGATCAAGCAACTTGGAACTTGGTGACTGAAGATTGTCCATGTGTTGAAATCTGAAGAAAAAATAAATTTAACCCATATGACTAAGAAACCTGTCACCCTGCTTTGCAAAGTTTTTCATGGCAATTTTTTGCTTTAGGAAGAGGAACAAAAGCATTGACAGAAATAATAATGAAAGAAAGAGCAATCAGAAATAAGAAACAGAATCTGACATCATATGAACCAGATTTATAATGTCCAAAATTGCAATGTTAGGCACAAACAATATAGAAAATATTTCCTTAAAATTCACAATTAAGGCTGTTCCATTTTCCCATTAGTACTTTATAGCGTTATTTTGTCGGGGTGCTGTCCAAAGCAGTGAGGAGCTGTATCACCACCTGCCCTGAAACCTGAGGTGTCTCACAATGCTCTACTGCTATGGCATATAAACTTGGCTCCTCACAAACAGCATGCACATCCTATCCTCTGTATATGTGTATAGACAGCTCTGGTCCAACAATTCTGAACCCAGCAGCCTATTAGCAACACCAGACATGCTCTGGCTTCCAGTAAGTTCCAGATTTTCCTCCAACAGAATTTGTTTTACACATCCAGCCCTCTCCTCCACAGTCCAGATATAATAGGTCCATTGTTTCTAAGAGGATAAAAATACAGCAATTTGCCATATGAGTAAATGGAATTACTCATACAGCTCACAACATTGGATTAGTTCTGATTAAAGGACAAAGCAAATGTATTTTAATGCAAAGAGAGATTTTAAGTGAGTAGAAGATATAAGGCATTACGTCAGGTATGGATACAAAAAAGTAAGGACAATACACCTTCTTATACTAAACAAACTAGACTTGGTTGAAGATGAAATTCTTAACACATGTTTTTCAGTATATTTCTGAGCAATCTTTATATTCAGGAACTGATCCCAAAGTCCAAAGGCTGATTCTTTTGTCCATAGGTGGTGGGTGAAGGCCTGGCTTGTGGATGCTAGGCCCTGTCCTGCACCCCTAAGGTTAACACATCCCTCCCAATACCTGACACCCATGCAAAACCAGCTCTCCCTTTCCTGGCTCCCAGGGTATGTCTACACTACCCCGCTAGTTCGAACTAGCGGGGTAATGTAGGCATACCGCACTTGCAAATGAAGCCCAGGATTTGAATTTCCCGGGCTTCATTTGCATAAGCGGGGAGCAGCCATTTTAAAATCCCCGCTGGTTCGAACCCCGTGCAGCACGGCTACACGGGGTTCGAACTAGGTAGTTCGGACTAGGGTGCCTATTCTGAACTACCGGTACACCTCGTTGCACAAGGAGTAACGGTAGTTCGGATTAGGAACCTAGTCCGAACTACCTAGTTCCAGCCCCGTGTAGCCGCGCTGCACGGGGTTCGAACCAGTGGGGATTTAAAAATGGCGGCTCCCCGCTTATGCAAATGAAGCCCGGGAAATTCAAATCCCGGGCTTCATTTGCAAGTGCGGTATGCCTACATTACCCTCCTAGTTCGAACTAGGAAGGTAGTGTAGACATACCCCCAGAGCACTAAGCAGCACTAACTTCCCCCCTCCTGCCCTACACCTAGCCTAGGATCAGGTGCAATGTGGCCCAAATAGCAGCCTGACGACATCCATGACCTCAGGAGCAGCCATACCACAGCCTCAGCTTGGACTCCAGGATCAGCTGGGCAGCTGCTCCACAGCCCGGGCAGGTCTACAATACAAAGTTTATTCGAACTAACGGGCGTTAGTTCGAATTAACTTTGATAGGTGCTACACTAGCGCTCCGCTAGTTCGAACTTAATTCGAACTGGCAGAGCGCTTAGTTCGAACTAGGTAAACCTCATTGTACGAGGACTAAGCCTAGTTCGAACTTACTAGTTCAAATTAAGGGCTGTGTAGCCCCTTAATTCGAACTAGTGGGAGGCTAGCCCTCCCCAGCTTTCCCTGGTGGCCACTCTGGCCAACACCAGGGAAACTCATCTGCCCCCCTCCCGGCAGGTGCAAGCCTGCCAGCACCCAGCCAGCAGACCCTGCACCTGGCACGGCTCGAGCCAGCCACCCGATGCCCCCCAGCCCTCCCCCTCTTTCCGGGACCAGGCTGACGGCTCCCGGGAGCTTGCCCAGGACCGCAAGAGGCGGGCACCCGCCTGGTCCAGTGCGGACATTGTGGACCTCGTCCATGACCTCCGCACTAGGCACAGGAAAGCGGCCTTCTAGGGCAGGAGAGCTGCCAGCCTGGCCACCCAGGAGCAGGTTTGCATGAAAATCAAGCTGGTCCCGACCCTGAGCCCTGAGCTTAGAATGGCCGTACTGGGTCAGACCATAGGTCCATCTAGCCCAGTAGCCTGTCTGCCAACAGCGGCCAACCCTAGGGACCCTGGAGGGGATGGAACAAAGACAGTGACCAAGCCATTTGTCTCGTGCCATCCCTCTCCAGCCTTCCACAAACTTCGGGCAGGGACACCACTCCTACTCTCTGGCTAATACCACTCCATGGACCCAACCTCCCTTAATTGATCTCACTTCTCTTTAAACTCTGTTCTAGTTCTAGTCTTTACAGCCTCCTGCAGCAAGGAGTTCCACAGGTTGACTATTTGTTTTGTGAAGAACAACTTTCTGTTATTAGTTTGAAGCCTGCTACCCATTCCTTTCCTTTGGTGTCCTCTAGTCCTTCTATTATGGGAACTAATGAAGAGCTTTTCTGTATGCACCCTCTCCACCCCACTCATGCTTTTATAGACCTCTATCATATCCTCCCTCCATCTCCTCTTTTGTAAGCTGAAAAGTCCCAGTCTCTTTAGCCTCTCTTCATATGGGACCTGTTCCAAACCCCTGATCATTTTAGTTGCCCTTCCCTCTCCCACTATCTCTCTTCCCCTCTCCCACCTCCCTTTCCCAGTCTCCCCCAGTTTTGTTCAATAAAGAGAGATTCTATTTTTGAACACAATTGTCCTTTATTTTGTACATCAGGAAGGGGGGTTAGGGAGGCGTAAGTGGAAGGAGGTGAGGGAGGAATGGGGCACAAGCCCCCAGTGAGAAGGACTGGGGTGGCTCTGCGGGCTTCTGGGGATGGAACCTCTCCTGCAGCTCCCCAATTGCCCCCTCTCTCCAGATGGCAGCCTGTGGCAAGTGCAGCCGGGCTGATGGCCGAGTGCTGTGATGTGCCCAGTGTGGGTACCCTGGGCAATCCAAGCCAGGACTGCTTTGCAAGCAGGGAACTCCTGAGAACTGTCTGTCTGGGGTGGGGTCCCTTTAACCACAGCCCTCAGCTAGCCTGAGGCAGCATCTCCACGTTCTAAGTCCTCATCTGATGCCCTGCCAGCACTGCTTCCGGCCATCCTTAAGCCTGGTTCAGGGTCCACTCTGTGTGGACATGCTAGTTTGAATTAGCAAAACGCTAATCCGAACTAGTTTTTTAGTCTGGATGCTTTAGTTCGAATTAGCGCTGTAGTGTAGACATACCCCCCTGGACCCAGCTCTAGCCCTGGGAGCAGACAGGGAGCCATGCTGCAGCCCCAGGCTTTCTGGCTAGCCAGAGCACTATTCAGCCAGGCACCCAAAACTGGAGTCTCAGTTTTCCCCAGCTGTCTGGAGCATTGTGAGTGGAGCCACCCCACTCCATAACAGGGCCCATATTTTATTTAGGGGGTTTTGAGGCAGAGAGAGATTGGGTATGTCTACACTACCCTCCTAGTTCGAAATAGGTGTACAGATAGTTCGGATTAGGAAGCCTAATCCGAACTATCTAGTCCGTGCCGCGTGTAGCTGCGCGGCACGGGGTTCGCACTAGCCGGCTTTTAAAAATGGCGGCGCCGGCTTTATGCTAATGAAGCCCGGGAAATTCAAATCCCGGGCTTCATTAGCAAGTTCGGTATGCATACATTACCCCGCTAGTTCGAACTAGGGGGGTAGTGTAGACATACCCTCAGGTAGATCCCTCCTGCCCAGCCCTTGGCACCTGTCTGGACTAGAGAGTCATAGCCATAAAATATTACCTGCAGGCTGGAGAGAATAACTCCTTCATACAGCATATATGGCACTCAGTTGGGAGTTCCAGCTTCCAAGGAATATTTAAGTATTTCATACAAAATCAAACAGCTTCAACAGGAAACAGAACAATCCAGGACAAAATATACTCTGGCCCTCATTGTGGCCACTGGGCTCTGCTCTGCACCTCCATATCCCTCTATAATGACTACTGCCCACACCTCCAAGGTTAGCACCGCTCCCTCAGTTCGGGGCAGCCAGACAAAACCAGCTCTCCTACTCCTGGCTCCCAAAGCACTGAGCAGTATTAGCTTCCCCTCCCCACCACCCTGCTCCTGCCCTACAGTCAGGCACAGTGTAGAAGCTGCACCATGGCCTTGGCTCTGGGAATAGCTGCACTTTGGCCCCCGGCTTCCACCCAAGGAGCAGCTGGGCACCTGCACCATAGCCCTGGACCCAGTTTTGGCCCTGGGAACAGCTGGGCAGCTGCACCATAGCCCCAGCATTTCTGGCTGGCTACAGCACTGGTAGGCCAGGCACCCATACCATAGCAGCAGCCTCAGCTTTCTCCAGCTGGCTGGAGTCTGGTGGGTGGAGCCATCCCGGTCTTTTAGGAGAGGAAATGCCTTCCCTTGCCTATATTACCCATCCGTCGCCTATGCTTTTGTCTTCTTGGGTGAAAATAGACTGAGTGCCCCTCTAGGGCACTCACAAAGGGGTTGAGGGATAAGCCCCTGCTCTGAATCATGCAGCAGTGGGATTTGACCCATGTCTCTCATGTCCTGGGAGAATGCTAAAAGCCACTATCTAATGCAGCCATGGGCAACCTAAGCTAGTGAGTGGGATGAATGGCACTGCTTCATCTCAGAGGACCACAGAATTGTCGTAACCAAGGCAGTCTCCTGGGGTGGGGTAGTTTTGCCGATAGCATTTAAGTAACTACATTTTGCGGGGTCTGCTGACTGAATCATAGCAGCGCTTTGATTGGCTGCGGAGTGATCTCTAATGCTGGCCCCCATGTTCCATCTACCCAGTCACTAGCACCTATGCTGTCACCTTGTATCCCAGGTGCTTCTCTTTTTTGTTGATATTTTGATTTACTGTGACAGATGAGGAAAGAGGTATGAGTACCCCAAATGAGAAATGTATGGGGCTGTGAAAACTTCATTGTGAATGGCTAATGTCAGAGTCCAGTGATTTGCGTACAATAATAATTCTCAAATAACTTTTCAATGAATCAATAATTCACACATATCCCAAAACAAACTGAACCCTTTTGAAAAAGTGATATGAAATATAATGGGCACATAATCAATAGGGTTCAATAAAAATATTGTAAAATAAAAGATAGGACATAATAGAAAATACCATTTTATAGAATTCTATTGGTTAGTTTAAAAATGTTATAACAAGACACATATCTCTTCTACATTCAAAACGAGTGTCTAAAAAGTCAAAAGAATGGACATAATTCTGTAAGACTTAAGGAGACATCTGAAAATTGCATGACTGAAAACAAATTATGGACGGAGGCTATTCAACATCCTTGCACTTTGACTTAGACAATTTCATTTCATTAGTAGTAATGATTATAATTTTACCTCTATTGATCTCCCAAGGTAATACAATCTTTTCAAATGCTATTCCATTCCACAAAGTGATTATAAAAATGGCACTGAAGATTCCATGTTTGCTGTTTTTCAATAGCTTTCAAAGAATAGTTTATTGAGGGCATATTCTAATTCCCATTAAAATCAATAGTTCCCACTTATTTCACTAGAAATTATACCAGATGGAGAAGAAGTACAAGTTTGTTTGTTTTCCAACTGCAAAATCATCTTGGTATCTATATGTCAAGCTGTGTCTTTCTAGTTTGTATATCATCATCCATAACAAAGACTCTGTTGACTGTCACCACTTTGCATGCCCCCTCCCCATTTAGTTACAGCTACAACTGTGCATGTCTATTATCTTTGAATTCTGCCCTCATTTACCCCTTTGGAGCCTATTTGTATTCAGTACAGGTGTAAAAGCATACATGAAAGCAGAATTTGGCCTTGTGTCATAGGTCAAGTTGAGGACAGTCTTTTGGATATGGTACTAGCTGCTCAGTGCTGGAGGTTTTAAGTCCCTGGAATCTGAATGCAGCCCCAAGACTGACCCAGGGTACGTCTACACTACAGCGCTAGTTCGAACTAACTTAGTTCGAATTAGTTAATTCGAACTAAGCTAGTTCGAACTAACGCATCTAGAACTAAAAACTAGTTCGAACTAGCGTTTTGCTAGTTCGAACTAGTAAGTCCACATTGAGTGGACTCTGAACAGGGCTTAATGATGGCCGGAAGCAGTGCCGGCAGGGCATAAAAGGAGGACTTAGAGCGTGGAGATACTGTCTCAGGCTAGCCGAGGGCTGCGCTTAAAGGGTCCCGACCCCCACCCCGGACACACAGTTCTAAGGGGTGCCCCGCTTGCAAAGAAGTTCTGGCTTGGAGTGCCCTGAGTGCCCACACTGGGCACATCACACCACTCGGCCATCAGCCCGTCTGCACTTGCCGCAGGCTGGCATCTGGGGAGAGGGGGCAATTGGGGGGCTGCAGGAGAGCTTCCACCCCCAGAAGCCCGCAGAGCCAGCCCAGTCCTCCCCATCGGGGGCTCGTGCCCCATTCCTCCCTCACCTCCTTCCACTTACCCTTCCCTAGCCCCCCTTCTTATTGATGTACAAAATAAAGCTAATGTTTCTTCCAACATTGACTCTGTCTTTATTGAAAAAAACTGGGGGAGACTGGGAAAAGGAGGTGGGAGAGGGGAAGAGAAAGGCTGGGAGAGGGGAGGGCAACTAACATGATCAGGGGTTGGGAACAGGTCCCAGATGAAGAGAGGCTACAGAGACTGGGACTGTTCAGCTTAGAAAAGAGGAGACGGAGGGGGGACAGGATAGAGGTCTCTAAAAGCAGGGGTTGGGTGGAGAGGGTGCATTCAGAAAAGTTCTTCATGAGTTCCCATAAAGAAGGACTAGAGGACACCAAAGGAAAGGAATGGGTAGCAGGCTTGAAACTAGTAAGAGAAAGTTGTTCTTCTTCCCAAAGCAAATAGTTAACCTGTGGAACTCCTTGCTGCAGGAGGCTGTGAAGGCTAGAACTAGAACAGAGTTTAAAGGGAAGTGAGATCAAGTGATGGAGGTTGGGTCCATGGAGTCCTATTAGCCAGAGGGTAGGAGTGGTGTCCCTGCCCAAAGTTTGTGGAAGGCTGGAGAGGGATGGCACGAGACAAATGGCTTGGTCACTGTCTTCGGTCCATCCCCTCCAGGCTTCCTAGGGTTGGCCGCTGTTGGCAGAGAGGCTACTGGGCTAGATGGACCTTTGGTCTGACCCAGGACGGCCATTGTAAGCTCAGGGCTCAGGGTCGGGGGTCTCAGTGGACCCCCTTGATTTTCATGCACACCTGCTCCTGGGTGGCCAGGCTGGCAGCTCTCCTGCCCTAGACGGCCACTTTCCTGTGCCTAGTGCGGAGATCGTGGACGAGGTCCACGATGTCCGCACTAGCCCAGGAAGGTGCCTGCCTCTTGCGGTCCAGGGCAAGCTCCCGGGAGCCGCCAGCCTGGTCCCGGCAAGAGGGGGTGGGCTGGGGGGCATCGGGTGGGTGGCTCTGTGCCGTGCCAGGTGCAGGGTCTGCTAGCTGGGTGCTGGCAGGCTTGCACCTGGCACGGGCACCGTAGCCAGCCCGTGGCCCTTTAAGGGGTCCGGGGCCGGGAGGGGGGCATAGAGTTTCCCTGGTGTTGGCCAGAGTGGCCACCAGGGAAACCTGGGGAGGGCTAGCCTCCCACTAGTTCGAACTAAAGGGCTACACAGCCCTTAGTTCGAACTAGCTAGTTCGAACTAGGCGTTAGTCCTCGTAAAATGAGGTTTTCCTAGTTCGAACTAAGCGCTCCGCTAGTTCGATTCAAATTCGAACTAGCGGAGCGCTAGTGTAGCGCATAGGAAAGTTAGTTCGAACTAACGTCCGTTAGTTCGAACTAACTTTCTAGTGTAGACATACCCCCAGATTGCTTAGGCTACCTACACACACTCTCAGGGTACAAGTCTTCCATCATGAGGCTGGGGAGAAGGCCCTGTTTAGGGCAGGCTGGTACCCACATCTGTCACTCCCGTATTTAACCCTTTTTGTTCCCCAGAACATATGTCTCCCCACCGAGTTATTAGTTCATCTCCTTAGTCCACGGGGGTAGGCTGACCTAATATTCAGCATTTATACCTTGCTCCTCTTTATAGGGTAACACAATCCTACTTTTCTAAACATCCTCTCCTCACGGGGAAGGATGACTCAGTGTTGCTGTCCATGAGCCATTCCAGGACCTTGTCTCACGCCATCTCTGCATCGCTTATTTAAATCTCTTGAACACACCAAGAAAAGAGGAATCCTGTGTTATGTCTGAGTTCACTTCGTTTCCTCAGTCTAGGCCTCTCCTCAGGCCTGGGGCATTGCTCACATTCTCCACCATATGTCACACAGCAGGAGAGAAGGCCCTGTTTAGGGTGAGTTGGGAGTGTCTAACCCACACCTGTCACTTCCATATTTCACCCTTTGTGTTCCCGAGAATGTGGGTATGTCTATACAAGCTCGTTAGTTCGAGCTAGGTAGGGTAATTAGGGCAAGCGGAGTTGCAAATGAAGCCTGGGATTTAAATACCATTACTCCACGGTAGTTCTAATTAGGATCTTTAATTTGAACTATCTACTCCATGCTGTGTGTAGCCGCGGGCACAGAGTTCGGACTAAGGGGGATTTAAAAGTGATGGCGCCCGGGAACATGCAAATGAAGCCCGGGATATTTAAATCCCAGGCTTCATTTGCAACTCCGCTTGCCCTAATTACCCTACCTAGCTCGAACTAATGAGCTAGTGTAGACATACCCTGAGTGTCTCCCACCAAGGTTAGTATAGTTCACCTTTTTAATCCCTGAGAGGTGACCCAATGTTCAGCATTTATACCTTGCTGCTCTTTACAGGGCAACACAATTCTACTGTTCTAAACAACAACTCACCCCTCCTCATGGTGTAGGGTGACTTAATGTCCACAGTCTATAACTTGTCTGACTCCAGATAATAAATCAGCTTTCCCTCTTGAGGGTGTGTGATATACAACCCACTGGACACAGTCTATAACTTGTTTCTGGTTGCAGGACAGTACAAAAGTCCTCTTTTTAATACCTCACTTCTGCTCAGGAGGTGAATCTGTCCCCCCTGAAGGGACAGGAGATAAGGGGAAAAGTTTGCAGCCCCTAGCAGGGGGGTCCAGACCCTTACACTCCAGAGGACCCCAGCCCAGGGCCCTGTTAGTGGCTTCCCCAAGCCACTGAGTCATCAGGGACAACTTCAGCTGCAGCACACTGACTCTCTGGCACCTACTGACTCACCCACAAGCCGTCACCATCCCTGGGTTGCTGCCTGCTTCAAGTGTCTCTGTCACGGATTAATTTGCAGTTCTCCTCCTTTGCCTAGGATCTAACTCATTCTGCTGGGATCTGGAACAGGTGATATCTCTGGATGTATCTTGTCTCCAAACTGCATGATAGTGCCTCAGTGTCTGGGCAGTCACTGTGGTTTGCCTGGAGCTGGTAAAGCATGTTGTCTCCCTCCAGCCCCCAGCTCCAAGTGATCTGGGCTGCTCTCTTTTAAAGCAGAGAAGCTCGGGCATGTCCAGTAAGGTCCAGGGGGTGGACACTTCTCAGCCCTCAGGGCTGGTTTAATCCCTATCTATACAGTGTGGGGTGGGAACTCCCCGTCACACTTCTTTAGCAACCTCTATTGAGCGCATAGGCCCTACTTCCCTCTCTCCAGTTCCTGGAATCAGTTCTTATTACTCATGTCCTCCCTTCCCCCAGAGTTAAACTCACACGCCATTGGCATAGCTATTTTGCTGATATTTTTCTTGGCAGTACTTGAGAGGCCATTTGAATTCAGGTAGGCAGAGCTCCCCCTGCCTTACTGAGGGTATGTCTACACTACAGCGCTAATTCGAACTAACTTAGTTCGAATTAGTTAATTCGAACTAAGCTAATTCGAACTAACGCATCTAGAACTAAAAACTAGTTCGAATTAGCATTTTGCTAATTCGAACTAGCACATCCACATTAAGTGGACCCTGAAGCGGGGTTAAGGATGGCCGGAAGCAGTGCCAGCAGGGAATCAGAGGAGGACTTAGAGCGTGGAGCTGCTGTCTAAGGCTAGCCGAGGGCTGTGCTTAAAGGGACCTGACCCCCACCCCAGACAGACAGTTCTCAGGGTGCCCCGCTTGCAAAGCAGTCCTGGCTTGGAGTGCCCTGAGTGCCCACACTGGGCACATCACAGCACTCGGCCACCAGCCCGGCTGCACTTGCCGCAGGCTGCCATCTGGGGAGAGAGGGCAATTGGGGGGCTGCAGGAGAGCTTCCACCCCCAGAAGCCCACAGAGCCAGCCCAGTCCTCCTCATTGGGGGCTCGTGCCCCATTCCTCCCTCACCTCCTTCCACTTACCCTTCCCTAGCCCCTCTTCTTGATGTACAAAATAAAGGACAATTGTGTTCAAAAATGGAATCTGTCTTTATTGAACAAAACTGGGGGAGACTGGGAAAAGGAGGTGGGCGAGGGGAAGAGAGATGGTGGGAGAGGAGAGGGCAACTCAAATGATCAGGGGTTGGAAACAGGTCCCATATGAAGAGAGGCTAAAGAGACTGGGACTTTTCAGCTTCGAAAAGAGGAGATGGAGGGGGGACAGGATAGAGGTCTCTAAAAGCAGGAGTTGGGTGGAGACGGTGCATACAGAAAAGTTCTTCATTAGTTCCCATAAAGAAGGACTAGAGGACACCAAAGGAAAGGAATGGGTAGCAGGCTTCAAACTAGTAACAGAAAGTTGTTCTTCACAAAGCAAAGAGTCAACCTGTGGAACTCCTTGCTGAAGGAGGCTGTGAAGGCTAGAACTGGAACAGGGTTTAAAGGGAAGTGAGATCAAGTCATGGAGGTTGGGTCCATGGAGTGGTATTAGCCAGGGGGTAGGAGTGGTGTCCCTGCCCAAGGTTTGTGGAAGGCTGGAGATGGATGGCACGAGACAAATGGCTTGGTCACTGTCTTAGGTCCATCCCCTCCAGGGTCCCTAGGGTTGGCCGCTGTTGGCAGACAGGCTACTGGCCTAGATGGACCTTTGGTCTGACCCAGGACGGCCATTGAAAGCTCAGGGCTCAGGGTCGGGGGTCTCAGTGGACCCCCTTGATTCTCTTGCACACCTTCTCCTGGGTGGCCAGGCTGGCAGCTATCCTGCCCAAGCCGGCCACTTTCCTGTGCCTAGTGCGGAGATCGTGGACGAGGTCCACGATGTCCGCACTAGCCCAGGCGGATGCCTGCCTCTTGCGGTCCCGGGCAAGCTCCCGGGAGCCGCCAGCCTGGTCCCGGGAAGAGGGGGAGGGCTGGGGGGCATCGGGTGGGTAGCTTGATCCGTGCCAGGTGCAAGGTCTGCTGGCTGGGTGCTGGCAGGCTTGCACCTGGCCCGGGCACCGTAGCCAGCCCGTGCCCCTTTAAGGGGTCCGGGGCCGGGAGGGCGGCAGTAGAGTTTCCCTGGTGTTGGCCAGAGTGGCCACCAGGGAAACCTGGGGAGGGCTAGCCTCCCACTAGTTCTAATTAAGGGGCTACACACCCCTTAATTCGAACTAGCTAGTTCGAACTAGGCTTAATCCTCGTGGAATGAGGATTACCTAGTTCGAACTAAGTGCTCAGTTAGTTCCAATTAAATTCGAACTAACGGAGCGCTAGTGTAGTGCCTATGAAAGTTAGTTCGAACTAACGTCTGTTAGTTCGAACTAACTTTGTAGTGTAGACATACCCTGAGATTCTGAATCAGCTTCCCTCATCTTGAACTAGTGAAAGACTAAAGACCCTGAAAATATTACCTGCTACACTTTATAACCTTCATATTCCTGTGTTAGGTGGCTCCTGGATCCACCTATTCAGGAGACTTCATTGGCAGGCAACATCTCCCCCAACAAACTAGTTCTTTTAATTTGGAGCTTGTCTGTTCTTCAGGATGTTTGTAATAAAATAGATGATCCAAGTCAATGGCCCTCTGTGGTCAAACTTGTATCACAACATCTTGGAAAGTCTATCTGGCATGGACAAAGTCCTTCATTGTGAAGTTCTTCTAGATAGGGGCCAGAATGTTCAGAAAGACAGCATAGAAAACAAGTTTCCCACATTCAAATTAGAGTTTGCAGTGTGATAAAAGGGAAGTACAGAGAGTTTATAGTGTCATGCGGAATTCATAAGTTGTACAAATTGATCCTCAGATTGTCACACCCTGAAGTTTTAAGTTAGTTAATTTTGGGGAATTGGTGGGTGAAATTTACCTATTTGGTGAAATCAAATCTTTCTGTGAAAATGTGTCAAGTTCAACAAAATTCCACTGGAACCCAGCCATGGAGCATACTCATCTCCTTGACAGCCTACAAGAAGCCTGTTTCTTAGGACTTCCAGCATCTCAAAGTCAGGGAAGCCTGTCTACATTGTAAGACCTGTGTTTCCATTTTATTTCAGGGAGAATTCCAAAATTTTTGGCTTTCATTCTTAATCGGAAATAAGTCAACTTTGAAAAGTTCAAATCCACCACAAATTGGAATTACTATTCTTATCTGTGATCCTGTCTCTCAGAAGAGAACAAGGAAAAATTATAACTGTAGTAAGAAGCAGGTAATAAACTGGACTTCTATTTCTGTGGAAAATTGTGACAATGTTTCTTGACAAAAAACTTGAGAATTTTTAACGAAAGCAATCACCATCTGTAAAAAAAAGTTTATTTTATTAAAACCCCAATTTTATGCTGAAAATTATTTGTCAAATCTTATCATATTAACTGTGCAGTGATAACAAGAATAACTACAGTACAAATATCAGCCCTGATATTGGAGTTTTTCTTCCCTGTAAGTAATTTATGAATATTAGAGGTCCAAATGAAAACTACTCATATGTGCTTGTAGGTTTTGTGCCTTATTTTTTACACCAAAGGAAGTGATTAGAATGATTCAGGTGGACAGTTTGCTGATATGATGGATAAAACATTGCCATTTTTAGATACTTTTCAAAATACAACTACATTTTAAAATGATGAAATTAACTACCTTCTTCTCAATTATTCACTAACACCGTTACTTAGGAATAAACTTTAACTTGACTCTGTCTCACTGCTGTGTACTTGAATGCTGTGATTCTTGTGAAAGAAAAACCTGCCCACAGGCACTGTCTATTTAATCTTTGATACATCTTTTTTAATTTTTCATGTTTATAGTATTTTCCTCTGGTTTTTAGTGAAAAGGGTTATTTCTCTGCCTTTATCTGTTTTCACTGAGCCAGATCATGTCAGTGTTAATATGTTGCTGTCCTGCCATTTCCTTCCTAATTTCTCAAATGCAGAAAGTTTTAGAGGGCCTTTTTAGTAAGAGACACTGACATCAGTTCATTCAGGTTTATATTCTGACAGCAGTGAAACATGTGTTTTGAGGGCTTTTGTAAATGATACCTTAGTTCAAGAGGTCACCTGAAGAATTGTGCTGACATACTTTCTGTTCCCTCCATGAGAGTTTTTTCTTTCACTTCTCAACTTAATGAGGCTATAAAAGCCTTTGCATCTTTGATCCTTACAACTTTGGCTTGTCTTAGTACCAACAGGATAAAGCAGCCCTTGTCTGCATTCCAGACTCCTAGCTACTTGGGGCTAGATCCACAAAAGAGATAAAAGGCCTCTGAAAACACCAGATCTGATCTCGTGCCACTGTGCTGCACAGCTGAGAATACTACATTCAGGGCAAGATTGCAAGGAAATAGAGCACAATCATCCTAAATGGGTGATTATTCTAGTGAAAGACCATACCAGGCTAGTAACAAAAGTGAACTTCTGTATAATTGCACTGGTTAACAAGATGTTAATAAATGAAATCTCCTGTGGTGTTCTATCCTTAACGCCTAGAAAGCAGACTTTATAACGAATAGTTATTGAAAATGAATTTAATAAAATATAGGATCCTTCTTATTCAAAGATATAAGCCATTTGGCCAGGTTAATATGTAACTCAGATTTGATGCAATGATCATGTTGATGCCAATCCTTTAGTAAATAAAAAACTAGACATTTAATAATAAAAAACACACAAGTTATAAATGGTTAATAGATCATATACATACAAATAATTGCAAAGTCCTTATATCAAGATATCATGATGCTATAGACTGTGAGCTTGTAAAGTGTCTCTGGTAATTATCAAAAGACTGAAAGGTCCTCAATCCATATTTCAAAATGATCATGTTAGATGTAAATCCACAGACCAGAGAATCTGGACAGAAAAAAATAGTAGTCTTTTATATCCTCTTCCATGTGCCTGGAAATGTACTGACTCAAAATAAAGTTCATATCCTAAGTGCCTAGAAAATTACTGTCCAAAGATGGAGTCCAGGATCACATGAGGATATGACATGACCTTCCGTAGTTTACTGAACCATATTATTGAGGATGATTATTGCTCCTGAAAAACTGAGGTATTAGCGAGAAAAGCTATCTGGATGGAATGAGTTTCTCCTAAGTCCCTGATGGACCATCAATACATAGGAGTTAGGCCTAAATGTATATTCCATCCGGTATGTTTACTCAGGAATAAAACGTATGTGTAAGATAGCAGTCTGTAGCCAATAGTCAAACTTAGATACAAAGATGATAGATGCATATGAACATGAAAATCACACTCAGACATTACCTACCCATCAAACAATGAGGGCAACAATGGTTCTTTGTCTTTGAAGAATCTCATGATACCATCTAGATAACTAGAAGTTTCATCAGTCTTTAAGTGTTTCCTGATTCTTTGTTGTTTGCTAATTAATAGTTCTTCTCTGCCCCCATGAACTATCTAGTCTTTAGGTGCTTATAGACTCGGTTTTCCCTTGATGTATTTTTTACCCACTGCCTTTTCTTGTCCTCCCCCCTCCAAATTTGCCCTTCTTCCACCCCCTCCTGTCTCCCCTATTTATTTTGGTCCTAGACATCCAACACTCCAGTCATCTGAAGAAGTGGGCTGTCCCCATGAAAGCTCATGAAACCATCTACATGTTTTGTTAGTCTATAAAGAGTTACCACCATATTTGTTGTTTTTTCAACTTTCCAACTGACTCCTTACATAACATACTTTGTACAAGATTTATTGCAATCGTATAACAATGGTAATACTGATGATGTAAATGTTCTTTGTCAATCAGACAACATCACACCTCACAGGAGAGATATTCAAGGAGTTAACTGCTTAAGGATCCTTTGCTGGTGTTTAGGCAAGAGCTAGGCACCTTGGAACACAAATAGTCACACTGAAATTCTGACACCCAGGGGCAGAAATTTGGATGCCCAAGGGAATTTATCAACAGACGTTTAAGTGCTGAGAAAACAGACATGTATAGGTCTAGCAAAGGTTGCAAAGATCAAAATTATGTATTTAAGTGACTACAGTGGTAGTTTTGCACTTAAATGGCTTTGAGGAGCTGTCTCTATTATTCTTTGGGAGACCTTTGACAATGAAAAGCTTCTATGCATTAGTTACTCTTAATTTCCTGCGTATAGGAAAGAAACTGCTGCCACCCTGTTTAATTAAATGGGTTCCATACCTTTGACCATTAAGGAATTTACCCAGTTTAAAATCATTTGAATTTGCCTGAAAAATAATATATACAAATATTATGCTAACACAATAAGTATGCTTCATTTAGATTTAGAATTAAACAAAAAATATCTTGAATCAAACTATGATATTAGACAGATGTTCAATAGTCAGTGAAACAGTAACATGTACATTAATGGCGTATACCTAGTTTCTTGAAACAGATTCATAGACACAGACAGTTTGTTAAACTGCAATTTTATGTAAATGAAGACAACCATGTGAAGTGCATTTCCGTTACCTTTGACATTAACAGCCATACAGTACCATGGGCTATGCAATGCATGCTGAAGCCTACTGCCCATACACACAGTATAAAAAGCTCTTGGCGTCACTGCACACAGTAGTCACATATAATAGGTACCATGCCATTGCAAAAGTAGGCAGCAAAATCCCACAATTAGCAATCACCAACATGAAAAGCTACCCTTTTTATAAAAGGTGAGCATCAAAAGAAGTGAAAAACTAGTCTTGGTTTTCAAGAAACAACTCTTTTTAAGCTCACAAGCACCTGAGTTGAGCACTAGGCACGTCTCTCAGGCTATGGCAACACTACGAACTTTTTCCGGAAGAGGAAATGCAAATGGAACACTCATTTGCATATCTTGCACTCTCATTTGCATATTCTCTTCCAATCCTTTTTGCGGAAGAGGTTTTTGTGCAACAAAGCACTGTGTAGATGATGCTTTTTTGTGCAAAATACCCCTTTTGCCCAAGGTCTCTTCTTCCTCATTTTTTGAGGAATAAGGGTTCTTGCGCAAAAGGGTTTTTTTGTGCAAAAAGATGCCATCTATACTGCATTTTTCCACAAAAATCTCTTCCACAAAAAAGGATCAGATGAGAATATGCAAATGAAAGTACGAGACATGCAAATGAGCCCTCCATTTGCATTGCCTCTTCCGGAAAAAGTTCGTAGTGTAGACGTAGCCTCACTAAGCCAAGGAGCAGGAACTGAGCTACTCTATAACCAGTAATGCAACCCTAAGACTTTACAGCTGCAACAGCTCCCATGGGGTCTGGAGGAAAGGGGCAAGACTACTGAATTCCACTGAACCTTCCATGTCTGGCTCTAGTCTCTAAAACTGGCTGTCAATGGTACACAGGCTGTAAAGTAAAAAGATATGCCATTTTCACAGGCAAAGTGACAAATACAGGTGATGGATGACTGCTATATAGAATTTCCAAATTCTGCATATCCATGAGGAGAATTGCATGAGGTCCACTGTTTTTGGGAATATATTCACTCAGTATAGAAGGGTGCATAATTTGCCCCTGAAAAGTTATATATCGACTAATTATATATAGATTAATTTTGCCTCATATTGCTCACACAGTTGAGTATCTGTTCTTTTTCTTCTTTCCTGGAAGAAGGGTTTATCACACATTTATGGTGTGATAGTCAGGGAGAAAATACTACATGGTCCAAAATCTGAAGACAGGTTTCTTTCAATAACAGATCTAGAAGGACAACATCCATTTCTCATGTTCTTTTACTCCCCAGAACACAGAGTATCTGGCAGCCTAGGCCACATTTGGGAGATGGACTCTAAGCCTTTCTGAGTTAATGTGAAGCACCATGGACGAGGATGTAGTGAAGTTGGGCAGCTGAAAAATTGTATCTGAGGCTGATGCTGAGGGTTGAGGGGATAGAACAGAGGATATGTGGAAGGAGATCCGTGTCCTTTATCCTCCCACTCAGAGACAGATCAATGGGCTGGAATGGTTAACAGTGGAAGCTTGAAATATCAGAAGAGGCAGTTCAGCAGGCTAGAACTATGCTTGCTATTGAGTATCAGAGGAGTAACCGTGTTAGTCTGAATCTGCAAAAGCTGCGAGGAGTCCTGTGGCACCTTATAGACTAACTGAAGTGTTGGAGCATAAGCTTTTGTGGGCTTTTTGTTAGTCTATAAGGTGCCACAGGACTCCTCACCGCTTATGCTTGCTATGTTACTGAATTCTGAGGCTGAATTCTGCTGTCTGTTACTTCCCACCATCCCCTGCTATCACTTGGGATGTGTGAGAAGGAATATTTTAATCTGATCAACCCCAATTACTAGCAGGCACTGGGGCTCCATTGACCTAGGAACTGTACTTAAAATGGCAAATTATTATTTTTAGTGAGGTTAGTGATCCCAGCTATTCTATAAATGTTTATTTTGAAGTAAAAACCTCCAAGGTTTGGAGACAGGGAGTATTTTATTTCACCTTTAAGTTATGGACATTTTTATGCCTACTGAGTTGAATCCTTATGCTAACTTCTTGCCATTTCTATTAGGACACTGATTTCTGATAATCTCTTAGGGAGCTGTTTAACAATTTTTCATGATAACTTGAATATTCGCTTTTTCTTCCAAAACTGATGACTCTGTACGGTAATATATTCCTTATATCAATAAACAGACATGTACTACCATCTGCAGTTTCTGCTGTATGGATTCAAGCACTGCTGGAGGCATTGTTGCAAATGAGTTACTTTAGCAAGCATTTCAATTTCTATTGGATTGTCCTTTTAGATGGTTAGCCTTGGGTGTCCATTGGGGAGCCAAATGTACTAATCAATTACATTTTCAGGTTTCTTTGCTTGGGTTTATTTATTTTGCTGTAGTTTCGTATTGAATATAAAGTAGAATGTGCGCATGATAGAATACTACAAAAAGAAATGTGAGTTAAAGCTGTTTACAAGCAAATAGCTGATGGCATCCTAGTACCAATTCCAACAAACAAAACTTTGTAAATGTAGAGTTGCTCATGTCAGTTTCCTTTAACGGCATCATTAAAATGAAGAAAATCACCAGCTAATGGACAACTGAGATCCAAAATTATTCTGATCTACATGACTTACCCCCCACAGACTATATTTCTCAGGGTGTGTCCAGACTACCTAGTTTTATCGACAAAAGTGGACTTTTGTCGACAAAACTATACCAGCGTCTACACTACCGCTGAGTTCTGTCGACATAACGTCGACAAAACTCAGCAGTTTTGTCGACGCTGGTAAACCTCATTTTACGAGGCATAACACCTTCTGTCGACAGAACTCTGTCGACAGAAGGTGTTATTGCCTGTAACATTGCGTCCAGACTACAGAGTTCTGTCGACAAAGCAGCTTGCTTTGTCGACAGAACTCAATGTGTCTGGACGCTCTTTGTCAGTATCTGTCGACAAAACTTCCGTCAACAAAACGCGGTAGTCTAGACATACCCTCAATGTATATGAATTCCTCACCTTTACAAATTGCCATTTCCATTGGAAAACACTCGCATTATCAATACATCTGAATGTCAGGGACATTTTCTTTCAGGTTTGTAATCTGCTGTTATCTGAAAATTTGGGAAATAGCAAGTAGAGTTGTGCATATGAGTCCAATTTTGTGAGTGTTCATGGTTGAATTGAAAGGGAATTAGCTTGGGGGGGGGGGGTGTATAGCCATTTGGATATTATATGTTAGAGATAAGGCATACAAAATTAATCATATAGTTTAACTGCACAGGTGACTCTTCATACCATAGGTCTGGTATAGGGCTATGGAGCTCAGTGGAAGTAAAACAGATTTGGGGGTGGAGGAAGGGGGAAGTATATGTGGCAGCCAGAGCAAAGGGGTATGTGAGGATGATAATGTGAGGCAATGAGGTACTGAAGGCTGTATGGAAATGAGACGGGGGCAGGGGAAGGTTGGGTACCTGACTACATTCATTGGTATGTTGTGTGAGGACTGTGAAAAAGCTGACCATAGGGACAACTGAGAAAGACAATGCTATTATAGAGCAAGGATTTGTCAGGGGGACATTTAGGCTACCTCTACACTGCAGAGTTTTCGTGTAAAAACTCGTGGCGCATCCACACTACAAGTCCATTCTTGCACCAAAAAAAGTACAGTAAAGCGTCAGAAGCGAGGGCTTTTTGCACAAGAGTTATTCCTCTCCTCACAAGGAATAAACCTTTTTGTGCAAGAGATCTTGTGCAAAAAGGCATGTGTGGACGGGCAGCAGGGGGGATTTGTGCATGAAAAAATACACGTACTCTGGTGGACACTCCTGAAAACTCATCACAGTTCTATTGTTCCTGTCTGCTGGCCCTCCTTAAAGGTACAGGCCCCCTGGAGAAGCCCTGTGACAGGAAGCTGATTCTAACCCGGCAGCATCTCTCCATGCAGCTCTCCCTGCCACAGCCAGGGCGAGGCATGTCTGCCCCTGAGGCCCCCCACGACCCCTCTGGTCCTCATGGGGAGTAGACCCAGGGGTCACATTACCCACCCAGGGGCACCAAGAGGCATGCACCCTTCTGGTCTAGGCCAGAGATTGAGGCCCTCTTGGAGGTGTGGGGACTGGAGGAGGCCCTTCAGGATCCCAGGGCCAGGAGGAGAAAAGCCAAGATCTTCAGTCAGATGGCGCAGACCTTGGCAGAGCACGGACACCCACTCTGGACCTTTGAACAGGTCCAGAGTAAAGTCAAAGAACTGCAGCTCTCCTACGTGCATGCCAGCGAGTGCTTGGGGGCAGGACTGCACACCTGATCCTACTACAGGGAGCTGCATGACATCCTGGGGGATGAGGAGGATGACACCTCATCCACAGTTGTGGACACTGGCCTGGGGACCCCCGTCATCACCCAGCTGACACAGGAGCAGCAGGGTAAGGGCCAGCCAGCTGCACAAGTGGAGGAGGAGGAGGATACCATTCCCACTGTGACCTTGTCCCTGGTGCTGATGCCTGCCAGCTAGGATGTCTCCCAGGCCTCCTCAGATGCCGTGGAGAGATCCTCAGGTTAGTGGTGTCTTTCACTCACTCAGAGGTTGGGGGAGCAGGGGGCAGGGCAGTTGCATGGGTGGGGGGTGAGTGTGTACAGTGTGTCACTCATGCTGCTCTGGCTGGACACCGTGCTGGTGTCTACACACATGCAACCTCATGCCACGTTACTGTGTAGCACGTAGATGCAGCAGGCAGTCCCTGAGCACACCTGAGATCCTACTGGACACATCCTGCCAGTGGCGGGTTGGGGGAGGGGGCAGTGAGCAGGCTGGGAGCAGGCTGGCCACTCCTCCCAGTTCAGAGCCCCATCCCCCACCCACCTTTCATTCCTGTTAAATAAAACAAGTTTTATTTGGTTTCAACACAGGCTTCTTTATTGGGAAGGGAGTGAAGGGGGGAAGCGATGGGTTGTGGTGTGGAAGAGATGTGGCCACAAGGCAGGGGCCCCTTGGTAGGAGGCCTTGGGGACAGTTACTGGGGTGCCTGCCAGAACCTCTCTCTCAGGGCCTCCCAGATGAGCACCCCGGCCTGGTGGGCCTTCCAGATGGCAGCTGTCTGGGGCTGCTCATATGCCTGGCCCACTTGGACAACATATGCCTCCGAGCCTGGGAGGAAGGCCTCCCTCTTCCTCTCCACAATGTTGAGGACACAACATGCCGTGACCACCTCAGCAATGTTGTACTCCCCCATGTCAAGGCAGGTCAGCAGGCAATGAAACTTTGCCTTCAGATGGCCAAAGGCGCACTTGACCTGATTCCTATCCCGGTTCAGGTGGGCATTAAATTGTTCCCTGCTGGGGTCCAGGTGTCCAGTGCATGGCTTCATAAGCCAGGGCAAGAGGAGGTAGGCTGCGTCCCCCACAATGCACAGTGGCATCTGTACATCCCCGATGGCAGATTCCTGTCAGGGGAAGAACGTGCCCATCTCCAACCTGCAATACAGGCTGGAGTTTCTAAAGATTCAGGCATCGTGTGCCCTGCCCAACCACCCCACAAAAATGTCTGTAAAGTATCCATAATGGTCAACCAGGGCCTGTAGCACCATGTCCCGATTCTTTTCTGTTGATGCATCGGGCCACTCGATGGTCAGGTGCTCAGATGGGGGGATGGCTGGCTGCAGATGGGTGTCTTGTCAGCGGAGTGCAGGGCAAGCCAGGCACACAGCTCTAAGAACATGTCCTTCCTCATTTGGAAGTTTTGGCACCACTGCTGGTTGTCCCAGTGCTCCATCACCAGCTGGCCCCACCAGTCGGAACTGGTGTCCAGCCTTCAAAACTGCCTCTCCACCGTGGGCTACAGGTCCAGCAATGAAGCTGCTGCACCCCGGGAGAGGTGCTCCACAATGTCGTCATGGTCTAGCTCTGCAGGAGCAGCATGGCACCATGTATCACGTGCAGCATACACTCAAGCATGGCCGTGTGGGGCCAGGACATGCCCAGGGGCAGCTCAGGCTCCATGGCAGTAATGGAAAGGCAATAGAAAACTGTGTTGTCCCAAGAAGCACAGGGCAAGCACAGCAGGCACTGCTGAAGCATTGCTGTCCCTCGCAGAGGTAGCAAGCTCGCAGCAGCAGCCCCGGGGTGGGGCTGGGGGTCCCTTTAAGTGCGTGTCTCTCCAGGGCTCTGGCACCAGCCCTCAGAAGCAACTGGAGACCTTCTGCCCTTCCTGAAGTATTTCCGAGTTGCCTTTCTTGCGCAAGAGTGTCCGCGCACTGTGCACGTAACCTTAGAAACCATTATGAGCAGAGCTTCACTTCTGAGCAAACTGAACCAGCCCAGAGAACCCATGATAGCATTGCTAACAGGATCCTGGATGAGAATTTCATAAAGCATCACAAACATGTTAAACAATTTTTGTAGAAATGTTATGTTGATGCAAATTTTCCAGCCTGCTGCTTTAACAACTCTGTTGCTACTCAATGAGATTTCATTTTCATTTTAAAATTTCCGAACATCTTTAAAAATACCTACTCACTTTTCTCAAGACATTTAAAACTGATAATAGCTGCCAACAGATTTAATTATCAGTGTTTGAATGCATGTTTTTTGTTTCTTGCTAGGGGTTCCAAAGCAGTCTGGTTGCATCCTGAACTATGGAACATCTACCAATTCTATAGTGGGACTGAAGGGAGCAGAGTTAACCTGAAGTGAAAAACATAGGGAATGAATTATGAAACAATTCATCATTAGCGATATGTTTTGTTTGTTTCATTATCTATTGAATTCCACAAAGGATTTTTTTCTTCATTAATACTGAATCAAGCATGGAAGTTATTGGTAGCAAAACTAAAAGTGTACAGGATATTTTTAATTTGCACAGTCTCAAATATTGAATTGCTATCAATAATAGGATTCTGACAAGTGTGAAGATGAAGTATTGTCACTGAAAAAGCTAAAAGTAAAAGTAATCGAAGATGAAACAAAAGGCCAAACAACAGAATGAATGAAAGCCAAAAAGGATCAAATAAAGGCACAAATAGTCACTAACCAAGATCATGTGACATAATAGAAAAATAATAGGTAAAATGGAGAAGAGACAGCTCAAAAGCAAACAGTAATGCGTATTCCCAAGAATGCTTGAATGAAGCCAACTGAATATATATTTATACAGCATCTATTTTTGAGCTGTTGCTCACCAAACTATAGAAGACCAAATTTTATTCTAAACCCCAGCTGTCGGTAAAGCACTGATAGCAGGATAGAAGAGGTAAGGTATCCCCTTCCACCATTAAATCCCACAATACTACATTAACAGTTTCAAAGGTCACAGAGAAGTGCCAGCTCAGCTCATTTTATTATTATTAACAATCCAAATTCAGTCTTCTTTAAAAATTCTTTTGGGGTCCAATCCAATGCTATCAGTTGAAAAATATTCATTGCTTCAATTAGCTGAAAGATATTCGTTGCTGTCAATTGGCTTTTGATCTAGTCTTTATACTAAATTCTTTATAATCCAGATATCAATGCCTCAGTCATGCACATGGCTAACCCTTTCACAAGTAGCTTAATTGTTTTCAAAGAGACTACTCATAGGAGTAAAGTTACATATATGGGTAGTGTTTCAGGATCAGAGCCTAGACAATGAATATAAGCACTTTGAATCTGAAAGGATTATATCATCAAAAATCTTGACATGACATTTTGTTAAAAAAAAAAAAAGGGAAAATCTTGCAGATATCTGCTTTTCAGGAGAAACGTCATGGAAATCCTCTTATGTCCAATTTAAGATAATAAGTAAAAGAACCATGGAATAGAAAGTGCTCATTCTTGTTCCATCTCTAAAAGAATGATACTTATTTTGCAGAGCAATTTGTCAGGAAAAGAGAGAAAGAGCTATCGAGCATTAGTAGCTGCATTAACTAGTCATTCTTAAGTTGGACATTGAACTGGCCTGGGCACTGTGCTGTCCAAAGCTGTATTAGATGACATGAAAAATGTCTAGCATAATTGATTTGACATATTGACTGATTAATATACCAGGAATATCCAGATGCCCTAAAAGAATTACAAGACATCTTCATCTGAGATCAGTTAATACACACTTTACTTGTGCTGAACTAGAAGCTGAAGAGCAAACATATTTAATAGAAAATATGGACTATGCTTGCAAATTATAAATTTTCTTTCAAGTAAATGTTACCTGAAGTAATTTAGAATGAAATAATGAAAAAAATAGCTTGTTTTTCTTTTCACAAGAATGATTTGCTATGATGCACAAAAGCTGTATTTCACAGTATATGAAGAGTTGTTCAAAGGTTAAATTTACTTTTTTTATGTTTTAAATTGCACCGCTTTACATTTCCTGGGTTTTGTTAGCATTAACAGATGAAATCATATTGATGGAAAACATGGAAAAGTGATAAATTGAAAGCATTGAGATTGTAATATAGTTTTTTACACCCAGGTCATTTATTTGAATCCAGTTTGGGTTAGCAGGCATCAAAAGCCGTTGCTTTGATATCTATCCAGTGCACCATGTGTAATGGTGGGTCAACTTAGATTTTTGTTTCCTGACAATAATTGGTACCTTTGCTGGCCAAGAATTCAGTGTCTTGTACGATGAACTCATTTCTCCCCTGAAGAGGCATGTTCACTAGTTCATTGTTGAGACAATTTGGACAGAATAGATATTGTTTGTCCAAAACTATTTAGGACTTGTCTATACTTACCTGGATGGTCGAATTAAGATACATAGCTGGAGTTGTGTATTTGGGATTGCCCATGAGTGCAGCATGGTGAGAATACACCAAGACCCAAGGGTGCCAGGCTGCAATCCTGTCCCCTGCTGCCAGCTCCAGGGGCTGTGCTCCTGGCCTCTGGACATTGGATTCTGCGGCTACCCTGTTTTTTTCCCTGGAGCATCATCCCTGGCTCCACTCCTCCCTGGCTCCACTCCTCCCCATCCCTCCTTAAGCCTGAATGTCACAAATGATTTATTTGTTGTGCACCAGAAGCTCTTGGGGGACAGGGGAGGTGTTATGAGGCCCCTATTTTTCCCTGCAAGTGCACCAGCACAAAAGCACCCATGAAGATGCCAGATCAAAGATGTTGCTGGACAAGAGAAATCTGGATTACAGAGGTCCAACCTGTACTTTTTGAGCAGGCTACACTTTGTCATGCTACAAAGAATATAAATGATAAAAAGAAGACATTCTACAAATATATTAGAAACAAGAGGAAGACCAAGCACAGAGTAGGCCCATTGTTCAGTGAAGAGGAAGAAACAATTACAGGAAACTTGAAAATGGCAGTGGTGCTTAACAACTTCTTTGTTCGGTTTTTGTCAAGAAGATTGATGGTGACGGCATGCATAACATAGTGAATGCTAGTGGAATTGGGGTTGGATTGGAAGTTAAAATAAAAAAGAACAAGTTAAAAATTACTTAGAAAAGTTAGATGTTCTCAAGTCATTAGGGCCTGATGAAATGCATCCTAGAATACTCAAGGAGCAGGTAGAGGAGGTATCTGAGCCCTTAGATATTATCTTTGAAAAGTCATGGAAATCAGGAGAGCTACCAGAAGACTGCAAAAGGGAAAATGTAGTGCCCATTTATATAAAGGGAAATAAGAACAACCCAGGAAACTATAGACCAGTCAGTTTAACTTTTATGCCAGGGAAGATAAAGGAGAAAGTAATTCAGGAATTCATCTGCAAACATTTAGAAGATGATAAGGTGATAGGTAACAACCAACATAGATTTTTAAAGAGCATCATGTCAAACCAATCAGATAGCTTTCTTTCATAGTGGACTTAAATTGCTGCAAGGGAGGTTTAGGTTGGAGGTTTAACTTGCCCAGCCCTGGTTTATAAAGACTTCTGTATACTAACTGTCGTATTAAATAATATATTGGTCTAATAACGAGAAAGGAGAAAGAGGTTTCATACCACAAAATTTTTCACAATCTACTGTGACATCTCATTTCAGTGTTACAGGTGTGTGGCATTTGGAGAAGAACTACTCTCTCTCCTCCTCCCCTCACACACACATACAAATACACATACATACAATGAAAGGGCACTAGCTCAACAGGCTATGTTGGTGTCATAACAAGGTGGCAAGCTAAAGGAGCACAGGATAAAATAGGAGCCCCAGTTAAGAGATACCATTCCAAGGAATGTAGCAAAACCCAGAGGTTTATGAAAATTCTAGTGAGGGAGAAAAAAATGTGAAGATCCCAGAGAAAACATATGATCGTATTTTGAATATTTTGAATATCTTTGTAATCTGTTCATTTTGGCATCTCAAATGGACTAAACTTCTGTTGTGTGCAGCACTTGGAGGAGTTTCACTAGCTGCATTCCCCAATTCCATATAGCAACATTTTTCTTCATTTCTTGGGTAAGTATCATGATTGCTGAGGCCTCTATTATTCCAGTCCCACTCTAATGAATTTAGGGACCTAGATAGTTATGTTTCAAGAGACTCCTCTGCTGTCTGTGGTTGTAGTTAAAAATCACTATTGACCAACAGTTAATACATAATGGGGTCCAAGAGGGCATTATTTCCCCCTATTTGGAGGACAGGAAATAAGTGTGTGATGCCAGACACCATTACTGCCCTATGCTATCTTTTTTATACTAAATATTGTGCACAACATCTGCATAGGCATGATTCCCTCCCCATGTAATAGAATAGACTCCTGTGTTACACATTATTGCAATAATGTTTGTAAAAGGTATGCCTTGTGAGGTAATATTATAATTTGCTGTTTAATATTGTCGTAGTAAAATATTTGTGGCAATATTGTATGTGAAGTTCTAAGACTCTTCTATAAATTTCCATGATAGGCAGAACTCAGGTCATGTTCAACTCCTCCCAGACATAATATCTTTTTTCCTCAAGGTACCTGACTCTTCTCCTGTCCCCTGGAGCTGTTTTTTTCCCCCCTTGGCAATCCTTCTTCTTCCCAGTCTTCATAGGAATTACTTATCATTCTTCTCCCTTTCTGAAGCAGTGTTTCCCATTAGTAATTCTTCAGCCTCAATCTTCCTAGTAATTCCCTCTGCTCCTGTTTATCTGGAGTTAACTGGCTCTGTATTATATCAAGTCATATATCCAGCAGCCTTGGAAAGGGATAATTAATTGGAGACAGTTGATTGGCTTTGTTTTATATGATTGGTTGCTTGCTTTTCCTCCTCCAGTGTGACAGTCACATGTTATGGTGCCCAAGTGGAATTCAGACAGAGGAGGTGAAAGGCTGCCCAGGGCCCTGGCCTTGTGCTGTCTGGCCCAGCATAAGCTGCTAAGCACCAACTCTAGCTTATTCTTCTGGTGTAAGGTCCTTATGTAGTGGAAGACTGGATGTAACAGTTCTGATCCTTTCTGCTATCTTTCTCTACACCCACAATACATGCCATCTCCTTTCTCTTTGCTATGAATGGAGGACAAGAGCAGGAACAAGAGGTGGTTCTGCCACTTACATCAGCTTTATGTCATTTGATATTCCTGTTTGCAAGAAAAATTCACTGCTGGCCAACTTGAGTCAGAATATCATTAATCAGAAGTACCCATTTTCCAGGAGCACAGAATTTCAGTAATGCCAGAGTAGAGGCCTAAGTTGTTTACCCTAACGAAGCTTATTTCCTCAAATATTATAGCCTGAATTTTGATGACTGTTTTCTTCAAACAACACCAATGACCCAATGTCAACAAGACTAGTTTCTTTGTGTGAAAAAGTTCTGCCTGTAAGTTTTTAGTCTGTTCAATTTTAATTTCATGGCATGTTTCTCTGCTTTTTTATCTGTGTTAAAGACCTAATTCACAATTAATAAGACCAAAAGAAGATTGCTTTTCAAGTTAATCCCCACAAGAAATGTAGCTATGTGAGTTTAGTGTTCTCTTGACAAAGCCATATTTAACCATTCTGTTTGTATGCAAGACTGACTATATTATCTGTGACAAAATGCTATTTTAAAATAAAAATAATGAGAATATTACAAACAACAGTCTGTCAATCAGACAGTTATAATTTCCAGGGGATTCTGATTAGTTATAAACCTTCTGGCATATTCAACTTTTTGTTTACTTTGTTTTTAAACAACAATACAAATAATTTTGTTTAATATAAAAACAATTTACAAAAGATAGTGGCTTTTAGATACTACCAGTTTTTAAGATACATCACTGTATGTTATTCTAATCTCCATCTTCCCCTTGCAGTATTCTGCTTGAGAGCGATTTGATAACGTCAGTATTCTGAACTGACATCAGGAAAAGTGAAAATATTTTTAAAAAATCTAATGTGTCTTTGAAGTCAGATTAATCACAACTGTAATCACAAATATCAAAATTCCTTCATTTTAATCCCACAATTATTACATGACACTCCTAAAAGGGCAGAAAGGAGGAACGAGGGGAACTTTTTTTTAGCCCATCTAGTCTGACACTTTTCAGACGCATGTAAAACAGACAATGCAGTTATTCTGGGAAACAAATAGGGCTAAATAAAAACCTTTATTTATTTGGAGTATGTCCATCACCATGGTACTGTTTGTCAAGATCATATATTTTAGAAGATTTTGCATTTTCTGCAGTTATGAACAAAAACAAACAGATTGCTCTCTCATTTATATCAAGCTTCCCTGTAGATACTTATCAACAGATAAATGTGTGTAGCCTGTTTTGTTTGTGTATGCAGAACTTTTCAGATAACCGGATCAGGTGGATGAGGAAGATGAAGCTTTCTTTGGACAACTGAAAGAAGTTTCCAGATTGCAGGCCCTGGTTCTCATGGGCAACTTTAATCACCCTGACATCTGTTGGGAGAACAATACAGCAGTACACAGACAATCCAGGAAATTTTTGGAGAATGTTGGGGATAACTTCTTTGTACAAGTGCTGAAGGAACCAACTAGGTGCCATGCACAGCTTGACCTGATGCTCACAAACAGGGAGGAAGTAGTAGGAAAAGTAGAGGTGGGCAACAACCTGAGAAGCAGTGACCATGAGTTGGTAGATGTCAGGATCCTGAACAAAGGAAGAAAAGAGTAAAAGTAAAATACACACCTTGGACTTCAGAAGAGCAGACTTTGACTCCCTCAGAGAACCGATGGGCAGGATCCCCTGGGATGCTTGCATGAAGGGAAAAGCAGTCCAGGAGAACTGTCAGTCTTTTAAAGAAGCCTTATTAAAGGCATAGGAAGAAACCATCCCAATGCTCAGCAAGAGAAGCAAATATGGTAGGTGACCAGATTGGCTTACCAGAGACATCCATGGTGAGCTTAAGCACAAAAAGGAGTATAAATATATTGCTCGAGAATGCAGGGGAGTTATCAGGAAGGCGAAAGCGCAATTAGAATTGCAGCTGGCAAAGGATGTAAAGGGTAACAAGAAAGGTTTCTAAAGGCATGATCAGAAATGGTGTGGGGCCCTTACTGGATGAGGGAGGTAACCTAGTGACAGACGATGTGAGAAAAGCTGACGTACTCAATGCTTTCTTTGCCTCTGTCTTCATGGACAAGGTCAGCTCCCAGACAAATGCACTAGGCAACGCAGTATGGGAAGGAGGTAGGGAAAGAACAAGTTAGGAAAAGCTAAACATACACTAATCCATAGGTCCAGATTTAATGCATCTGAGGGTACTAAGGGAGTTGGCAAATGTCATTGCAGAGACTTTGGCCATTATCTTTGAAAACTCGTGGAGATTGAGAGAGATCCCAGATAACTGAAAAAAGGCAAATGTAGTGTTCATTTTTAAAAAGGGGAAAAAGGACAATCCAGGGAACTACAAACAGTCAGTCTTACCTCAGTCCCCAAAAAAATCATGGAGGGGATCCTCAAGGAATCCATTTTGAAGCGCTTGAAAGAAGGGAAGGTGGTCAAGAATAGTCAACTTGATGAGGTAACTGGCTCTGTGGATATGGGAAAGTCAGTGGATGTGATATACCTTGACTTTTGATACGGTCTCCCACAATTTTCTTGCCAGGAAGTTAAGGGAATATGGATTGGATAAATGGACTATAAGATGGATAGAAAGCTGGCTAGACTGTCGGTTCCAACAGGTATTGATCAATGGCTTGATGTCAGGTTGGTGGTCGGTTTCTAGCGGAGTGCCCCAAGGATCGGTTCTTGTACCGATTTTGTTCAACATCTTTATTAATGACCTGGATGAGGGGATGGTTTGCACCCTCAGCAAGTTTGCAGATGATACTATGCTCGGGGGAGAGGTAGATACACTGGAGGACAGGGATAGGGTCCAGAGTGAGCTGGACAGATTAGAGGATTGGGCCAAAAGAAATCTGATGAGGTTCAACAAGGACAAGTGCAGAATCCTGCACTTGGGATGGAAGAATCCCAAACATTGTTACAGGCTGGGGACTGAATGGCTAAGTAGCAGTTCAGCAGAAAAGGACCTGGGGATTACAGTGGATGAGACGCTGGATATGAGTCAACAGTGTGCCCTTGCAGTCAAGAAGGCTAATGGCATATTAGGGTGCACTAGGAGGAGCATTGCCAGCAGATCCAGAGAAGTGATTATTCCCTGTTATCCAGCTCTGGGGAGGCCACATCTGGAATATTGTGTCCAGTTCTGGGCCCCCCACTATAGAACGGAGGTGGACACATTGGAGAGGGTCCTGTGGAGGATGACCAAAATGATTAGGGGGCTGGAGCATATGACCTATGAGGAGAGGCTGAAGGAGTTGGGTCTGTTTAGTCTGCAGAAGCAAAGAGTGAGGGGGGGATTTGATAGCAGCCTTCAACTTCCTGAAGGGAGGCTCCAAAGAGGATGGAGAAAGGCTGTTCACAGTAGCAATGGATGGTAGAACAAGAAGCAATGGTCTCAAGTTACAGTGCAGGAGGTCTAGATTGGATATTAGGAAAAACTATTTCACTAAGAGGGTGGTTAGGCACTGGAATGGGTTACCTAGGGAGGTGGTGGACTCTCCATCCCTAGAGGTTTCTAAGTCTCAGCTTGACAAAGCCCTGGCTGGGTTGATTTAGTTGGTATTGCTCCTGCCTTGGACAGGGGGCTGGACTTGATGACCTCTTGAGGTCTCTTCCAGCTCTATGTTTCTATGATTCTGTGATTCTATGAACACCAAACAATAATTTTTTTATGAGGAACACCAAGGATTTTTTGTTGAGTAAATAAAAAAAATGGATGGGGGGAAAACAGGTCAGAGCAAAGTTATTGAGAAAAAAAGAGTTTGGAAAGTTTTGTTTGTTTTTTGTTTTTTTCCAAATAAAAGGTAGTCTGCCCCTTTAAGGGTGGCCATTTTGAATTCTGTTGTTCTCTGCAGTACACCTCCAACTGCCTCGCGGCTATGGAACACAGTTTAAGAAACACTGAACTAAAAGGTCTTTTCTGGTTCTGAATTCTATGTTTATGTTATTGACTTTAACCCTATCGATTTTGAGGTTTTAGCTAGTATCCCCTCTAAACTTTGCTTAAATAAATATCCTCTATTTCAAGTGATTGATATGACCCTACACAGTGAACAGGCGAAGTAACAAAATAATTCAGTAACTAGCAAACTTTATCATCCATCAAAGATTCAGGCCAGGAAAGCATCTGATAAATCACAGGGATTAAAAAGCACTTAGTATGGAACATTTTCTGCAAGGGAAATCAGTGACTTCCATTGTTTCATTGCATATCACTTTTTCAGTGAGTAATAATGAATTGATCAGAAACCCCCAGTAATGAACGAAAAAATCATTCCTATCAGCTAACTTCTTGTGCCATCAAAACAAAACAAAACAAAACAACAATTTTTTCAAATAACATCTGTTAGGGGGCATAAAGAGAGCATAATAATTCTGAGGTGTTCTCCTAGAACATGCAAGGAAAAAATTAGGTTTATCTTTAAACCAGGAATTAATGGCACAATACTGCTCTGTAAGGAAGGCATGAACAAAAGGGGAAAATAATCCTTATTTTGAGAGGGCATTGCCTGATGTGAAATGTCACATGTTCAACATATTCAGAATGTGAACTCTCAAAGCAGGGAGGAAAGAAAGGTAAGGTTTCATGGGGTGTTTCTAGACTACAGGGTTTTGTCGACAAAAGTGGACTTTTGTCAATAAAACTATACCTGCGTCTACACTGCAGCTGAGTTCTGTCGACATAACATCGACAGAACTCAGCAGTTTTGTCAATGGCTGTAAAAGTCCACTTTTGTCGACAAAACCCTGTAGTCTAGACACACCCTATCTGTCAACAAAAGTTCTGTCAACAAAAGCCTGTAGTCTAGATGCACCCATGGTGTGGTTCCATCAGCATATTGCAGTTTCTAAGAGAAAGGAAAAACTATGCAGAAGACACACAAGTTGAGAATGGTATCTCTATTTCATTATTTCACAGTAACATAGGCTGATATGTGTTGAAATAGTCAGTGAGAAATGGAATCACCAGGAGACCAATGTATCTTGATAGAAAAGTGGTGACAAGGGATAAACAAGCATTTTAAGCCTTGCAAGGCTTAAGGAAGGTGTGTTCATATAGAGTCACAGACAAAAAAAAAGAAATATTGATTCTGAGGAAGGTTGCCTCCTGACTCTATGATATGGTCATAATACAGTGATTGATTTAAGCAAAAGTGTGGTCTTTCCCCCTGTTTTTCATCCTTGAGGTATTGGTTCCCGGATCACTGATGTGCAGGTGCTGGTGACACTTTAAGGTAATTGATGTTGGAATTCTCAAATGGAGATTTTCTCCATTCATATCATAAGACAAAGTTCCCAATAAAAGACATAGCCCACACGGTCTGACAAGAGAGAAGTGCAAGCAGGTCATTGCGGAACCTTACCACAGAGGAAGATTGTACCATAATACAAGAATTGCTACTAATGCAGCTGATCAAATAATTAATTCAGGATAAAAAAAGAGCCTCTTTTTAGTAAGTGAATCCCTCATGAATGTGTTCCTTATCCTTAAGGACTCTCCAAGTGATACGGATAAATAATTTTCAGACTAGGGGTTGTTCACTTTGACTTTTCACCCTTTGTGCTGTGCAGTTATTCACCTTAGCCACATAATAATGTCACAGAAAGTTTGGGAAGAAGATATCAGAGAAACCTACTTTAAAGCAAGAAACGAGCAAGAAATGTTTCCCCAAGATATAAGTCTAGAGGTCTATTGTGAGAGAAGTTGTAGGTGAAGGGATGCACAAATGGAAAATCAAGGATTTGGAATAAAGGTTTTGGAAGAGGAAATAATAAAGAAATAGGAAAAGGAAAAGAAAAAAGAAAAAGAAAAGAAAAATAACATTAAGGTTAGTATCTATTTATTTTTAATTTTGATATTGTGAATGACATCTGTGGGAGAAAAGAGGAGAAGGATGGAAAATGTTGGTGTAAGCTGTTGAAAATTCATTGTGAGCCCTTGATAGACCTGCCACTTATCTGAACACATGTTAAAATCCATCCTTGATCATTATATAGAAAGAGAGAGGAAAAGATTCCAATTAATATGATGGGTTTTTGACTTAAGTGGTACAAATATATGACTCTCAGATTGTCTTCTCTGAGACTATGGAAGAATAAATTTCAATTTATTTCCGTAACTTCTTCCAATTATCCTTCACTAAATTATATTTTTCACAAACCAAAATGTAATAGGTTGGCTCTCTCCTCCTGTAGTTCCCTCTGAAAAACTCACTTCTACAGTGATGATTTTGAGAAGCACATTCATCTGGCAAGAGTTGATGATGAGGTGAAATATAAGAAAAGAAAATAACACAATTCCAGATCATGATCTGAGTTATCATCTGCCCTTATTAATGCAAATTTGTCTTACTGTCATCCCTCATGTATAACAGACAATTAATTAATGGCAACACAGGTCAGTGAAGATAAAAAGTGCTATAACAGCGTAAAGGATTTTTTTAGGTTCTAGTGGACCAGTTGTGCAACTTTTACTCAGAGCAGAGGGCACATATGAAAATTCTGTTAGGCTGCTTATGTGTGAGTGAGAACTCACAAATGAGTAAGGGTTGTAAAATGGGAACTGGTCTTCATACCCGCAGTCTACGCTGCCCTCTCTTGTGCAAGAAAATATGCAAATGAGGCGAAGCGGTGAATATCACCACATCTCATTTGCATACTTAATAAGTCACCATTTTTGCACAAAAAGGAGCAGTGTGGATGGCTCCTTTTTTGGGCAAAAGCCCCTTGTGCAAAATGGTGGCTCATTAAGTATGCAAATTAGGTGCAGCGATATTCACTGCTTCAATTTATTTACATATTTTCTTGTGCAAGAGAGGGCAGTGTAGGCGTAGCCTGTACAGTGTATTAATAAGGATTTTTAAGTAGGTCCAACATGGGAGCATGAACAGCAGTGCACACCAAAGTGCTGTTTTGTAACTCCCTCATCTGGATGTGGTGGGCACAAACTAAAATGTCCTTAGTTTGCTTTAATGTAATGGATTATCTTTTATATTGCACATGCAGTGCAGACATGGGGAGTCACAAAAACTCACTCGGATGTGGAGAGCTATTCATACCCCTGGAGTATGAACTGTGCAAGTCTTTAGACTTCCTAGTCAAGAGCCATTGACTTCTATGAAACTATACTCATTTAAGCCAACTTGGGGTCTGACTCCCTGCTATTGCTAGGTCAGAAAGAGGAGAGCAAAGAGTCTTAGAACTGACCCTGCTTGCAAAAGGAGATGTTTAAAATTCAGAGCATGAGGATTGAGCTTTTAAAGAGGCTAGGTCTATGAGAAGAGCAGTTCTGAAATAGGATATTTTAGGTTCATGACAGCATAGGGCACCATCAAATATGAAGGTCTCTGAAAACAGATAGCTTCATTTTAAATGTAAAATATTTGTCTTCATCTCTGAAGTGGTGAAAAACAATTGCTTAAAAATATGTCCAGTGAATACATTCATGAATGACAGAAACACCATTTCTATCGGGAGTAACAAAATACTGATAATAACAAAATTAACAAATTGCCAGCTATGTGACAAACAATTCTGACAACTCAATTCATGGCTTTTTGAATCAGAGGAAACTGCTCCTCTGCCTGCTCTATCCCCACTTTCAGCTCAATTTTAAGTCAGTACAACATTTTTATGGATTATGTCATTAAAAATAATAGGCAGCTTTTTATGAAGCCAAAGTCCATTTTAAAGCTGAATCTTAGCTTTTTTAAAAAATTTATTGAGCACTCTGTCTGTTTAAACCATCTGTTTTGCAATCTGCATAGGAGACATACAGGCTGCATTTAAAGTATAAACAAGAGCAAGAAAAAGTTAAGCAGTCAAACAGAACTATCCTTTTTGTTCTAATTTTATCCATCCAAAATTATCAGGTTTTGAGTTATTCCCTTCTTTTGGATTCCTCAGTTCCTTTTATGAGCTTTGAACATTTCAGCTTGTTTATATATATATATATATATATATATATATATATATATATATATATATATATATATATATATACACACACATAAATGCAAATTTTCAAAAGTTGCTAGAAATTTGAGAGTCCCTCAGATTTTGGGTACACAGCTTGAGACTAGGCTTGATATTCAGATTTAATAGCCACCTTCTAGAAATCAAGCCCCAAAACCGAGGTACCTAAAATCAGATATTTTGACAAATTGGACTATAAAGTATTATTAATGTAATGGCAGTAGTTATAGTTTATTTTTTACAGGTAGTTAACTCTTAAGAATATAAAACCTGAGAACAGAGTTAGCTACATTTACTGTAGACCGAAGAACACTATCACACCAAGACCGTCATAATTCACATTTTGTAAAACAAAACTTTTATGAAACAAGATCAAAATTAATGTCCCCCTCATTATTTGGTGCCAATGAAAAGAGTCTTTTAAAATAAGTAGTCCACTTCAGTTTTTGCAACCTAAATAATGGCAAAATGAGGAGAAAATCAGCAAACAGACAGTCTTTAAGGAAAAATGGACTAGTAGCTTGCAAGTTGAGAACCATGCAAAGGTGTGATCAAGACATAAATGGTGAAAAGGAGCAATTTTTAATTTTTGTTGTATGTTTTAATAATAAAAAGCATAATCTATGGAATAATTAAGAAGATTATTAAAAAATATATTTGTCTCATCCTCCACTTACATCAGGGCAAGTTCAATGAAGTCAGATCCATATAACAGCAGTGTTGTGGTGGATTTTTTTAAAACTTGACAGTTTCCAGATAGTACCACTGGACTGAGCTAGTGTGTTAAAATTAAATGAAGAAGACTATTTAGTATTAACAATGTAAAGATGTATTCTAGTTCTATGTTGCCTATGTTTAAATTGACAGTTTCATTTTCTTTTTTCATGAGTCAGAAGCCATGTATTATCAGCAAGTTGAAAATAGCATCAGCATTAGAGGTTACAATTTTGTCAATAAGAACATTAAGAAAAATCTACTATATTTTTGAGAGAGTTTATCTGTCCATCTGTCTGTCTGTTTCTTCAAGAACTCCTCCTAAACAATAAGAACTATCACCACCCAATGTGTCATACAGATTCCTCTTATAATTTAAAGCAAGGACAGTGATGGGTTGTGCCAGGAAAAATGGGATGTGCCTGGAAAGGGATTGCTTCTCAGAAAATCATGCAGAAAGGAGACAGAACCACCAGGCAAGTGAAAGGGCTGGCTGGGGGCAACCCCCTCATTCAGGACTGTCAGAGCCCCAAGCCTTCCCTCCCCCATGTTCCCATTAGGGAGAGTGGAGAAGCCTCCCTCAGCTTGATTCATAGGGGAACATGCTAGTTGTTATCTTTTGTCAGGGAGCAAGGGAAAAGTGCATAGTTTGCTGCATTCCTCAATCTGGCTGGGGAGCACAGGGGGCAGATGAACCTGGACCTGCCCTAGCAGGAGACATGTACCCCTCCCGCTCAGCTGTGCTGCCTGGAGCTTCAACAACCCTGTCTCAAGCTTCTGCAGTGAGAGAGGGCTGGGGTGTCCCTCTATTCCCAGGGCAATCTGCATACTGACACCTCAGAACCAGCCCAACCCAGAGCAATAATTTAAATGAAGCATGTATATTTTCCTTTTATTTTCCAAAAAACAAAAATTGAGTTAAGGACTTGAGCAACTCCAGGTAAATCTTCCAGTATTCTATAAAACACATAGGCTGTGTCTAGACTGCATCCCTTTTCCGTAAAAAGGCTTTATTTTCTGAAAGATTTATCTCCTGCCATCCTTCTCCAGCCTCTGACAAACAGAGGCCAGGGACACCAATTCTATCCCCTGGCTAATAGCCTTTTATGGACCTAACCTCCATGAAATTATCTAGCTTTTCTTTAAACTTTGTTATAGTCCTAGCCTTCACAGCCTCCTCTGGCAAGGAGTTCCACAGGTTGACTACATGCTGTGTGAAGAAGAACTTTCTTTTATTATTTCTAAACCTGCTACCCATTAAATAATCAGTCAAGAAAGCAGTCATCTTGAATATTCCTTAGTAGCATATAGTTACATGTGTTTTCTTAAGTTTGCAATGTTAAAGTATGAAATTATACTCCCTTCCAAACTAAAGGCAATATTTTCTTGTCAAGGATACCTTAATATAGGTTAAAATATACACCAAATATTTACCGTGTGCTAGCAAGGCTCTGGAAGTGATCCTGAGTTTTCCTCTTTCAACAGGATGATTTGAATGTGGTGAGGCTTTCTAGATAGAACCATATTACTAAATATGGAACAGATTCAAACTAGTATTCACATACCACTGTAAAGCTGAGTACAACAGGAACATTGTAAAATGAGCATAAAACTTTCCTGCAAAGGAAGAGAATGGAAATAAATAGTAAATTAAATCACCAGACTGGTACCGTAAGTGGATTCACTTTATATGACTATATTTAATATTAGAGATGCTGCAAAAAAGTAAGATCATATCAAAGAGCTGAAAGCTACCGGTATACTTTCTTCTTCAAAGAAGCTCATGGGCCTTGTAGTTTGCTGAGCAGAAACAAGAATAGCTTTGGGGAAGAGAAATTTTAATTTACCAGAAATGTCTGTGAGGAATATTTTTTTTTAACTCCATAGCTGTCCTTTAATAAACAATAAAGCCTATTGTAACAGTTGCTTCTCAAATGAAAGCCATCTGGATGGTGAAGCAACCGATGTTTATTCCAGCTGGTCCTTATGTGACAGATAAAGGACTTTACAAGTCTGAACTTTAATTGAATTGCATTTCAAAGAAGACATCTTGTCTAGAGCTTACACTAAGAAATCTGGACTCTATTACCGGTTCTGCCTCAAATGCAACTGTAATTTTATGAATTCATAACTTGTCTGTGCATCTGAACTAAAGCAAGACTGTTATGCAAAATTTAAGATATTTTAGAGCATTCAATTTTCATACAATGGTAATTCTTTTAAAGACCACCATGTAAATTTAAAGAAACCATGACGAAATAGAGTCTAGCTACAAATGCATGTTCTACAAGAAAAGAATACACTAAACATGATGTGTATCTGTAAGAGATGAGGTCTTGGTAAGAAATAATAAGACATATAGTAAACTTTTACAGTTTATTTTTTCTTATTTCATGCTCCTTCATATTAATTAATGACTATACTATTACCCTAACTCACAAATATTCCCAGTGAAATCAAAGAGGCTATTTGTGGACTAAATTGTACTCAACATGTGGTTATCAGAATCTGGCCATAAGGAATCTCTTCTCTTTAATCAGTGTCTAGAACCCTTACTGATGCAGCTGAAGGTTTGGGATGTGGAAGATGAAATGATTTTCAAACTCCGTGGAGTGTTTAGCACTAGCTGAGTCTGTAGACACTTTCAAATTTCCCATGGCTATTTATTTATTTAGATAAATGATAGTTCACGCAAATCTCTCACCTTTGTTAGCGGGAAGTAAGCATCTCTTTCATGGCTCATGATGTTGAAAATGTACTACTCTTGGTCTTTGTCTCAAAGATGCCCAGTGAAACAAACAAACACTCCCCTCCCCCAACTTCCCTGTCAAGTTAGTGTAATGAAAGCAAAGTAAAGGGTTTCTTTAACTACTGTGGAGCCTTCTAGAAATGTAGGTCTGAACATTCCCCTGTATTTCCAGACATGCTATAAGAATGTCAGTGTTTCTGAATATATACCACTCGTGACACGTAGGGGACTAAACTACTGCACCCCATTGCATCACTAAAACATAAGACATGATTAAAATGATAAAGAAGTAAGTGTATATTTGAACTGCAGTGAGATTCCCGTGGAAGTAAGTACTGCATCTGCATTAGTAACTTCAAATCACTATTAACAAAGTGGATAACAAATATGAAATCATAATGGAGACCTAAAATGAAATAGAGACATAATATTGTGAATTCATGTGATATTCGCCTGAGTAGGCGAACTATACTGGAATTATACTGGATCTTATAGTGGATCTCCTCTGGACGTTTACATATTACATTCATGGAAATAATAAATAATTATGGTAATTGATTAAGATAATTCATTATCATAATTAAGTAATACGATATTTCCCTGGATGTAACATGTAAACTTCCAGAAGTGATCCAATATAATTTTCAATAAAGTGTCTTTACTGTTGCTCTCTGCTTTTGTGTACATCTGATAGAAAACATCTGTAAAATGATGATAAAAGGAAAGCAGTGAATATGAGAAAAAATAGATGACTATTCAATGTGGAGCTTGACACACAGAAATGAAAAAAGGAGCCACTTAAAAACATGCTAAGCTCCACTAAAAAAGGTTGTTATTTACACAAAAGTGAGACACCTGCTCACTCCCTCTCTGTCCAGAATCATTCTGTTGGAGGGCTAAACAACCATGCACCACAGTGAGCTGTTGCACCTGAAAAGGGGAAAAAAGGATCAGAAACAAACAAACACACAAAACCCCCAGTTTTTAGTAGATGTTGAAAACAAAGCTGTATGACCAAAAGCACTGGCCAACCACTGAAGAGCTCTTTAAGAATATTTCATAGGTAAATATTGTAAGACATTATTGTGTTTTTCATCAGGAAAAGCTGGTCAGAAAAGCTCTGTGAGTTATTCATATGGGATAAAATGTATCCTTTGCACAGAGGGCTGTCACAGAGTCTATGTAACAATTAAGTATGAAGCCCTGGTCCCACTGAAGTCAATGGCAAAACTCCCATTGATTTCATTTGACACAGGATTTCACTCCAAATCCCTTATGTGGCACTTAAATGTGACTTAGGTGGTGAATAAACCTTCAAAAGTACTTAGGGACCAAATTTACTAGGTTCTGATTATCCTCAATTCCTACTGAAGGGAATAAATTTGATTTTCTGAAGAACACAGGGATAATCTGTTATCATGGTTTTCAAAACCCAAAGCTGTAAATCCAATATATTCTCTCCCCAATGGTAGGAGTGAGGATGGCAGTACCCCTTGGCTCATCTCTAAGGAGACTTACAGTTGCAGAATTTTACATAGGTGCAGCATATCATTGGAAAAGAAATGTGGTGTGGGTCAAATTCAAGATTCTGTGCCAGTCAGGGACCATCCTAGGGTACGTCTACACAGCAGCGTTATTACAGAATAACTGATGTTATTCCGAATTAACAAAGAGCACATCTACACTACAAGCCTTTATTTCAAAATAATGTTGAGCTAGAGGACTTGTTACTCTGACTCCTGTAACCCTCATTTCACAAGGAGTAAGGAAAATCAAAGGAAGAGTGTTCTTCCTTACACCTCCTGCTGTGTAAAGAGTACCAAAAGCCGAGTTAGGCTATTTCGACTTAAGCTACACAATTGATGCAGCTGAAGTTGTGTAGCTTAATTCAACTTTAGCCCTGTTGTGTAGATGTACCCAAGTAATATTTCTCACCAGTAAGGTGCTAGATTCTGGCCAATTCCCATTTAGGCTATGTCTAGATTGCAATGATTTATCGGAAAAAGGTACGCAAATTGCGTTTCGCAATTTGTGTACCTTTTTCCAATTGTTTTTTTGGAAGAGGCTTTTCTGAAATTTGGCCCACCTACATTGGGCCAAATAGATTCATAGACTTTAAGGTCAGAAGGGACCATTATGATCATCTAGTCTGACCCCCTGCACAGTGCAGACCACAGAATCTCAACCACCCCTCCTAGAATAATCCTATCACCTATATCTCAGATATTGAAGCCTTCAAATACTTTGAAGACCCCAAGATGCAGAGAATCCTCCAGCTGTGATCTGTACCCCATGCTACAGAGGAAGGCGAAAAACCTCCAGGGCCTCTGCCAATCTACCCTGGAGGAAAATTCCTTCCCAATCCCAAATATGGCGATCAGCTAAACCCTGAGCATGTGGGCAAGACTCATCAGCCAGACACCCAAAAATCTCTCTATAGTAACTCCTATCATCCCTCCATAGACCTATTTCCCACTGATAATGAATGGTCAATTAGTTACCAAGATCATGTTATCTCATCAAACCATCCCCTTCATAAACCCATCGGCTACGTCTACACTGGCATCCCTTCCGGAAAAGGGATGCTAATGTAGCACGTTGGAATAGGCAAATCCACGGGGGATTTAAATATCCCCCGCGACATTTGCATTAACATGGCTGCCGCGTTTTTCTGGCTTGGGGGAAAGCCAGAGAAAAGCGCCAGTCTAGACATTATTCTCCAGAAAATAAAGCCTTTTCCGGAGGATCTCTTATTCCTACTTTCAAGCCATCTAGTTTAATCTTGAAACCAGATAAATCTTTTGCCCCCACTACTTCCCTTGGAAGGCCGTTCCAGAACCTCACTCCTCTAATGGTTAGAAACCTTCGTCTAATCTCAAGTCTAAACTTTCTACTAGCCATCTTATATCCATTTGTTCATGTGTCCACATTGGTATTAAGCTTAAATAATTCCTCTCCCTCCCTGGTATTTATCCCTCTAATATATTTAAAGAGTTCAATCATGTCCCCCCTCATCCTTCTTTTGGTTAAGGTAAACAAGCCAAGCTCCTTGAGTCTCCTTTCATAAGACAGGTTTTCCATTCCTCGGATCATCCTAGTGGCCCTTCTTTGTACCTGTTCCAGTTTGAATTCATCCTTCTTAAACATGGGAGACCAGAACTGCACACAGTATTCCAAATGGGGTCTCACCAATGCCTTGTATAATGGCACTCACACCTCCTTATCCCTACTGGAAGTACTTTGCCTAATACATCCCAAGACCATATTAGCCTTTTTCATGGCCATGTCACAATGGTGGCTCATAGTCATCCTATAATCAACCAGGACTTCGAGGTCCTTCTCCTCCTCTGTTACTTCCAAATTTAAGAAAAACCTTCTCTTTCAGAAGAGCCCTTTTTCCTTATAGGAGGAGGAAGTCAGGACTTCCAATAGAGTGCGTTTGCTCTTCTGCAAAAAAAAAAAAGCGGAAAAGCAGACGCATTCCCTGGACGTTATATAGTTCCTGGAAAACTCCCGTAGTGTAGACATAGCCTCAATGTCATTGGTTTTCTGATGTATGGTAACCATGATTCTGCACTCTGCCTGTTTGGCAGTCCACCTGCTTCTGCGAATCAGAATGAACAAGCAATATTCCTATAGCAGTTAAATTTATTCTATGGGGTACACATTTTATATTAGATTATAAAGTATATGTCACTTTTAACTGATTATATTTCAATTAAGGCACTTAAAAATCAAATCACTTCCCCAAATTGCTAATACATGACAAATATATTTAACAACTAAATAAGTCATAAAATACAATTCATTATCAAATACTATTACCATGAGACAATGACTTCTAACACAAACACATCCCTTTCCTGAATACACAACAGATGACTTCTGTTCAGTAAGACTATCAAACATACATCTTCAGGTCCCTTTGGTTTTAACATAAAAACATTCATCTCTTTATTCTAAATTTAATCTTCACACAGACATCACAAATTTTCATAGACAATACTCTGAAATATTGCATTGCTTTTCATTACTGGTTTTCTTTATATGCCCAGCAGTGAGGATCAGCAGAATACATAACCCTTTTTTTATTTGTTTGTTGAGTTCCCAGGAGTACCATGAAATATAGCTCAAAAATCAGACAGGGATGTACAGTTACTATATATGCCTGTAGAATCATTTGATCTTTATATTTCCCAATTTCCAGCAATCCATTTACTATCTCTCCCATTTTGTAACAATTTCTTATTTCCAACGGCCAGTCTCTTTTCCCAAATTATTTTCCAATGTAGACGCGCTTTTTCCGTAAATACTTATAACGGAAAACTGTTTCGTTTTAAGCATTTCCGGAAAATCATGCCAGTGTAGACGTAGCCCTTGTGTATTGGCAGGGCAGTCCATATGAATTTTAGTGCTCTAAGCAACCTGCACCTCATCTCCTCACCAGGGGGAGCTTTGCAGGGAAGGAAGGTGCTATGCTAAGGGCTATGCAGGCAAGAGCTCTGGGGGGCAAGAAGAAGGCAGGAAGAGGGCAGGGATGCTGATAGAGGAGCACATGGAATGGGGAGTGATATGGACCGCCTGACCTGCAGGCCAGGAGGGGGAGCAGGGGACAGGGGATTGTGTATTAAGTTCTAATAGATGGAACCATCAGCCTGAAGAATGGTACCGCTGAGTCTCTAAGGAAGAGGAGAGGATGAGGGTCAGCTGATTGGGCCAAAGGGGACAAGAACTAGAGTACTGGGACCACCAGAGCAGTGAGGTTGTCCGGGAGGCCAGGGGATTGGAGCCACTGGAGTTGGAAGGCACATGAAGCATGTGTTGCAGGCGTTTGGACCTCCAGAGCCGGGAGGCAGTTGGAGCATGGGATGGGGAACCAGGGAATTAGAACTCCAGGGCGAGGAGGCAGCAGAAGCCAAGGGTGGGGGACTGGGCCTCAAATTTAGTGGTGCCCTGTGTAGCTACATGTTCATGCCTAAAATCAGTTCTGTGTATAGGGCTAGTTTAATAATAGCAATTCACTAAATAAAATTATTAAGCAAGCCTCTTAAACTTGTTAACAGAAAGTTTTCCACAACCATTAAGGAGACAGATGTAGTTTTGAAGAGTCCAAATGTCTTGAGGGCCCTGACAAGCAAACCCAAAGGGCAGATATAGATAAGCTTTCTGTTTTTCCAGAACACATATTTCAGCAATTTCAGCAGAAATCTCATCAGGAAGAATAGAGGGTCAGAATCCCTCCTTAACTTCCCTTTTCCCCTGCCTTCCCTTCCCCCACCTTCTTGTCTGGATAGTGCAAGGCCATTGCAGAAGCCTGCTAAGACCTACTGATTTAGTTGCACATGAGATCTCCTCCCCCTCCACTGAGGTGCCCAACTGCCCCTTCCACCTCAGGTCCCATCCCTTTCACCTAAGTCCCCTCCCCTTCTGGGACCTGCCTGCAACCATTTTGGTGAAGTGGTCCCCCCACCAAAATTATTGCCCAACCCTGCCATAATGCTTTAATAAATTGTTATTTTTAAAGGGACACCAGACTAATTTTTTTTTAATTCAAGACGTACAGTTATCCCTAGAGAAAGGCCTCACATTAAGCATAATACAAGTCATTCTGAGGTTCTTAGAACAGAACATTTCGTTTTATTTTAATAACATATGGACTTCGTGAAAACCAGCTAGAACCAAATGAGTATTGTTATGTAACTACTGCTGTCTTCATGTCTAAAGAAATACTTCTGTTGTCTAAGACAAGCAGAAAATAGTAAAATACAATAAACAACTGGTGTTCCACTTTATTGATATCTAACCAACAAGCTGTAAGTTTAAGTCATTTATTTGTGACAAGTCAGAGTGCTTTTAATTGGCACATCCTGATAGAAGCAGAAATGAGCCAATTAAATGGACATCTCAGTTATCCAAGATTTATTGGAATATATTTTGAAGGCATGATTTACAGAGATATATTTTACTGGCATACAATTTGATTCCACAAACTGCTCAATTATGTCATGTGCAGAGAAGCTGTGAGACATTGTTGGGTTAAAATAAAGGTTTTTTAATAATTAGATTATTAAAATAAAAAAAAGATTTAATTTTTAGTACTACAGTGGTTTCCATCCTTTGCAATACAAGGATACCTCTTCTGTAGCAGGACATCTGAAACCTTCCTCTCATCTGGATGGGATACTATGGGAATTCCCCTCCCCCCTTATTTTGATTCAGCAATATGAAGAAGCCAATGTGGGAGATGTTCCCTAAGTTTGAGAGCCCATGTATTACTGTGTTGCTTTGTTTCTCTCAAAAAACACACTTGAATAGAAACAGACAAGCAAGTTGGATAAGGTCATGTCTTTTATTGGATCAATTTCCACTAGTGAAAGAGAAACTTTGCAGCTACATGGTGCTCTTATTCAGATCAGCAAAAGCAAATACTGCTCTTGTTTTCATAACCCTACCAGCTACACAATGTTGCTGCTATGTTTGGCTTGACATTACAAGGAAAATTTGTTTGGCAGTTTGCACACGCTTGTGTGTGAGAGCGTGTGTAAGTAATGGAAACATTTCCACTTTCCTTAGGTTTTATAGCTGCTTACTTTTAAAGCCAGCATTTTGGACCCAATTATAACCAGACTCTTTCTTCAAACTATTTTAACAAGCCATTTTCTTATTGAACAGGAATACAAAAATGAACTGAACAAAGGGGCACAAAGCAGAAAATGTAATTTAGCAAATGGTAAAGCTTTACAATTAATTACACTGAATAGGCTTTTGGACAACACTAGTTTACTATTTAAGCAGACTAGATAAGCCATGTAGCCCTTGTTAAAAGTAATTGAATGCATTGTGCTGATTTTGTTTCTTAGCAATTGTCCCAGTTAAGTAGGCATTGTATTTATCAGGATGCCAATTAAAGGTTAAAACCTAGTCCTATTGAAATGAAGGTGAGCTTTGCCATTGACTTCAGTCCAATCAACATTTTGTCCTAAATGAATTGTACTGTTTTAGATATTGTAATAATGCATCAAAATATTAGGTCACAATTAACAGATCCTGTTTTGAAAATAAAAATGTAACTTCTCTAAATATGTAAATAGTGTCTTCATTTGAGGCTATGACAAAATGTTCTTATTGATTTGAGTGTAGGTATGAACATAGTACTCACTTCTGATTTTTGTTTTATTCATATTAAGTTTTGAGCCATCATAATTTTGGAGGTTTCAGATTATCCCAGTGTCCTTGATTTTAAATACTGATGGATAAAAGGGAAATTTTTGGAAACAGTGGGATTGTCAAACAATAGCATATAGAACTTTTGTTGCTTTCATGAATTTGCCCCTATGTTTTTTAATTAAAGACAAACTTCTGCTTGCTATACAGGGAGGTTTATTTTTTATATGCTATGTGTGGGTGAACAGCAGCATCTCTTGTTAGTGTGGATCTCTTGTTTCAGCAGCATCTCTTGTTAGCGTGTTCATATGCAGATAGTCCCAATTCAGAGAGTAGTCTGGTAGCTAGCATCAGGATGCCCTTAATGCCCATCCTTGGATCTATTCTCTAGGCTTGGTGGATAAGAGATTCCCCAATCACTTGCTTCACGTTTCTTCAACCTTTCTTTTCTACTGTTTCTACGCATAAGGACCAAATACTGACAAGTCTCACTGGGGCTAACTATACCAAGTTGTTCTTGGATCACAGGATTTTTCATACTTTCCACAGGGCTGTTGCACTGAGGGTCATGTAGTCATGGACACTTTCGCTTTGCTTGCAGTGTGAATGAACAAAAATTTTCTCTGCCAAGTATACTTGTTATATGCAGTACAAATCTTTTCAGCTTGTGGATAATTGAACACTTACAAATTAAACAAACACAAAGGAAATTAATAAGCAAGAAAATAAAATGTCTATAATTAACATTGGTCCAGAATCAGTTCTCAAAGAATGAACAGTTAAAAAGAGTCAATAGGTGGCAGGCAAATGCCATGTTTTCTACAAACATCATACGTATGTAATTAACAAGGTTTTAATTATTCAGAAGTATACAGTAGCTCATAATAAGAAATTCCTTTCAAATATACAGTTTTACTGAAGATTGTTCACAAAATCATCTTATAAATAATATATTGAACAACAAAAAGCACTTTTTTCAAGGATTCTGTGATTACTGCCAGATATGTTGCACAAGTGATATAGTAATTATCAAATTAATCAGGTGTAGGGAGTCAGTGTGGCCTCCTGCCAAGCCAAAGGGGAACAAATCACTCTTTCTGCCCAGCTGGATGGAGTCCAACTGGGCCAGGGCCTGCAACAAGAAGCTGAGGAGTGGGTCAGGAAGTACAAAATAGAACTCCTACCTCAATTGGGGCCAAGCTAGGGGGAAGAGTCAGATATGCTCTGCTTGCTGCTGCCCGCTGACCCTATTGCCAAGCCAGGAAGTACCCTGGACCCAGTGAGACCACTGGCTGAGGAGGAGCTAAAGGTGATTGGACTGCCAGCAGCTGACTACATAGATGAACCTGAGATGCGTGATGTGGAACACAGGGGTTTTAGTTTGATGGTGTGGCTTAACAGCCAGTCAGCATCTTGTGTGAGGATCCCCAATGATCCAATGGTATGACACCCCATCCTTGATAAGGACCTGGACTGAAACATAGTGGGGACAAGTGGGCCTTTGTTCCCCTTTCACCTGCCACCCTACCTCTGGGGTGGCAGCCTCCATACCACAGGCCATGAGGTCAGTTTATGCCAGAGCTCCTCTGGCTGAAGGATAGGATGATACCCAAAGAAGAGAGGGAGAGACAGCTGCACCCCATGCTACTTTGGAGAAAAGAAAAATACCCGAAGCACTAATATATATTTATTATTGACTTTTTTTAATTTTATTTTTGGTGCTGTAAAATGCACATGTCTAGTTTGCCTTCAAAGAAAATAGAAATGATTTGCTGAAAATTGAATGCCATTACAGATTTCCTAAAGAGTTAATTCATATAGTATAATACTCAGGGCCAAATTCTGTTATGCACCTAGAAAAAGGCTTCCTCACAACAAGAGTGCTCATATGTATTACTAAAATAATATTTGTATTTTGTTTAAACTAGTCACCTACTTAATTCATTCCTATTAATGACAGTACTAATCTATCTATGTAAAAGCCATTGCTGGTTTAGGGAGGATAGGGTCTTCAACATAGGGATCATGATTACCTTAGGCCCTATATATTAATGTGTTTCCTCTCTATTTTTATGTTACCAAATTCCCTACCCTGAACCTACATACGTGATAATATTTTTCTTTGAATGTCATAGGTGGACTTTAGTGCCCCAAAGGTGCAATGAAAGGCACAAGACTGCCTTTTTGTTTCTTTTTGGAGGATGAAGTAAGGTCCCAATGGAAAGAATTATAGTTGAAAATATATCCTCCCAGCTATGCACTCTGTCCCAATTCACACACATACAATTAAAGAATGGGACACTGATAACATTTATGTTACGAACACGGGAAAGAATGAAAAATTAGCCAATTTGGTACATCATTAAGAAGACGTTCAGCTAAAGGCTTAAGTTTCTATCTCTCTGCTGTCTGGCAAGCTGCCTAAAGAAAAAAAAATACTGCTTAAGCAAATTAATGTTCTAAGAAAAAGTGATATACAGAATAAAAGAAAATGTTTAACTAAGTATTACCAGACTCTGGCTCTTACTTTGCCCTTGAGACAAAAGCTAGTGTCATATGGCAATTTTCCCACTTTTAAGGTGACTATTTCTTTCAATATGATCTTTCTGGATATCCAAAGGGCAGCATTTTCAAAGTATTGAAGAATATACTTTATGTCTCATCTTGTTTCTAGTACTAAATTGGAGACCAAAGATCTCTATGTCTAAGTGATATCTACCCACTCTCTCATCTCAAGCTCAGTGGCTGTCCTCTGTGGGGAATTAAATTGTTCCCACAGTGACTCTGCTGGTTAGTCCATTATTTAGGGTTTAATCCTATAATTTATTGAGTGACTGCCTGCAGAATGCTGAGTACCCTGGTTTTCCTCTGAAGTTAGTGCGTATTCAGTGATTGTAATGAGCCCTAGTTCAGGTCATCAGTTCATGATGAACATAGAACATTCAGTACAAAAATACAAGTCTTTACCACTAGTGCAAAACAGTCTTAACTAATGTTCAGAATAGTCAATGGGGAAGTGTGAAGAGGTGTTCATCCCACACTAGACCATGACAGGGGATTAAAGGGGCCATGTAGCAAATTACCTGCTTAGACTGCTCTTGGAGGAAGTGCCAGGCAACTAAAGGATGAAGCTCCCTTGAAGAGAACAGGAAGGGCTGTCAGTTGGCTAATGACAGAAAACAGTTGTGGGGATAAAGTAGTTTGAAGTCACATTCTCTGAAGAAAGGGAGGTTGCCCCAGAGGGAAGGGCATGTCCAAAGGAAGTTGGAGAATGAGTCTGATAGAGGCAGTATAGGAAAACTCCACAAAAGTGCAGCAAAGTGTAGGACAGTGCAGACTTTAGCTACTGGTTATAGGTTCCCTGGGCTGAAACACAGAACAGAGATTCTGTGGGCCCAGGATCCCCCCATTAGCCCTGGTTCCCCCATTAGCCTTTAAAAAAGTGATACCTCTAAGGGACAATGAATTGGAATACAGTCTGGGATTGTTGATACCGAGAGATTTTGGTGCACAATCCCCCTAGAAGGGGAAGACTACATTGACCTGGATGGAGGGCCAATCCATAAAGAGGGAATCATTGAATCCTAAGAAAAAGACAATGAGCAACCGGAGGAAGGGGTATCAGTTGGGAGGAGAGAATCCCCATATGCAGCCTGCTGGAGGTTGAACATCTCATCACAAGGGAGCATATTATACACTTTACAAATAAGGGGAAAGATCTCAGCATCTTACTGGAAGTCCTTAAACTTGTTTTCAAAAAAGGGACTTGTTTCAACACTCAGCTTCGTGTCACTTAACTTTAAGTGCATAGAAACTCACTGGAATACACAAAGCCTGGCTTTCACATTGAAGTATCCTATACAATGCCTGGGAGATACAGGCAGTCTCCGAGTTACGCGGATCCGACTTATGTCGGATCCGCAGTTACGAACGGGGCTTTTCTCGCCCCGGAGGACGCGAGCGGCAGGATGCCCAGATGCGCCATGGTCCCGCCGCCCGCATCCTCCGGGGTGAGAAAAGCCGCGGAGGACGCGGGAAGAGGGACAACCCAGATGTGCCACGGCTGTCTCGCTGCTGGTATCCTCTGAGGCTTTGCTCCCCATCTCCTTGGTCTGCTGGGGGGAGCCCCCCCCCCAACAGACCAGGGAGATGCGGAGCAAAGATGCGGGCAGCGGGACAGCCCAGACACGCCACGACTGTCCCGCTGCTGGCGTCCTCCAAGGCTTTGCTCCCCGTCTCCCTGGTCTGCTGGGGGGAGACCCCCCAGCAGACCAGGGAGACATGGAGCAAAGCCACGGAGGATGTGGGCGGGACCGGGGCACGTCTCGGCGGTCCCGCCACCCACGTCTCCCTGGTGTGCTGGGGGGAGGGGGGCAGCGAGTGCGCCCCCCCCAGCAGACCAGGCTTTTCTCGCCAACGACGCCTGGGGTAGAGCAGCTGGGGCGCTGCCGGGTTGGTCTCGCAGCGCCGCTCCTTGGCGCTACTGGACCAACCCGGCAGCACCCCAGCTGCTCTGCCCCAGGCATCCCCAAGTCAGCCGCTGCTGAAACTGACCAGCGGCTGACTACAGGAAGCCCGAGGCAGAGTTGCTCTGCCCCGGGCTTCCTGGAATCAGCCGCTGATCAGTTTCAGCAGCAGCTGACTTGGGGACACCTGGGGTAGAGCTGCTGGGGTGCTGCTGGGTTGGTCCCCGCAGTGCTGAGGTGCAGCGCTGCGGGGACCTACCCGACAGCGCTCCAGCTGCTCCGTCCCAGACGTCCAGATTCAGCTGCTGTTGAAACTGATCAGCGGCTGATTCCAGGAAGCCCAGGGCAGAGCAGCTCTGCCTCGGGCTTCCTGTAGTCAGCCACTGGTCAGTTTCAGCAACGGCTGAATCTGGATGCCAGTTCCGACTTACATACAAATTCAACTTAAGAACAAACCTACAGTCCCTATCTTGTACATAACCCAGGGACTGCCTGTACTGGGATTCACAAAATCCAACACATTAGGCACAGAACCATCTAAGCAAGCCAACTGGCAATGCCAATGAAAGGTGTGTCTGCAAAGCCTCACCCGTCACAGAGTTTAAGTACCTAACTCTACTTCCTATCCACAGCCAGTAGGGTGACCAGATGTCTCAATTTTATTTTGCCTTAAATAGGTGCCAGTTACTTCCACTCCATGTCACACTTGTGATGTGGTCAATCTAACAGCCAGAAACAAATTTCCTGGAGTCAGATGAAATAGGCATCTAGGCCATTCTTCCCAGGAATGCTAGAGGTAGTTAATGTCTTAAAATGTTTATACCTGTGATTAGATCTCTCGCCCAGGATGTAAAAGAGAAGGACAAATTCCTATGCCTGATGGGGAGAAAGGATTTGAATAAGAGCTCCCACTTTTCAGAGTTTACTAATTGCTGGGCCACGGATGGAGTGAGAATAATGCTATAATCTGTTGGAGACAGGAAATATGAAAATCTCACTGTAGATTGCCAGGTAGAGCACTTACTGGGCATGTGGGAAACCCAAGATTGAGCTTCTGCTCCAAGAACTGTTTAATTATTTATCCAAGAGGAACAGCTTCAGTGGGAGAGCATAAGAGCCCCATCTCAAATATACTTCACCCACTGGCTAGTAGGTTTCCCCAGAACGTAGGAATTATTTTGAATTCTTTTTCCCTGACAAAGAGGAATTGAACCTGGAAAGTTGTATAATAAAGGAGCTACATTTTTAAGAGAGATACAAGCACTTCCTCCTTAAAATGGTTTTGGAATAGTCTCTGAAGGTGCATCTACACAGCAGGGCTAACCTCGAAATAAGCTACACAAATTGAGCTATGTCAAAATCACTTATTTCAAGTTTTGGTGCTGTCTGCACAGCACTTATTTTGAAATAGAGCACTCTTCCTCCAACTTCCCTTACTCCTCATAAAATGAGGGTTACAGGAGTTGGAGTAAGAAGTTCTCCAGCTTGTCCTTATTTTGACATTATGTCGAAATAACTGCCTGCTGTATAGACGTGGACTATGTTATTTCAAAATAACGCTAGTTATTTTGAAATGATATTACTGCGCAGAAATAGCCTAAGGGAACATCTACACATCTGTGTTATTCTGAAATAACATAGTCTGCATCTACACTACAAGCAGTTATTTTGAAATAAGGTTGAAATAATGTCGAGCTGGAGGACTTCTTAATCTGACTCCAGTAACCCTCTTTTTATGAGGAGTAAGGGAAGTCAGAGGAAGAGTGCTCTTTCTCAGACTTCCTGCTGTGTAGACAGCACCAAAAGCTGAAATAAGCTATATCACTTTAAGCTACAGAATGGACATAGCTGACATTGCATAGCTTATTTCAGCTTTAGCCCTGCTGTGTAGACATGACCTAAGTGGTGTAGCAACTGAGGCCCCAAGCATATGAGTTGTTATTTTTTTCATAATTTTCCAGGTAAAAGGTCTTTGAGAAATGATAGAAAGATTTTTAGTAATGGAGATTGCCTATCTCCTAGAACTGGAAGGTACTTTGAAAGGTCATTGAGTCCAGTCCCCTGCCTTCACAGCAGGACCAAGTACCATCCCTGATAAATTTTTGCCCCAAACTCCTTAATAGCCTCCACAAAGATTGAACTCATAACCCTGGGTTTAACAGGCCAACACTCAAACCACCGAGCTCTCCCTCTCCCCCAATAGAGTGCTAAGCAAATAAATTCAAGGTATAACTTCTAAATTGCTTTAATAATCTGAGGAAACAGAGTTGAAAAACTTGGTGCAAAAGTGGGCCATTTGTGCAGTTAAAGAAAATTTCCATTTTCCTCTGGCTGTGAATGAATTAAAAATCAATGTGAAACATTGGGGTGTTTTCTAGACTGCATTGCTATGTCAGCAGAAGGATGCAGATTAGGCAGGTCGACATTGCAGGAGGCATAAGGGATCTGTTGAAAAAGGCTTTCTTTCTTGACAGATCCCCCTCTAGACTGATGCTTTTTGCCAACAAAGTGCTGAGTCAGCAAAAACAGCAGCCATTTTTATGCAAATTAAGTGTGGGATATTTAAATCCCCACTTCATTTGCAATGTCTACCTGCCTAATCTGCATCCCTCTGTCAGCAGAGGGATGCAGTCTAGACATACCCTAAAAGATGGTTTGATTGTCCACGTACAGTAGTAAAATAGAGACTTGGATAGAATCTGTTGTTAAGGTTAAAATGTGGATAAAAAGGAAGTCAATAGATCAGCCAGGCTTGGGGAAATTATTGTAAACTTAATAGAATTAATTTTCAGAAAGAAATACATAATAAAAATTAAAAAGTTAAATCATTACAGCTTGCATATGTTACCAAATACACATTTAATAGACGATCCAATATAATCATGCAACTATGCTGCTTACTGTGTCAAATGAAAGACCAGGCAATACAAAATCAGACAATGCTCCACAGATGTAGCATCTTGGGCTAGCAGGTGGGAGTACAGAAAAAAAAAACAAAAAAACAAAAAACCTCCAAACAAACAAAAAGACCCACACAAACAGACAAAAAAGAAGTAAGACTGAGAGAAGGTAGAGGGAGAATGTGAGGAAGTAGAGAGATCAAGAGAAACAGAAATCTGACATGATTTGAAATCTTTATGTTCTTTATTCAAATGTGTCAAGAAATGGGGTCAAAATTAGTAGAGTTGCTTTCGAGACTGATAACCTATTATTTCTTGGCTCCTCACTCAGACAGATCCAAATATCCCTCCTCCAATTTTATAAAATCATTCTCTTAGTAATCATTGTGGCACTAATCAACCGAAATGTATTGTGGTAGACTTAAATGCAGCATATTAGACATTAGGATATATTTAACAGCTAAGGTTTTGGTGCATATTCCTGAATGCAATTTAAATTTATGTCAACTGTCCACTATAAAATTCAAAGTCACTTCAAGAACTGTTCTCCAGCAGGCCACAGCATCTGAATAAATCTTCCATGTCAGTTCTCCGTGTTTAAAAACTTTGGTATGTACGTCTGAGCTGAGTCTGTGCATTATTAATCAAGGACTTCCGCTTCTGATTACTCCACTTTGTGGTCAAGGGTCCTTTTAAACACTATTTCCTTTCAATTCCTTTTATTTACTGCCTCTTTCAGCATAGGTATATTTCACTAACTTGTTAGCATAAGCATGCTTGATTGCAAACATTAGCCTTAATCCTTCAATTTATCACTTTAAATAAATGAAATCAATCCCTTTCTTTCCTAATAGGATTACCCAGGAGACAAACCCTGTATTTAAAGCTTATAATATTTTTAAATCGTACAGCCAAATCAAGTACCTCGGGTACCTCAGTAGATATTGTGGCTCTGATAAACTTTCACAGCTTATTGATATTATTGCAGTGCAATATGATGCCTGAATCACAAGCCATACTAGCATAGATGCAAATAAGTGTTTAGATAGAATGGGTGGGAGATGTATGGACCTCTATTATGGTGTCTTTGAAAAGTTTCATATGTGGGCCTCTATTTAGTTGCTTGATCTGACTATCATATCCTCATCTAGCCTCTCACATCACAACCAACCTTGTGACCGTGTGGACATTCAGCTACTTCTGGGGTTCAAGGTCAGGCTGGCCACTGTCCTCATTACTTTTTGTTTTGGTCCCTGAACCCCTCACAAAACCTATATTGGCTCATTCAGATATTTGAGACATATTGTAAGGTTCCACAAAGAATAAACAAATGTTACACAAAGCGAATCTCTTTTTTGTGTATATACAGATCAGAAAACTCTATTCCAGCCCTTCTGTTACTAATTGGAAATGTTGGGTTCCAAAATCAATTTGGCAAACTCAGAAATATTAGAAGTCTCTGGGTTGTCATGTATTGGGACAAACTGATGCTATTTAAGTATGTTGGTATGAAAGTAGCAAGAAACAGCAACTAACTAGTGAAAATATATTTTGATCTTGTACTTACTCAAATAACGAGCTACTTAAATCGGTTCCTAAGCCCGAACGAAAAAAGACATGAAATTAAAATGAATATTTTTCCTATGCCTCTCTATAGTCTAAGAGTAGACTACCCGTAAATAAATATCTAAGATTTTTATTTAATAAGGTTATCAGAGAGGCTGTTTGTGGATCTGGGTCAGTGTCCATTACTATCAGTTCAAAAACCCCAGCTGCTTTTTCTCAGAGAAGATGTGGGGATTAGGTTCCCAGACATTCAAAATTACTAGCACTTTTATAGCACCATAAATGTCAAATTGGTTCCAGCATGCTAACACACTTCTACTCGGAAAGGGGGAAACTGAACACAAGTTAATGTATCCAATTCCCCATACATAAAATCTTTGCAAGCTACATGGAAACTTTTCAAAGACACCATAATAGAGGTCCAACATAAATGTATACCCCAAATTAAAAAACACAGTAAGAAAACCAAAAAAGTGACACCAAGTACAAGAAGCAGTAACAGACAAAAAGTCATCTTTTAAGAAGCAGATGTCAATTCCTAGTGAGGAAAATAAAAAGGAGTATAAACTGTCAAATTAAGTGTAAAAATATAATAAGGAAAGCCAAAAAGGAGTTTGAAGAACAGCCAGTCAAAAATTCAAAAAGTAATAGTAAAATGTTTTTAAGTAGATCAGAAGCAGGAAAACTGCTAAACAGTGGGGCCCTTGGATGATCAAGATACTAACCGAACACTAAAAAATGATAAAGTCATTGTGGAGAAGCTAAATGAATTCTTTGCTTCAATCTTCATAGCTGGAGATATTGGGGAGATTCGTAAACCTGAGCCATTCTTTTTAGGTGACAAATATGATGAATTGTCCCAGACTGAGGGGTCATTAGAGGAGGTTTTGGAACAAATTAATAAACTTACCAGTATCAAGTCACCAGGACCAGAAGGCATTCACCCAAGAGTTCTGGAAGAACTCAAATGTGAAATTGCAGAAATATTAACTGTGATTTGTAACCTATTGTTTAAATCAGCTTCCATACAAAATGACTGGAAGGTAACATGACGCCAATATTTAAAAAGGGCTCTAGTGGTGATTCTGGCAATTACAGACCAGTACTGGGCAAATTAGTTGAAAATATAGTAAAGAATAAAATTGTCATCAGACTCGTAGATTAACATAATTTTTGAGCGAGAGCCAACATGGTTTCTGTAAAGGGAAATCATACCTCACTAATCTACTAGAATGCCTTGAGGGGATCAACAAACAGGTAGACAAGAGGGATCCAGTGGATATACTATACTTAGATTTCGAGAAAGCCTTTGACAAGGTCCCTCACCAAAGGCTCTTAAGTAAAGTAAGTTGCCATGAGATAAGAGGGAAGGTCCTTTCATGGACCGATAACTGGTTAAATGACAGGAAACAAAGGGGAGGAATAAATGGTAAGTTTTCAGAGTAGAGAGAGGTAACTAGTGAGGTACCCCAAGGGCCTGCCCTGGGACCAATCCTATTCAACATATTTATAAGTGATCTAGAGAAAGGGGTAAATAGTGATGTGGAAATATCAGCAGGTGATACCAAATTGCTCAAGATAGTTAAGACCAAAACCGACTGGAAGAGCTTCAAAGAGATCTCACCAAATTAAGTGATTTTGCAACAAATGGCAAATGAAATTTAATATTGATAAATGTAAAGTAATGCACATTGGAAAAGATAATCTCAACTATACGTACAATATGACGGGGAGTCATTTTGTTACTTAAGAGAGAGATCTTGGAGTCATTGTGGGTAGTTCTCTGAAAACATCTACTCAGTGTGCAGCAGCAGTCAAAAAAGCAAATAGAATGTTAGGAGTCATTTCAAAAAGGATAGCGAATAAGAAAGAATATATCTTACTGCCTCTATATAACACCATGGTACTCCCACATCTTGAATACTATATACAGATGTGGTTTCCTCATCTCAAAAAAGATATTGGCATTGGAAAAGGTTCAGAAAAGGGCAACAAAAATGAATAAGGTTTTAGAACGGGTCCTATATGAAGAGAGATTAAAAAGTCTGGGACTTTTCAGTTTAGAAAAGAGGTGACTAAGGGGGGATATGATAGAGGTCTATAGAATCATGACTGCTGTGGAAAAAGTGAATACGGAATGATTATTTACTTGTTCCCATAACATATGAACTAGGGGTCACCAAAAGAAATTAATAGGTAGCAGGTTTAAAACAAACAATAGGAAGTTTTTCTTCACTCGGTGCACAGTCAACCTGTGGAACTCCTTGCCAGAGGAGGTTGTGAAAACCAGGACTTCAATAGGGTTCAAGAAAGAACTTGATAAATTCATGGAGGTTAGATCCATCAATGGCTATTAGCCAGGATGGGTAGGAAGGGTATCTCTAGCCTTTGTCTGACAATAGGTGGCAGGAGAGAGATCATGTCAGGATTACCTGTTGTGATCCCTCCCTCTGGGGCATTTGGCATTGCCCACTGTCAGCAGAAAGGACACTTGACTAGATGGACCTTTGGTCTGACATAGTATGACCCTTTTTATGTTCTTATATTTTTGTAGGTTTTTTTTCTAAAGGAGAATAAGAATTTCCCTACACAGCTGGTAGCATTAAGGTATTTGTGGCAATCTAGCTAAGTGGTGCCACTTTCATCCTCACCAAACTTGCAAACAGGATGGGGAAGATTATAATTTGGAAGACCTGTCCAAATATGGACATCATATGGAATTCCCAAATAGGTAAAGATTAAAGCTTTTCAAACACTAAAGCAGCCATATGACTTGCCAACCTCACCGAAGTAGAAATACCTACAACTAAAACATGCTAGTGTATCAATTTTAAAGAGGTTCCAGAGCTACTGGTAAATTTGGAACAGCTTCCTAAACGCTCTTGATCCACATTCATTGTTTATATTTTATTAATAAGTTTTTTTCCTCAAGTATTCAGTTTTATTCCAGCCTCATCCCTCAGGTTTTGTTATTTGGCTACAACAAAGCTAAGCCAATGTGTTCAGTTTAAAGCATAAAGGATGGCTAGAGGACATACCATGCATCCGAAGTTATGTATACAATTTTTCCTTTGTATCAATCTATATATCTATATAGGTATCACATCTATGTATGTTGCATAATACATTTTAGGGGGAAGGCTGGAGCTGGATTAATTTACCTGGCTGGGGCTGGGTTGCTGCACCAGGGCAGCAATAGCTGGATGAGGAGCCAGGCCAGGATCACCACAGCTGGATCATGGCCTCCCCTCCTACCCATGCTGCAGCAGGACGGGGCCTGCTGGGGGCAGGATGCTGTGGCCAGATAAGGCTTGGGCACTTTTACTTCCTCATGTTAGTTTACCAAACTCCTTTTAAAATGTAATAAAATCAAATAAAATGTCCAACACAAAAGATTTCAACATTGTCTTTATTTATGGCAGGGGTGGGGAACCTTTTTTGGATGAGGGGCCTCTGACCCACAGAAAAATCAGTTGCGGATCACACAAGTCATAGAATCATAGAATCATAGAATAATAGGACTGGAAGGGACCTCGAGAGGTCATCGAGTCCAGCCCCCCGCCCTCAAGGCAGGATCAAGCTCCGTCCCGCCCTCAAGGCAGGATCAAGAACTCAACCCCTCCAAAAATCTCCAATCCTCACTGATGTGGCCCCCAAATGAGGCACCTCACTCCCCTGGTGCTCCAGCCCCATGTGGGATTCAAGGCCTCAGAGCAGATTAACTCTTCTAGGGTTCCAGGGTTAGTGGATTCTGTGGCCCCCCCAGGCTCTGGGGTGGGGCAAAAATGAGAGGTCTAATCTGTGGGACAGAGCTGCCAATTAAGTGGGATAGGAATGGGGATGCAGGATCTGGGTGGGAGCTAGGCTGCAGGACCAGGCTGGGAATAGATTGTTTGGCTAGGAGGGAAGGGGCAGGAGCAGGGTGCTGGTGGGTATCTAGCCAGTGGAGAGGGGGCAGGAGCAAGGTGTGGGTGGATGTCTGGCCAGGGAGAGGGGGCAGGACCAGGCTCGGGGTGCAGAGTCTCAGCGTGGGGGGTGGTCAGGGCATGCAGGGTCTGGAAAGTACTTACTTGCTTTTGCACTCTGCACTGCTCTCAAGCTCCCTGTCCCAGGCATGGCTTCCCACTGCTCCTTTGTCTGGATTCTGACCAATGGAGCAGTGGTGGGATCCCCAGCCTGGGAGCTTGACATGAGCAGAATTCAATCTTGAGGAGCTTTGATGGGACGGGCCCTGAGACAGATCCAACTGGCCCCCTCAGCCTCATACACAGTGCCTGGCCTAAGCCCGGGAGCAGCAGCAGCAGCTCACTCCCATCACCTCCCCAGCTTGGATGGTAACTGCTTGTCTCCAGGGATGAATATCTCTCAGGCAGGATGTACAGGCAGCACTAGAAGAAGCACACATGCTGCTCCTTCAGGAAATCCAGCCACTGCAAGCTCCCAAAGCCCGGACCTTCCAACACTACCTTAGCCACGCTCCCCACCCATCCCTGGCATGCTTAATGTGCATCACCAGCAGATCTGGTGTTGCTGGATGCTCTCCCTCACGTAATCTCAGCATTCATGTCCTCTGAGACAAAAGGCACTTCCTAGATTCCTTAGATTTAAAAGACTATTTTAAAATCTATGGAAGCTCAGAGCTTTCTCCATTACCTCAACCGCTCCCCCCCACAGGAGCTGGTGGTGGCTCCAATCTTGTAGTGGGGGAGGAGGCATGAGGCTCCCTGTTGCAGGGGGAGGGCACAAGGGGGAGCTGAGCTCTAGCTGTGAGCCATATTTGGCTCCTAAAAGAGACATATATGGCTTTTGAGCTATAGGCAGCCTACTCTTGCTCTAGAGTCACAACCAAAATCAGTCAGTAGAGTACTTTCTGAAATGGAGTACCTCATCAAGAAGCATGCTTGTTTATGTACTTTAAAAATTTTCTTAGAATTATAATGTATGTCCTTGTTTAGCAAAAGTTTCCAATCGAGACTGTTGTAAAGTAGGTTTAAAATTGAACAAGTTTCTGTTACTAAAACTGTAGAATACTTATACACATGATTACTCTAATTATTGGTTTCATGCTGCTTTTCAAGTACTAAGTGTATACAGACATAAAATTAGACCAAGTGTGCAAGCTTCTTGTATTGCATTTAGTCTGTACAATTTGTGTTAAATGTTGCATTTTTCTTAGCAAATAAGAAGTGTTATTTAAATCCGGGGTCTAATTAATTAACTGGAGAATAGGTAACAAGGAAAGAAAACTATAGATCAATTGGGAAGTAGATATTGATGAATTAATATGTAAGTAATTATCTTGTGATCTAGTTTGCATTATTTTTACTCTATTGTATTAGCAACACCGGAGCTGATAACTAATTGGCATACATGAGGCCCTCTTCTGACTCACTCTATCAAAAATCTCAACAAAATCATCTTTCCAAGATAGTGATTGAGTATAAATATCGGTTTCTATTATGGTTTTGTGATATGAAAGTCTGAATGATATTATCAGGCAAAACTCTAGCTCACATAGCTCAGTACTGGGTATGCTGTGGCATCATCGGGCACAGTGTTCCTGACAGTTTGACAGTCCATCCTCGTGTGGCTGAGTTATGTGACTTTGTCCTCACCCACAACTATTTTCAATTTGGGGACAATGTATACCTTCAAGTCAGTTGCACTTCTATGGGTACCTGCATGGTCCCACAATATGCCAACATTTTTATGGCTGAACTTGAACAACACTTCCTCAGCTTTGTTCCCTGCCACTCTTCCTCTGCTTATGCTACATTGATGACCTCTTCATCTTATGGATCCATAGGAAGAATTTGAAAGGGATATCAACAATTTCCACCCCCACCATCTACCTTAGCCTTGACCAGTAAACATAAGAAAGATATCCACTTCCTTGACACTACAACTAAATGGTAATCACATAAACATCACCCTATACCAGAATTGTACTGCCCATTATTTTTACCTACATGCTTTTAGCTTCCATCCAGGACACATTGCACGATTGATTGTCTACAGCCAAACCCTAAAATACAACTGGATTTCTCCAATCTCACAGACAGAGGCAGACACACAATCTTGATGAGGCATTCTTAAAACTTAAATAACCACCTGGAGTTGTGAGGAAACTGATTAACAGAGCCAGACAAATACCCAGAAGTCAATTACTTCAAGGCCCAACAAGGGAAATAACAGAACACCACTTGTCGTCACCTACAGCCCCATTTAAACCCCTCCAGGGCATCAATGGCGATCTACCATCTATCGTATAAAAATGATCCCTCACTTTCACAGGCCTTGGGAGTCAAACCAATCCTTGCCTACAAACAACCTCTCTCCCACAAACTCAAGCAAATCCTTTCCAGCAGCCACACATCCCACCTCAGATATATTCACCTAGGAAGCTACCTGTGCAACAAGCCCTGTTGCCCACATATCTTTTTATCCACATATCTTTAAAAGTGACACCGTCACAGGATGTAACCACATAAGCCACAACATCAGGGGCTCTTACAACTTCACTTCCTCTAATGTGATATATGCCATCAATTGTCAGCAATTCCCCTCTGCTATGTATATTGATCAAACCAGTTAGTCTCTATGACACAGGATAAATGGATACAAATCATATATCAGAAATGGTATCACACATAAATCTGTAGGGAGGCATTTTAACCTGCTTGGTCACTCAGTCATGGATTTAGGAGTAGAATTTCTTCTACAAAGAAATTTCAGTATCCATTTACAGAGTGAGTTTGCAGAACTAGAATTAATCTACAGATTTGACACTGTTACTTTAGGCTTGAATAAAGACATTAACTGGTTGAGGTATTACAAAATGTAGTTTCTAAGGGCATATCTAGACTACACTAGACTTCAAAAGAGGATATGCAAATTCAGCGGGAATTTGCATATCTTCTTTTGAGTTCACTTTCAAAAGTGGCACTTTCAAAAGTGAAAGTAATTAAGACGTGGTTTTGTTGGCGAACCCATCCATTTGTCTACAAGCCGCTTTTCCTTTAAAAATGAGGATTACATGGCTTGTCAACAAACAGGAGGGTTTGCCAACAAAACCACATCATAATTACTTTCACTTTTGAAAGTGCCACTTTCAAAAGTGAGCTTGAAAGAAGATATGCAAATTCCCGCTGAATTTGCATATCCTCTTTTGAAAGTCTAGCATAGTCTAGATATGGCCTAAGGTGCCACAGGACTACTTATTATTTTTAAAGTTACAGACTAACATGGCTACTCCTCTGAGACATTAGGATATTGAGGGAATGTCTATACTGGGGAGTTATTTCAAAATAACACCCGTGATTTCAAAATAACAAGGTGAGCGTACACAGTACCAAGCCTGATATTTCAAAATAATGGGATTGATATTTTGAAATAATAACTCCTGATTGTGAAGAGGAATAATCTTATACCAAAATAGTTATTTTGGGAGTTGTTAGTTTGAAATATATTTTTTTTAAATAATCTGGTAATGTAGACATAGCCTCAGAGTGAGGGATTTTGCACATATTGAGAGGCAGAAAGTTAGGTGTCAAGTTAAAGCAAACATGTGAGCATAGAGTGAGTATAGTAACCGCCAGGGTTAGGCAGCAGCCAAGCAAGGAGTTTGTGGATTGCTATGGTACCTGAATTCATGTATGGATATGGGCCTCAGTGCACTCAAGCCTACACACCATTATATAGCAGCAGACGCAGCAGCAGATACAGTGAAACTCATGGATACATTTCTATTATAATCCCCAGTTTTCAATATCCTAACTTTCTGAATTATTCATTCCTGAGGCTAAATTTTTCCAGGCTAAATTTCAACCACAGATGTTTGTTTGTTTGTTGAATATTTGAACAACCATGTGCACAATTCTCTCTTGATACGGCACAATGCTACGTGACATGCACTTTCACTGCAGTATAGTTTAATGCGAACATGTGAATACTTTCATTCACTTAACTACTTTCATGTGCCTACAAGTGCTTTGCTATATCAGGGCCAGAACATTCAGCACTTTGCAGGACAGAGTGTCTAATCTGCTAGTCCCAGTCAATTCCACAAAGGAGGCATCTCCAATGACACATACATTTAAAGAATGGCAGTTTGTTTTACTGGCCACATGACTGACTGTAAATGAACCATTTAATCAAAACTCTTAATCTATAATTTGTAACTCAGAAATGTGTATTCAGTACATCACAAAGCCTCAAAAGCTCATACATACCTGACAATTCCAGTTCTGAATTGCTTGGCACTTCTACAATCCAGAAAGTTCCTTTATATCTCTAATGGCCTTCTTTGACTCAGCTTTAATCAAAGTGAGTTTATGCCATTAATCATCTAACCTACTTCTGATTTAATCAGAATAAATTAACAATTTCTCTTTGGTAAAAACGAAGATTGTGTTATAAGGCCAACCAGAACATTTTTTTCCTTGTAAATCTTTCATATGCCCTTAATATTATGCTGCTTTCTTTCTTCACTAGGTAACCCTTTGCCACACTGCACTGGGATTTGATTTACTAAAGATAAAATTAATTAAATATAATCAGGATCAGCAGCCACTGTTCAAAAAGGGATCAATCAGAAATTGTTTTCACACTTCCTTACAATGGCTTGGCTGAGACAAAGTCTTTTCTGCTGGTGTTGAATTCATTTGTGTTTGTACTATTTAAAGCATAGCTCATTTAAGGGCACCAGCTTTTCAACACCAGTGGATAAAACAGGCATTGTGAAAGAAGGGGTGTGTCTAGACTACAGGATTTTTTCCAAAAAAGCAGCCTTTTTCGAAAAAACTTCCCCTGCATCTAGACTGCTGCTGCGTTCTTTCGAAAGTAAATCAAAAGAACGTGGCAGCTTTTTCAACCGCGGAAAACCTCGTTTTATGAGGAAGAACGCCTTTTCTCAAAAGTTCTCTTTCGAAAAAAGGCGCTATGTAATGCAAACTGCGCTTTTTCAAAAGAGAGCATCCAGACTGCCTGGGTGCTCTCTTTCAAAAAAGCGGCTTGCTTTTTCGAAAGTAATGGTTGTAGTCTAGATTCTCTTTTTTGAAAGAGGCTTTTTCAAAAGTATCTTTCAAAAAAGCCTCTTTCAAAAGAGGCTTTCAGTCTAGACATAGCCAAGGTGGAAGACTTGTCATAAAAGATTTGAACTATTTGGGTGTGCAGTACCACCTACAGCATGGCTCAGGCTTAAATCATTATATCCATCAAAGACAAAATGTAGGATAATTAATACTTAATGTAATCATTTTAACCTCTAGATTTAAATATTAGAGATCATAGAAGCCAACTCCACAAATATGGTATTGTTTTTAAAACTGCACACGAGTAACTTTTCAGGTAGACTAAACCTGCCAGTTGAGTGGTCATTACAAGCAGATGCTTGCTGCTATTGCTACTAGTGGCTACTCTGATGGAGGGATGAGGATAAGTGTGGAGATCAGGGAGGTAGATGTAATGTTTAGAATAAATGATATTGTAATGTCTGTTGTTACCAGATTTGCCCAATACTCTGGGGTATGCTCATTTATCAGGGTTACCCTGATGGGACTGGGGGAAGGTTAACAATTCTATCAGTGTGTTGTTGGTGCTTACTTGTGCTCTCATATGGAGCTGAATTCTCCCTGCTGCCAACTCCCCCTCCCACTGGAGCTCTCCTGCAGGAACTAGGTTCCTCAGGATGGGGTTCTTACCACCTTGGCAACACACACAGACACTCACACCCACTAATCAGAGCACGTCTGAGAGGACTGGGTACTCAGAACTCCCAAGCTGACCCCCTCATATGTCCCTGGACTCAGCTGACTGGGTTTCACAGCAATGCCACACTGCACCCTCATGTGCCTTTGGACTCTGTGGGCTGGATTAAACAGCACTTTAAGCTGCCATCCTCATAAGCCCCCAGGTTCAGCACCCCCTATCCCCACTTTCACACCACAGTCATTCACTGGTAAACCACAGGATGAGCAAACCCCACAGGATTTTGGGCACTAAAGGGATCTTTTGCTTGGGTACAAGAAGCGTTGTTGCAGAGCGAATGGGGAAGCCAAAACAACACCCCTTAAGGAAGAGTGAGCAAAAGAGAAAGAAAGAGAGAGAAGCAACCAGCTTAACAATGAAAGTGATTTATTTCTGAGTAGTGAATAGATATCAAAAAGTTACAATATTAAATCTAACAATTACAATATTAAATCTAAATTGAAACTGATTACAATGTTAGGTAACCATATAACAGTTTACACAGGGCAGGGTCAGGAGGCTATGCTTAGAGAGATAGTTGATGAGACAGAGAAAGAGAGAGAGAGACCTCACCACTCCACGGAGCTTGCACTGATCGGGGTTCCCAGATGATGATGGTAGCCGGGGGTCCAGAGGGCAGGAGAAAAGCAGGACAGAGCCCCCAGCACGATCCGACAGGAGATGAAGAAGTCTCAATGGAACTGATGCAGTTTAAGTCCAGGTATCAGAACAGTTTTTCTTGGGGCAAATATAGAATTTTTATAGGGATAGTTCAAAGAGAAAGAGGAGAGACAACAGAGACTGATCACCCCTGGTTATGGGTGATGTTCCTTGAACAAGCTCACAATGCAACTAGGCAGTTTCAGTATTTTAGATGTCAATAGGATCGTTACTAGAATTGGTCTGATAATGACTAATTTGGGTGTGAGCAGGCCTAGGTTAATTAGCATCTGGAGCAGGGATTTCCCATCAGGCAGTGCTTCTCTGCTTTCGGTGTCCCATAGTTCACCGCACTGTTGGTTCTTGCCTTGGAAGAGCTGCTCTCCATTCTGTATGCTAATGAGATGTCCCTCTGTTTCATCTTTAATGCAAATGAGGCTGGGGTGTTTCCTTAATTGTATCACCCTTGTCTGAAGCAGTTTAGGTGTGTCTTCCCAGGCCTTTTCATTGCTTTGTCTTTTGATTCTAGCAGAGGCCTAAGGGGAAGGGGGGGATGGTTTTCCATGAATGTCACTCCCTGGCTCCCAAAAGCACAGGGCTGGTAGGTAACCATGTATGTATAGAGTGTGGTGCAGTAGGGTCAGGGAGCAATGCAGAGTTCTCCTATTGGGGTGCAGGAGGTTGGTAGGAATAAGCTTGCCCTCATCTAAAGGACCCTTCCCAGTGAGGAGAGTACAAAAAGGGATATATATAAACGCTCAGACTGAATTATAACTAAAGGGATAACCAAATTAATGATGCCCTAAAAATCTGCCAGTTCCCTCTGTTTCTTAGAAGGCACGCTGAGCTTTTATTTACCCAACAGGAGTCATTTCCACATAAATACCATAATAAAGACACAAACATTTTGTCCAAAAAGCCATTGATCAAACAGAAAAGCAAATACACTGTATTCTAGCCAGCTGTTCTGTTCAAACTGAGATGAAGCGCAATAAAATTAGGAGGCCTATTGGGTAGGACTAGCTGGACAAAAAAATTCCATTTTATGAACAATGTTAAGGTTTTGACATTTGTTTTTATTCTGTAAGGTTCTGACTTGACATGTGGGAGACCTAGATTCAAATCCTCGCTCTGCCTGATTTGAAGTAGAGCTTGAAGATGAGTCTTTCATATCCCAGATAAGTGCCATAATCACTAAGGGTACATCTTCACTGTGGAACTATTTGGGGATACTGGAAGCATCCTGAAATAGCTATTCCTCATCTATTGAAGCAGCCCATTATTTCAAAATAGATTTCCAAATAACAGGCAGCTTATACCAACATCCCGCTAGCCCTCATTCCACAAAGGTCAAGGGGAATTTTGGACTAGCATTGTTTAGATATCACCAAATTACAAAATAAGATATTTTGAAATAGTATTGAAATAAGCTACGCAAATTGCATAGCAGAAATTGCATAGCTTATTTTGAGGTAAGGGTGCTGTGTGGATGCACCCTAAGGTAGTGGCTATTCAATGGAAGTCGGGTGGTGTGTAATGTGAGTAAGGATGTGTCTACACAGCACCCTTCCCTTGAAATAAGCTACTCAATTCACGCTATGAAAATTGCATAGCTTATTTCGAGGTTATTTCGAAATAAAGGGCTATTTTGACAAATCCCTTAAAGTGACACAGATCCCACAATAGCACACCTGTTATTTTGAAATATATTTTGAAATAACAGGTGTGTTTAAAGAGCCAGAATAGCTATTTAGGGATACTGGAGGTATGCTTAAATAGCTCTGCTCTGTAGACGTAGCCTAAGAGTGGTTCCATTGATATCAATGAAACTACTTAAAGAGAAAGACACTGGTCAACATGAAAAAGGATTACAAAATATTACCCTTAATTAATTAATGGGAATGACAGAATTGGTTTGTGTGAATATGAACACCTGTGAACATCTGTGAACCCAACCAAACTTAAATCTTTTCAAAGAGCCTATCAGAATCTTAACAAAAAGACTGAAGGGGCCTGACCTAGGATATGCCAGAACTTAGCTAATGTCGGAACTTCTCTGAGCTGTGAGAACTCAAACTACAGCGCCTCCGCCAAACCAATCGAATCTTTGTTGAAATGATGCTGAGGGAAGGGGAAGGAGATAGGAAAGGAAGGGCTGAAGGATGGGGTAGAAAAGATTTCAATGTAATTGGCAGACAAAATCTTTCTAAAAGATTTTGCCAGTAAAAAAGAGATCTTGAATCATTTCTATGGATGCACCAACTGCTTTTGATAAGCAGAAGGGGAAACATTCCCCTTATCAAAGGAAGACATTTTCATAGTTTTATCTGACTAAATAAAACAAATACAACCCCTATACAATCAGTGTAGCTGTCTGACTCCCATTGGAAGGGTAAGATAGATGAGCCTGATACAACCTTGGATAATAGAGCTACCTGTCTCTTTTAATGATTCATTAAATAATAAATCAAGGAACTAGAAAGGGGGAGGACTTTAATAAAACATACTGGAGAATTTCTGAAATGACAGCCAGGGCTCTCCAGCACCCACGGGTTTCACACCAGACTTGTGCTCTTTGCTTCCAAGGCCCTCTGGTCTGGCAACATCCTTGGTCCTTCTGGTCCATGGATGCTGATGGATCACAGATTCTCAGATTTGGGAGGTTCAACTGCAGATGGGTTGAGAATTCAGTGCACATATTATTAGATAGCGATTTACATGTATGAGTAAATTTATTTTTCTTTAAAAGAAAATATGTGGAGATATGTTTGTTGAAGATTATAATCTAGAGACAGTTCCTCATAAGGGACAGCCTTCTGAACATAGGACTTTCAAGATGTGCCCTGGAAGGAGGGATTGAGAACAGCCTATGGTGTGAGGAGCTCATCTCAGAAATTCTCCAGTTTGTTTTATAAAAGTCCTCCCCCTTTCTAGTTCCTTGGTTTATTATTTAATGAATCCTTATTTAATGAATCCAGCCTGTAGTACATTTCCATAAATCTAATCTGTCAACTACCTAGGCAGGACAAGTTACCAGCACATCATTCTTGAACAGTCCCTTACCACTCTGCTTTCCTTAAATTTAGTCAATATTTTATTGAACTTCCATTTTTCCTCTTCAAACATAAAGTTGTTATAAATAATCAATGCTTCCTCTCCAACAATATGCACAATGGGCCTCAGAGAAGAGGTGGGGTAAGAGGGGGCTGGACCTTGAAGAGGGGCAGGGCAGGCATGTTTGTTTTTGTGCAATTAAAAAGTTGGCTACCTTAATCCCTGCCTTCAGGGTACATCACCACATTCTTGTGTGCATAGTACTGTCCCTTAAGAGGAAGCATCTCTAAATTATAATCTTCTACAAAAATATCTCGATAGGTTTCATGCATTAAGATGTGCATGTCCCAACTTCAAGCCCCACTGCCAATGCTATGCTCAAGGGGTGTGGAATTATTTGAATGACTGTGGATTCACCTCCTAGCAAAAGGAAAGCACACATGTTGCAGAAACTGGATCCTCTTCTCTTTACTTAATGCACTAGTCTTCATGATTCCCTTTATTTGATTGGGGCATGTCAGGATTAGTCATTGCAAGCGGCTAGATGTTTTGTTACCTTCAGGGACATAAGATATCACTACCAAATTAAAGAAGAAAAGGATTTCTATGGAAGGGTTTGCCAGGGCTAGTTGCAGACAAAATGGTGTTCCAGGTGAGGAGTATTTTCAGCACACTCCCCCGCACCCCATGCATTAAGCTTTTGAATATATCATATTATTGCATTTGTAGCCTATTTCACAGCTTTGATGCAGAATTTTAACTTGTGATTAATCCCTGTCATATAAAATGATAAATTTATGGTGCTAGGATCTGTAAATTTGTAATTCCTTAATCCATAATACATCAAAAAGCAATTTTCTCTCTAAGCATATGGAAAGTTCTTAATTTTAAGAATAACTGAATTATAGTAACACCAGGACATTGAATTGTACATGAACATTGGGTGGCTCACTATTAAAGAGTGTTAAAGTAAGTAAAAGTCTTGAAATGTTAACCCTAGTTTTTAGTTCACAGGGTTATTTTTCTTGTCCTTGTGCTCAAGAACTGAAGCACAGCATCAGATTGATTGACAGAGTGGCCAATGGTATTTAAAGTGATAAAATAGGAAGCAACATCAGTCTGTCATAGGCCATCTTTGATAAAAAATATGTTTTAATGAGACTGAGTTTCAAAAAGCTGCACTTACCACTTTACCATGTCTGGCAGCATGAACAAAATCCTCCCAGCTATCCTCACATTAGGAAAAATGTCCTTCAGCTCTGAATCATGAATGAACCAGAGAACTTAGAATAGAGAATACTTCCTGTGGTGAAATGTGATAATTGTTGTCCAATTTGACACACATGTCTTTATCATCAATGTCCTAAAATTACCCATGGATGAGTATCTAGGGAAGGCCTGTGCAACTGTTTAAGAGCATAGGATTTTTTTTTTCATGATTGGACATAAAAGGGAACCAAAGAGATCTGTGAGGGGAACTGGATGGAATAACATCTGTTCAGTTTCTGCCTTTGTTGGTATAAGGGTTTTAGTATTCTGGAACAAATTTAACCTTTGTAACATGATAAAAGTGTAAGTAAGCATGGAAGTCCAATTTCAGTGGCAGTTTTCCTGGTGGCATTCCCTACAGTGTTGGTTGCATGAAGATATTTGGGCTAGTCTACTAAGAAGTACCACTTTTATCGTCACTAAATTTACAAATACAATTGGGGGACATGCTACTTTGGAAAACTGGCTGAGAAAGGACATCATATAGATTTCCCAAGAAGTTAGGGTATGTCTACACTACAGCACTAATTTGAACTAACTTAATTCGAATTAGTTAATTCGAACTAAGCTAATTCGAATTAGTGCGTCTAGACCTAAAAACTAATTCAAATTAGTGTTTTGCTCATTCAAACTAGCATGTCCACATTGTGTGTATCCTGAAGCGAAGTTAAGGCTGGCTGGAACCAGTGCTGGCAGGGCATCAGGTTAGGACTTAGAGTGTGGAGCTGCTGCCTCAGGCTAGCCGAGGGCTGTGCTTAAAGGGACCCAACCTCCACCCTGGACAGACAGTTCTCAGGGTTCCCCGCTTGCTTGTCTACCTTGATGAGGGACAGAAAAGCAGTCCTGGCTTGGAGTGCCCTGAGTGCCACACTCGGCACATCACAGCACTCGTCCATCAACCCGGCTGCACTTCTCACAGCCTGCCATCGGGGGGGGGGGGAATCAAACGGGGGGCTGTCAGGATCCAAGAGGCCCTGCAGGAGAGCTTCCACCCTGAGGAGCCCACAGAGACACCCCAGTCCTCCCCACTGGGGGCTCATATCCCATTCCTCCCTCACCTCCTTCCACTTACCCCTCCCTAGCCCCCCTTCCTGATGTAAAAAATAAAGGACACGTGTGTTCAAAAATAGAAACTCTCTTTATTTAACAAAATTGGGGGGGGGGATTAACCTCTGGGGAGACTGGGAAAAGGAGGTGGGAGAGGGGAAGAGAGAGGGTGGAAGAGGGGAGGGGGAAACCTGGGAGGAAGGAGCTGGAAGGGGGAAGCCAGGGGAAGAAGGAGGAGGGAAGTATAAAACTATGGTACGCCATATCTTCAGTACTGTGTACAGATGTGGTCTCCTCACCTCAAAAAAGATATATTGGGCTTGGAAAGGGTTCATAAAAGGGCAACTACAATGATTAGGGGTTTGGAACAAGTCCCACATGAAGAGAGGCTAAAGAGACTGGGACTTTTCAGCTTAGAAAAGAGGAGACTGAGGGGGGATATGATAGAGGTCTATAAAAGCATGAGTGGTGTGGAGAGGATGAATAAAGATATGTTCTTCATTCGTTCCCATAATAGAAGGACTAGAGGACACCAAATGAAATGAATGGACAGCAGGTTTAAAACTAATAAGTGAAAGTTCTTCTTCACACAGCACATAGTCAACATGTGGAACTCCTTGCCACAGGAGGCTGTGAAGGCTAGAACTATAACAGAGTTCAAAGAGAAGTTACATAAATTCATGGAGGTTGGGTTCATGGAGTGCTATTAGCCAGGGGATAGGAACAGTGTCCCTGGCCTCTGTTTGTGGAAGGCTGGAGATGGATGACACGAGACAAATTGCTTGGTCATTGTCTTCGGTCCATCCCCTCCGGGGTACCTGGTGCTGGCCTCTGTCGGGCTACTGGGCTAGATGGACCTTTGGTCTGACCCAGTATGGCCATTCTTATGTTCTTATGTTCTAAGCTCAGGGCTTATGGTTGGGGGTCTCACTGGATCAACTTGATTTTCATGGAAACCTGCTCCTGGGTTTGCATGTGCCCTTTGGTGGCCAGGCTGGCAGCTATCCTGCCCTGAACGGCTGCATTCCTGTGCCTAGTGCCGAGGTCGTGGCTGTTGGAGGTCTCCTCCCAAACCTCGATGAGATCCACGATCTTCGCACTAGACCAGACGGGTGCCCACCTCTTGTGGCCCCAGGCAGGCTCCTGTGAGCTGCCAGCCTGGTCCTGGAAAGAGGTGGAGAGCTGGGTGGCTGGCTCATGCCGTGCCAGGTGCAGGGTCTGCTGGCTGGGTGCTGGCAGGCTTGCAACTGGCATGAGCACTGTAGCCAAACCATGCCTCTTTAAGGGCTTCGGAGCCAGGAGGGGGGCAGAAAAGTTTCCCTGGCTTGGCCCATGTGGCCACCAGGGCAAGCTGGGAAGGGCTAGCCTCCAACTAGTTTGAATTAAGTGGCTACACAGCCCTTAATTTGAACTACTTAATTTGAACTAGGCATTAGTCCTCATAGAATGAAGTTTACCTACTTCAAATTAAGTGCTCCGCTAGTTCGAATTAAGTTCGAACTAGCGGTTTGCATGTATAGACGCTGTGAAAGTTAATTCGAACTAACGGCTCTTAGTTTGAATTAACTTTGTAGTGTAGACATATCCTTAGGCTACGTCTACACTGGCCCCTTCTTCGGAAGGGGCATGCTAATTATGAACTTGGAAATAGGGAAATCCGCGGGGGATTTAAATAAACATGGCCGCTGCTTTTTTTCCGGCTTGGGGAAAAGCCGGAAAAAAGCGTCTAGACTGGCGCGATCCTCCGGAATAAAGCCCTTTTCCGGAGGATCTCTTATTCCTACTTCGAAGTAGGAATAAGAGATCCTCCGGAATAGGGCTTTATTCCGGAGGATCGTGCCAGTCTAGACGCTTTTTTCCGGCTTTTCCCCAAGCCGGAAAAAAAGCGGCGGCCATGTTTATTTAAATCCCGCGGGGGATATTTAAATCCCCGCGGATTTCCCTATTCCCAAGTTCATAATTAGCATGCCCCTTCCGAAGAAGGGGCCAGTGTAGACGTAGCCTAATTAGAGATTAAAGGTTTTCCCTTTTCTAACACTAAAGCAACCATATGATCTGCATCCCTCAGCAGAGTGAGAATACTTGCAGCTAAAACACATCCCAGTGTATCCAGGTGCCCTCAGACCGCTTCATACATATGCGACAGGACTCTCCAACAATCAGGCATCTTTGGAAAGAGGTGGACACAGGAGTGAAATCGAGTTTTACTCCAGCATCCAACCACAAGCTTCTGGCAAATAGAGGCTAGGTTCACTTTAGAGCAGGGTTTTATATCCCTACCTATCCTGGCTAAGGACTGTTGATGGATCTATCCTCCATTTACTTATCTAGTTGAGGAGTTTTTTTTTAAACCCTGATATAGTTTGGGCCTCCACCGCATCCTCTGATGAAGAGTTCTATTAGTTCTTTCTTCTTGTTTTTAACCTAGCTGTTAATTTCATTTTGTGTTTCATTTTGTGACCCCTAGTTCTTGTGTTATGACAGGGGCCAAATGTGATTACCTTTTATCCCTTTAAATTTGGTCCCAGCTGCAAAGAAGATTGGAACTGAGCTCCCCCCATACTTAGCTCCTAAATAATACTTCTTGGGGTGATCTTTTATTTTCTATGAGGGAACACAGACAGTAGTAGGGAGAGCAAAAATCTATATTCCATAGTGTTAGAAAATCATCAAACATTGTGCGTTGAGCATGGCCAAAAGAAAGTAATACTATGTCTTTATATTGCTGTGTAGAAAGGAATTTTGTAAGTATCTCTGGAGTCTCATTAAATATGTTCTTTATTAGTCAACACTTGCACATTACAAATCTGAAAACATGAGTACAATCTCATAATTAGAAATTAAGTCAATGAAGTTAACAATATAGCAGCTGTGCAGTCACTTCACGTCAATTCATTCTTATTTTTCATTCACTGACTCATGATGCTCCACCCCAGAACTCCTTGGGGTGGCTAACTTTGACTGCCACTAAATTTGGCAATGGGGTTAACAGAAATTGAGGAAAAGTGCAAAAAGAAAATCATGTGACTAAGTTGATAAAGCAGAGAAGGTAGTAGCAAACACTCAAAATAATGGTTGCAATGATACTCTATTCTGACAGCAGAGGTCAACTTACTCACTGGATACTACCTGCAGTAGTTAAAGCTAAGTACAGTATATTGTATTCTGAATAAATTGCTCTGCAGACTTGTGTGCAATAAATAATATAGAGAAACAGAGTAGGTTATCTAGTTCATTACATAGCCAATACAAGATATTTTCTAGTTATTTTCTAGTGCCACTATATGCATGTCTGTGCATGTAACCACAGCCTTTTTTGCTGCTATATGTACTGCAAGCTCATATCCAGTTACTTAACTACTTACAGTCCTAGATCACTTTTTATAATATTGCTTTCCAAGTGTCTTCTGAAAATCTGGGTATCTGGATTGTGGTTTCCAAATGTATTTGCTTGAATGTCTGACAAACACGCTATCATCAATTAACACACAGGTTAATTGTAGTGATAGTGAGGAACTGAAAGGCAATGGATATTATCAGATACAAATGTAAAGTCATATTTCTATGAATATGTAACTTTGAACTCAGAGAAAAGAATAATATATATCAAGAAAAGCCAAACAAGATATAGTTGAAACTTGGATATACCATGTGTATATAGAAAATACTGTTGGCTCTAATAATGCTTCATGTATCGATTTTACTATAGTCATAGTTACTAAACTCCAAGGCTGTGTCTACACTGGCACCCTTTTCCGTAAAAGTGATGCAAATGAGACACTTCGGAATTGCAAATGCCGCGGGGGATTTAAATATCCCCCATGGCATTTGCATGAACATGGCTGCCGCTTTTTTCCGGCTCAGGGTTTTGCCAGAGAAAAGCACCAGTCTAGACGGGATCTTGCGGAAAATAAGCCCTTTTCTGGAAGATCCCTTATTCCTACTTGAAAGTAAAAAGTAAATCAAAAGAATGTGACAGTTTTTTTGACCACGGAAAACCTCGTTTTATGAGGAAGAACGCCTTTTTTCAAAAGTGCTCTTTTGAAAAAAGGCTCTATGTAATGCAAACTGTTCTTTTTCAAAAGAGAGCATCCAGACTGCCTGGGCGCTTTCTTTCGAAAATGCAGCTTGCTTTTTTGAAAGTACTGGTTGTAGTCTAGACACTCTTTTTTGAAAGAGGCTTACAGTCTAGAAGTAGCCTTGATTTTCAGAAGTGCTCAACTGTCATAAAGCCCTTGATGCTAAAAGAAGCGTTAAGTGCTCATCACAACATCTTTAAAAAACAGATCCATTTAAAAGGAACATCAAATCTATTTTTACTTAGGTGTATAAATTTGGATTTGATATGGCTTTTGTCATCTGAATTTGATATATCTAAGAAAGAAAACATAAGAAGAACTGGGACAATCAAATTACAGAGACAAACAAATCAGATTCTTCCAAAGTAATGATGTAAATTCAAATAAATAACAGGTTTCATTGTGTTATCAGAAAAGCTTTCTCCATAAACTTATAAAAAATGGGAAGTAGGTAACTATAAAGAGAAGTACAGAAAGATTCAAAGCTTTTTTTACATATGTATTTATTTTTCATCTGATTCTTTTTCTTCTTTCAGAATCATCACAGCAGTTTACAAAATATTATTATTATGGGGATTATGAAATGCTTCAATAATGCATCAACAAATAGAGACAACTGAGAATGGAAGAATTCTGCTCTCAGACTAGTCATATAAACAGCATTCAGAGATAAAAAAATGTCCTGATTCCATCTAGTATTTGGATTCACCTCCCATTGAAGGACAGTAGAGTATGGAATGAGTAGCTACTTCAGAATTAGTTCTATAGAGTTTTATAAACAATAAACATGCAACTGTTAAACATTCTATAACAACAATATCATTCCTATTATTCAGCTTTTGAGTGGCAAAATACTGGAATCAGAAACTGAGGGACTTTGCAAGATCATAAGTACATGGTGATATAGTCAGAACTCTGGAAAGTCAGGAACAAAAACATTACCTTCAGAACTTTCTTATGCTGAATCTATTGCATGTTGGATCTAGTCAAGGTGAATTTAGTGAGCTTGATGTGGATACTGTGCAGACATGATCAATAGAGATATAATTATATAGTTCACTGATTGTTTGTCAATGATTTGATTTAAAGTGCAGCCAGCAACCAGGTGTTCATGCAATCATTTCTATTACAGCAATTTGAAATAATCTTTGACATATTATTGTTCAAGTCCTTATAAAACCACAAAACAGACATCTAGAGTGAGAACTATTCAAGATGCATACAATCTGCTGCTTCACTAAATTACCATTTTTCTTACTCCAAAATCCATGTGATCCTTTACAAATAATGAGACACTAGAAAACTGACAAATCTCATAAAGGAATTGATGTGTTAATTTCTATCAAGATTGCTTTGTTTATTGCCTTCATCCATTTGTTTAATGCAACTTAGGGTGACATAATGGAAAGACAAAGCGTTCATAGATAGAAAATAGAAGCAGTTACATCTCTATCCTTAATCCATTTAGTTATACAGTTCTGATCATAGTTCATCTGGAGAATTTGCTAATGAAGTGGAGAGTAGTGAGATGATGCCAAAAATATACATTTAAAAGTTACTATTCATTTAATTGAGCACATAGGCTGTGTCTACACTGGCATGAATTTCCGGAACTGCTTAAAATGGAATACTATTCTGTTTTCAGTTTTTCCGGAAAAGGAGCGTCTACATTGGCAGGCTGCTTTTCTGGAAAAGCCCTTTTTCCGGAAAAGCGTCTGTGGCCAATGTAGACGCACTATTCCGGAAAAGAGCCCCGATCGCCATTCTTGCGATCGGGGCTTTTTTCCGGAAAAGACTACTGGGCTGTCTACACTGGCCCTTTTCCGGAACAGTGTTCCGGAATAAGGACTTATGCCCGAGCGGGAGCAGAATAGTTTTTCCGGAGTAGCGGCTGATTTTGTACAGTAGAGCATCGTTGCTTTTCCGGAAATTCAAGGGCCAGTGAAGACAGCTCGCAGCTTATTCTGGAAAAGCGGTTGATTTTCCGGAATAAGTGGCCCAGTGTAGAAACAGCCATAGAGTATTACACATGTATGGTTCAAGCACAATGTATGAGTTCTATGTAATTAGAATAATATAATCCAGATATTTAAAATATATTATTGAAAGAAATTGTGTCCACAGTGACAAAGCTCATCCTGTGCATGGGAATGACAGCACTTAAGATTTCTTGATAAAAGCAGAAATTCTGGTGCCTCAGGTTTCTCATTTTACACTATGTTGTAAGCACTGCCATTGAAAAATCAAATCAAGTAGTGTGATCTACCCAAGTTTCTTATCTGTAGATCCTCTTCCCCTGCCTGTACCTTGCTCCTTGCTTTTCACAGAAAAGAGATCATTGTAAGGAAGGACAGAATAAAAATACAATCAGCAGAAGATCTGATACTTTGTTCAGATGACTGGAATGCAAATGCTTATCAGGTGGTCAGGCAAGGAGTTCTTAGGCACATTGGATATAGTCAGTGATAATGAAATATTTGTGCACTTCTGGGATTGAGATTAGTTAACATATTCCTGAAATGGGTTCGAATCATGCTGTTTAAGTTGTATTGTGCATAAAGTAAAATGTATCAGTGATGACCCTCCATGTTAAAACCAAAATTACCCCAAATCTCCCTTATTTTTAACTAACTATCTGGTCAATCTTCTTTTTAAAAAAGACTGCAGGACAAAGGAGGACACAGATCAGGAGAAGAATTGAATAGTAAGTCAAAGAAGAGTGGTGGTGATGAGTGGTGATTTGGGGTGTGAAAATCAGTGACAATACAGAAGTATTTCTCCTTGACTAAGAATATGGCAAAGTTGAAAGAGAAATAACGAGTGATACCTCAGGTATAGCCAACTATGTTAGGAAAGAATGTATCTGGCACATCATTCAACCGCAAAGTAACTAACACAATTGGCATTTATGAGGCCATCATTAGACTACAAAAGTGAAGTTCATCACTCTCTTGATGGTATTATTGTTTCAGTCTAGCTGCTTGCATATTTAACAAGGAAGCAGTGCACTGATTTGCATGTTAAATGTTTTTTTCTATCCACCTGAATGGATAGAGACCTGATACTAAAGTCTTAGATTCATTATACAGTAAAATCTGCAGAAAAAAACTTTAATTCTGTGCCTTCTATGGATTTTCTGCTTCTGTGAGTCTCTATGACTCCTACCCATCCATCAGCCAATGGTCACAACGATATAGACTCAGTCATGTAATCAGGAGTGAGATGGACTGGTACTAAATCCATCATTTTGTTAAAAGACTGATTTTGAAAACCAGGCATGTTAAATTACAAGCACAAGAAAGTGCATAATGTCAAAGATATGTACCTGGTGGCGACTATTGTGCATACACCTCATTACTGAGCATATAGTGGGGCATGAGAGGAGAGGAAAGAGAACAAGGCATTCTAGGGGTTTAGGAAGGGATGGTCTCTGTTGCATTAGAGATGGTCTACACTCATACTTAGCCAATACAAATTACATCTCTCAGGGGTGTGAAAAAGACATCCCACGGAGTGACATAATTTACATTGACCTAAGCACTGTCCACTGGCACTATATGAGAGAGGTAACTTCTTCTGTTGACATGGCTTCCACCTCGATCAGGGGTGGAATAATCATGATGAGACTCTCATCTGTCAGTATAGTGCATCTTCCCCAGAAACCCTTATGGAGGGACAGATCCATCTATGAAGCTGTGCTGATGTAATGTTTGAGTGTAGACTTGTCCTTAGATACATATCTCACATTTGTACTTCTCACTTACTTGGTGTCTGAAAAAAGAAAAAGAAAAGTCAAAGTGAAAGGAGGGACACAGGTCTTGCTTTCCCACCAACGGTATGTCTACACTTGCAGCCTATTTCGGAATAGGGCTGCAAATGTAGGCATTCAGAATTGCAAATCAAGCCTATGATTTAAATATCCCGTGCTTGATTTGCATCTTCCCGGCCGGGCGCCATTTTTTGAAATTTACAAGCCCGGAATAACTGCTCGCGTCTGCATGCGGCAGTGAAATGGGCGTTCGAAATAAAGCCCTATTTCAAACTACCTGTTATTACTCCTGCAATGAGGTTTAACAAGTAGTTCAAGATAGGGCTTTATTTTGAATGCCTGTTTCATTGCTGCATGTAGCAATGCTGCATGCAGGGCAGTTATTCCGGGCTTGTAAATTTCAAAAAATGGCGCCTGGTCGGGAAGATGCAAATAAGCGTGGGATATTTAAATCCCGGGCTTGATTTGCAATTCTGAATGCCTACATTTGCAGCCCTATTCCGAAATAGGCTGCAAGTGTAGACATACCCAACTGACAGAGCTTTTGGAGAATGGTGAATGGGACATTCTGTGTGTAGTGTTGGAGTAAGCCCAGACAAAACTTTGGACATATGAAACAGCAATCTTCTAGTGTAATATGAACACTGTGTGCCTCCAGTATAGTCCATTCAACATAGTTGCCTGTGCCTGGGGCACACATGTTTGCATCTTGTTATATAACAAGTAGAATTAGTGCTGGTTGAAGTTTTCCATCCAAATATTTTTGATGGATTAACGTTGTTCAGCTAAATAGGCATTTTTGCCCTCTCACATTCAGTTTTTGTCAAAATGTTCTAGTTTTTGTAAAAAAAATAAGGAAAACTGTTTTCTGCAATAAAAACCAAACTTTGTGAAGAAAAAGTAATTTCTTTTCTTTTCTTTTTTTTTTTTTTACAAAATCCTTCCAAAATCAAAATGTTCCTAGTAGCCAAGGAGAAAAGATATCAATAATATTTAGCATTAACAATGAAAAGCAGGTATTAATTAATGTTGGGACACTGGCCTACAGGCACGAGACCTGTAAAATATTTATTTTAGACAAATGAGACCCTCAGATTTAGCATAAGTAAATTACTAGTACGGCTGCTGAGTATGCTTTTATGTTTATACAAAGCCTGAGGCGATCGATGCCTGCGACCTTCAACCCATGGGCTATTTGTAAGCCTCTGGGGAGGACAAGCAGGGAGATCCCACGGTAGTGAGTCCTCTGTGAAGAGACGACCCCGATATGGATCCTCGATCTGGAAAGGAATCCCCTCTGGACACAGTCTGATTCGTCCTTCGACAACACCGTCTGCTCCAGTAGGCGGGTAATCCAATGAAGATGATAGGAAAAGAGAGTCCTGGTTCTAGTGACCAATGCAAACAGGAAAACCTTGTGGGTATTTACCACACAAGGGTAGCACAGTTCAAAAGTCCAGGCCTCTGATTACATAGATGGTATCCAAGCTTCAGGCAAACAATACAGAGGAGCAACAAATGAGTAGATCCAAGGCTGGGGAATATCCAAGGACCCGAGCCCTTGATACCTCAGGGCTTTTATTGGCCCAGAGGCGGGAAAAGTGTGCTAATGAACCTAGGTGTTGAGTGCAGCTTCCTAGGGGCTGTGTGCAGCGGTTTTGGTGCTGAGTGCACCAGATAGTAATGGGTGCAGAGCCTGTTTGAGAGGGGTGCACAAGGTAGTACCGTGTGCAAATTAACAGTTTGAGCGAGAAAACCTACATCATGTAGAGAAAAGGAACTGTCTCTTTCAAAATGGAACCCACTGAACCAAACTATAATATAGCCCCCTTTTCTAGGGTAACAGGAGGGTGGGGGAAGATGGCAGAAGAATATCCACTAGTGATGATGGGGAGGCTGAGAATGAGAATGAAGTCTAACACTTCAGGTTTTTCCACAAGGCATGGTGTGAGTATGAATCCTACACTAATTTCTCTCTCCCCTTTACCAATGTGTATTGGAGAGATGGAAAATAAAAATAATTATAACAGAAAAAACACTATATAGTTTTATGTACCCATGAGCCCCTCATCCCTTTTTTATTGATAGACTACACAACACAGGTTATTTTCTGGGGTGAACCTTCACAGATTACAGTAAATGTATCATTTTATCTTCAGGTAGGTAGTTGGTTACAGTAACTGATAACTATGGATAATTTTCTCACAGAAAAATCATTTCCTGACTAGCTCTAAATGGCACCAAATATGGTAGATGAGTTTGAATATTTCACAGTGATTGTATATTCAACTTTATATATAGTCTAAGGTAACCAGACAGAGCTATTTTCTTTAATATAAAAATGTTGGTGTAATTTGAATTTGTTTTCAAAACAGGAATAGTGCGCACAACACCAACATAATAGTGCAAGTGTCAATCAGCTTATAATGTCATGGTCTGATATGCCATTTCACAGTCTGAGTACATAAGAGATAATGCAAGAGGAAGCAATGTAAAATATCCAGACTAAGCTCCTGTTAATTTGTAATTTAGCTACTCAATTAACATTCTTGGATTTCTGCAAAGTCAAAGTTTTAAATAGTTCACAGCATACACAAAAACAGCAACATGTATTAATTAGAATCTTTGCTGTTTCATGTAAAAGGAGTTTTAAAAACTAGTTTCTATTTTCCCTCATTTGGTGATATTGTATTTCACAGTGAGAGCTACAGTTCATTTCTTAAGATTTATTTTTTGGCCCTCCGAGTACAATCTTATAAGAAGGATAAGGGCTCAGCTCAGCATGGCTTTAGGGAGACTGAGAGATCAGGAGTGCAGGCACCTTTCCTGTATCTTACACTAATCTATGCTATAGCTGTACAGCTGGGAAAGTACAGAACTCTCAAGGGGTTGTTATCACTCTACATATCATTCAAACAGAGTTTATCTTTGAGTTAATTTGTTCCCCCACCCTCTGTAGAACAGTGCCTTATGTGATAAGAAGGAGATAATGCAGATGCTGCCATATTTGAACATGGTAAGTGGATCAGAGTTTGGCCCTCTGTGATTTGATTATTATCATTAGTCAGACACACATATTCACATTGCTTTGCTATCTATATGTGGTTCTTATGGATCCTGTTTTCCATTTCAGCATCAGTGCATCTCACCATTTTAATGTATGTATCCTCTCACTGCCCCTGTGAGATAGAGAGGTGCTATTTTCCCTGTGAGACCAGTGGGGAAACAAGACACAGAGCACCAGCTTTTCAAAGGCATTTAGGCAGGTTGATGCCTAGTAGAATTTTCAGAGGTGCCTAATTATGTAGGTAACAAGAAATTCATGTGCCTATGTGCTTCTGAAAATTTCATTAGCCCTTCCCCCAATTATATATTCAGGCATCTAAACACCTTTGAAAATCTGGCCCAAAGTAAGTTGTCAAGTTCACACAGAAGGCTTGTGGTAAAGCCGGGAGTGGTAACTGGATGACTACTTTTAGGAAATGATTAACAAACTGAGTCATTATCACCCAAGAGAAAAATTCTGGAATGCTTATTACTATAAATTAATTTAGTCACAGTCTTTCAGCTTCAGTTGCAGTGCAAGTGGGGTGACTAATGGTATAGTTAATTCTTTGTTCTGGTAAAGCCATATGTCTCTTTTGTTGACTGAAAGGCTTACATTTAATCTTGCCATCACATAGGTTTATTATGCTGCCAACCCTTATAGCTCATCTTCTCCATCTTCATTCAGGTGCTGTCAGCAGAAGGAAGCAAATTCTTGAACTCACCCAGGCCTTTTTTAGCTCTATTCAGGATGAAAAGTTTGTTGTTACCTCTACTCCTAAGACAAGGTTCAGCAGGTGAATGAGGGAACTGCACTGTTGCCATTTTTTCATAAATCAAATCAAAGGAGACCATGTGCTTCATAGCTACATTTTAACCATCCAGTTAGGTAGGATTCATTTTGTGGACATGCAATTCTAAGAAGACCCTTTCTGCAGCAGTACCTCTTTGTGTTGTTTGAGCATAGACTTCTCGTGACCAATTGGGCCTTTCAGTTATCACTAGTTTTTGGACTGTATGTACGCATGACACAGTTTTCCCTTTCCAATAGCAGAACTTTGTTTTTGGCTATATTCTCGTGTTGTTAAAATTCCAGTATCTTCAGCTGACTGTTTTCCTGTTTGTTTAGAAGAGGAAATGTTATCCTCAGCTTTTGTTTACTTGATTCTTAGTATTTCAACTGCAGGAGGTTTCAGAAGCCAATATACGGCCTTGTTCTGTTGGCAGCTTTTATCACAAATTGTGTCTGTTGTTACCAGATTTGTCCATTACTTTGGGGTATGCTCATTTATAGGAGTTACTCTTTGGGTAGGGCATGATAATTGTATTGGCATGCTGCTTGTATTACTTGTATATTCATATGGAGCTTTATTTCTCCCTTCTGTCAATTCCCTCCCAGTGGAGCTTTCCTGCAGGATCTAGGTTCCCTTCCCTTGAATCAGATGCGCACACACACTCTCTCACCCACTTCCAGAGCATGTCTGAAGGGACCAGTTAATCAGCACTCACAAGCTGACTGCTTACATGTCTCTGGACTCAGTAGGCTGGGTAGCATGGCAATGCCAAGCTGTGACCCTTCTGTGCTCTTGGACTTAGTAGGCTAGGTTAAATAGCACTTTAAGCTGTCAACCTGATATGCACCTATATTAAGCACCTTCCTACCCCCAGGTTCATACCACAACCATTCTGCTAGTAACCCACTTAATTAGCAAACCCCCAGGATTTTGGGGCACTAAAGGGATCTTCAGCTTATGTACAAGAAGCCTTGCTGAACAATAAATAGAGAAAGCAAAACATCCCCAAGGTAAACAAAAAAGCAAAAAGCCACCAGCTTAACCAGAAAGTTATTTATTTCTAGGTAGGAGGCATACAAGGGGAGCCAAACAAAACAATTACAATATTAAATATAACTCAACTCTGATTACAAACATTAGGGGTAGCAAACCATAGCTGATCATATAAAGCAGAGCTAGGAGGCTATACCGAGAGCGAGAGCGAGAGAGAGATCTCACCAGTCAGTAAAGCTTGAGCTGATCAAGCTCAAGATGGTGATGGTAGCCGGGGGTCCAGATTGGTGGAGATAGGCAAAGCATAATCCCCAGCACAATCAGTGAGGACAAGATGAAGTCCCAATGGAACTGATGCAGAATTTAGATCCAGGCATCAGAACACTTTACTTGAGCATGGTTAAGGGGTTTTGTAGAGAAACAACAATGGTTCAAGAAGGAACACTAGATTTGTTTGTGGGTAAACAGATGATTCAAAGTAGTATTCCAAAGTTGTTTCTATGGGTATATCTACACTACAGAGTTTTGTCGGAAAATGGCCGTGTTTCCGATAAAACTTCAGGAACGTCCACACTGCAATTGCGTTCTTCTGCAAGAAGATTGGAAAAACAGAGGGTTTTTTTCAGCACTGGTAATCCTCATTCTATGAGGAAGAAGCCTTTTTGCGATGGAGAAGAAGGAGGTCTTTCAAAAGAAGAGGAAAAAAGCACAGGTGCTCTAGAGGCCATTCCATCCATAGCAATCACAGCTTACATGTGAGAGAGCATCCATTCAGTCTGGACGTTCTCTTTTGAAAAAGCAGATCGCTTTTTTGATGCACTTTTGCAGTGTGGATGCTCTCTTTCAGAAGAAAGAGATCTCTTCCAAAAAAAACTTCTTCTGAAAGAAGCCTGCAGTCTAGACGTAGCCTTTTAGACTAGAGAATAGAAACTGTTCATTCCTGGCTATGAGCAGTGTTCCTTCGAGAGAGCTCATAATGCTATTAGGCAGTTTCAGTATTTTTGATACCAATAGAGGATTTATTACTAAAATTGGGCTGATAACTACTAATCTGGGTGTAGGCAGGTGTGGGTCCATTAGCATTGGGGAAAGAGTTTCCACATCAGGCAATGCTTTCCTGCTTTCTGTGTCCCAGAGTTTAGCGCAATTCTTACTTGGAATCTTTGTTCTTTAATCTGTATGCTATCTGGCGATGTCTTTCTGACCTTTTGTATGCAAATGAGCCTGAGGTGTTTTCATAATCCTATCACCCTGGCTGATAAGGTTTTAGCTGTGTCTTCCCCTGACTTTTCATTATGTTTTGCATTGGCTTTGGTTCAAACAGAAGTCGGGGCAGGGGGTTTCCATGAGTGCTATGGCCTGGTTCCCCAAAACATAGAGCTGGAAGATAACGTTGTCCATATCTTTTTCTGATTTTAGGAGTTGCTCTTGAAGCCGTGTGGCTTACTTTCCTATCATTGCCTGCAGTTGCAATGTCATCCCCCCTCTCAGGGGTCAATGTATTCTTTGAGGATCCCCTGCATGATTTTTCCAGGGACTGAGGTAAGGCTGACTGGTCTGTAGTTCCCTGGATTGTCCTTTATCCCTTTTTTAAAGATGGGTGCTACATTTTTTCCAGTCCTCTGGGACCTCTCCATGAATTTTCAAAGATAGTGGCCAAAGGCTCTGCAATGACACCTATCAACTCCATCGGTACCCTCAGCTGCATTAAATCCGGACCCATGGATTTGTATATTGACACCATTGGAGGCACTGTGGTGGCAGAGATGAATATATAAATCTTTTCTCTTTTCATTTCCAAGCTTTTAAGTTTTGGTTTATGTTCTGCCACACTTAATAGTCAATATTTGCTGATTTCTTGGTTTTTTTTAATACAGCTTTGATCTAAAGGCTGTTGCTAATTCTCCAGAGTAAGGGGGAAAGGGAGCTTCATTTAAAAATCACTGAAAGCAAGCCCTGGATCTAGCAATTCCTTTAATTATACTTTTGAGGTGCCCACTCTTGTTTTCTAATGACTACCTACATTCTTTTTATGACTACTGCTGGACATTGAGTGGCTGCATTGAGAGAACTAGCCATGTTGATTCCAAGGTCTCTTTCTTGGGGCTAACAGCAGCAATTTAGACAGCATGTGGAATTGAAATTATGCTTTTGCATGTGCGTTATTTTGCATTTGTCAACATTGAATTTCAGCTGTAACTTTATTGCCCAAAAGTTTGTAGTCCATTTTTGGCCACTTCAGTTTAATTTTTGTAAAATAAATGTTTAAAGCTGTAGAGCTGAAGACTTCTGACATCTTTAAATATGAAGTGATGATCAATACACCTATATCATGGTTTGATATTCTTCTACCTTTAAGACATAATAATAAATGTTATCCATAAAATATAGGAAACATATTATAACCATAAGGTTACATAAGCACTGGAACAGGTTATCTGGGGAGGTTGTGAAATCCCTGTCAGTGGGAGGTGTTTAAGAACAGGATATACAAACACCTGTTAGAGAACATCTAACTGAATATTGCCTCTGTGTCTGGGGATGGACCAGATTACTTCTCAAGATCCTCTCAAGCCCTACATTTTTGTGATTTTATAATGTTGTTGAACTCCTTGATAAACATTATTAATATTTATGTTTTAGGAAGTTGTCTGCCTCATAAATAACTTTGAATTAATGAGTCATGATTCTGAAGTGGCACACACATAAGTCATTAGTTATTGACACCATTAAAACCAATGTTAACAATTCTTGGCTTCTCTTAACAAGTAAAATCTTGTAACAGGGAAAACTGTTAAGAACACCATTAGAAAGTCAGTTAAGTACAATAAATTTAATCTCTAATTTGCCAAACAACAGCTAAAATTTCACTATTGTCTAATCTATGTTCAATGCCTGAATCACACTACCCATGGGATAGATAGTATGTCACATACTTCAGCTACCAGTGCAAAAAGTAGGATCACGATGCAAAGAGTGTGCCATGAAGACATATTTAAGAGTTGGATCATTGTACTGTACTAAAAGTGCCGACATTAAAGAGAGTGTTATAAATGGTTCACTATTCTAAGCTAGTGTTCTTTATGCATTTAGTGGAGTATTATTGTATATTAATTACAGCTAATTTTTAACAGCTTGCTTGCTCAGGGGAATCCATTTTCTCTTTTGGCAGACATTATTGTTATTATTATTATTATTATTTGTGATAAAGATTAGACAAGTAGATGATGTGCAAGGACTCATAATGACTACTTTTCAGGAATGCTAAATGAGTATGTTTAGAGATACAAGAATTGTTGCATATTCCAGTCAATAATCTGGGCCAGGTATTCTGCTGGCATACATCAACGTAGCTTCACTGAAGTCAATATATCCTTGTTGATATTCTCAAGGTGGGTATCTGACCCTCATTTGGTAGGACAATCAGCTGTAACCATTTGACATTGCAGCCTTGGTGGAAGATAATTTGTTACATGTCATACAAAGAACCAGAATTATCATGTAGTCAGATCCTGGAGAAATATAGAACCCTTCTGAATTAGCTTACAGGGGTGAGTAATAAATGAAGCTCACAAATCTGTTTTGATCCCTTAATGCTTAATCTTAAACATAAACATATAATTAAAATGAGTGTCAGAAAATTATACATTTTGGGGGCTGTTTTTACAGTTTTAGGATGATCCGACAAGACAGCTGTGCATTTCTGTTCATTTTGAAGACGATTCTCCAATCTAGAAGATCTTGAAAATGTCATTTTCTTTTTAAATAAAAACAACTTCTCGTCCTCTGGGACAAGGAGTATATAATCCCCAAGGACATGCTTATTTCACAATGTTCAAGAAACATTTTGACAGATTTATGATGCTTTAAGAATCTGAGTCACTTGACAATATTCACTAAAAATGTATTTACTGCTATTATTTTTGGGGGTTTTAAAACTTTTTCAAGCTATACAGATATATACAACTATTATTACTTTTTTTCATCACTATGTGGGAAACTTGTTGCAATAAATATGACTATGTAATTATGAAATACTCATTTTTCATATTGTACATTCAACTATTAAAATTCTTATTTCTAGATGCGAACTATAAATAATAATTAATTATATGCAATTACTGATTGAAACTCCTCAATCTGGACTTCCCTTGTCACTTTGAAGAATGCAGAGCCCCTGGTCTCTGGGGAAAAGAGGAGCAGAACTCTATGTCACCAGAAAGAGGGCGGCAATATGGCTTCTGGAGGGCCATAGCGGAGGTGCTGGGGAGGAGAGTGCAGAGCCTCCAGGATGAGCATGGAGCCCTCCCCCTCTCCCTCTCCTGTGGCAGCAGAGCCATTTGGTGGAGCTCTCTGGACAGCAGCAGGGCTACTTGATAGAGTCTACCAGGTAGCAAAGCTGCTTGGTGCAGTGCAAAGCCCCAGGCTCTAGCCTGGTGCTGAGGGGGTGGGAGAGAGATGCCGGGCAGTAGCCAAACCCCAGGCCACAGCAGAACTGAAGAGGAGAAAGTGAAGCCACCAGCGGGAGCATACAGCTCTGGGCAGCAGCAAAACTACTACGGGGAGAGAGGAGCTCTAGACCACAGTGGATTTCCTATCACTCAGTAAAATTAGTTCCCACATGGATGAGTACCACAGGGTAGTAATCAGAAGCTCAGATGATCCTTGAACAAAAATATCTCGGACACCAAAGAGCTTGTTTGAATTCTATGGCCAGAGTGTTGTTGTTTTAACCTGTCAGTCACCAGTGATCAGGAGTGTCATGTGACCAAATATTGAGCTGTACTTTGTTATGGCTGGTGCCTCCAAGTCTGTGAGAAGATAGATGGCTCGGTAGATATGAAATAACCTGCATACTGGGAAAATTGTACCTTAACCTTTATGATGTAGAAGCTGGCTTATGCCCTGAAGCACTTTTATTTTTTACAAAAAAAAAAAAAAGAAAGCAACCTCCCTTCCTTGTTTTTATTGTGTGTGGTCTGGTCAGTTAGCCATAAAAAAATCCCCATAGAAAACAGAGCTCTTTTCACTTTTTCATTTTTGCAAGAATTACCATATATACTTGTTCATAAGCCAACTTTTGTTGACCCCCCCCCCTCGAAGAGCGGGGGTTGTTTTATGAATAGGTTCTTCCCAAGACAAAGGAAGCAACACAGGCTGATGGACATGCTGGCTGCCGGCACGAAGCCTCTCAGCTCCCAATCACATTCCTCACATCCCACATCCTGCACTGCTTCCTGAGCAACAATCTGAAACAACAGCTCCTTCACCCTGCCCAATCCCAGCAGCAGCTTTCAGGGACGATCAGGGCAAGTTTGTGTCTCTCACACACAGCAGGGGAGGTGGAGGGTCTATGCCCTTTCTTTATTGTGGGAAGCCATGAGGAAACAAATTCACAGGAGTGAGAGCTGCCCTGGGGGGCGGGACTGCAAACCTGTGCAATGCATAGCGGGGACAAGCGCTGGGTTGTTCCCAGCATTCCTATTGCATGCTCCTGCCCTGGGCACTGTGTGGCAATCCCAACCAGTCATGTCCTTCTGCGTGCTGCCCCCACACTCACCTGCAGTGGCAGCTCCTGCTCCCATGCAGCCAGGGACCCTCCAGGTGGGCTCCTGCAGGTGGTTCTCAGGGGAGCAGTGCTACCTGTTGTGCAAGGAGGGCACAGGACAGGGAGGCTGGACATGGCTGGCAGTGTGCAATGCTGCGTGCACACCGCTACCCACCTGACCTGAGCAGCCCAGCCCCAAAGCTGCCTTCCTGGCCAACCCAGCCAAGGCAAAGCTGGAGGCAACCATAGGTAGATCCAGCATGGGCCCTTCCTCCCTCCTATGGCTATAATGTTTTGTTCAGCGTACTGCACATTTCAACCTCCCTTCCCCAGGTGTTTGTAACACCAAGGTTCAACTGTAAAACCAAAACATCAGCAGCAAGGATTGGGCAGAACATTGCCATTTAATTGGTGGCTGCAGGCAGTGTCTCAGCTCCCATTGGCTGGGAATAGCAAACAGCAGCCAATGGGAGCTAAGAGGCTCCGTGCCTGCAACCTGCAGTCTCTCAGCCCGCGCTGACACTGACAAGCTGGGACTAGAAGTCTGTACTCTGGAGTCAGCTTATAAACGGCTCAGTGACTTTCTACAATTTTTTCTCTGTAAATTTGGGGGTCAGCTTATAAACGAATGGGCTCACGTTTGAGTATATACAGTACATATTAGTTATTTGTTAAAGCTGAATGTCCATATAATAGCCAGGGAATGGGCCAATAGTGTCTAATATTCAAACAAAACATTCCAGTACAATTTTATTCCATGTAATCATACTTTTTTTATCTACCAGCGGAAGCTGCGGTAACAAAAGCACTTTCACTTATAATTAAAAAATTCCATTAGAATTGCACAAAATATAACTTCCTGAGAGGTAATTAGATACTTAAGGGACCATCCTTAGTTTCATATTAGGGCCACATATGTATTTTTAGGCACCTATTGGTGGAGTTGAAAAGAATGTGGCAGGCACTAGATGGATTCTACCATGTCTGTAAATGTGACCACCGATTAATGACAAATTGACTCTAAACACTTATCCATACATATTAATAGGCATCTAATGCAGCCAATTTTCAGCATTCTTAGGCTGTCCTTGTACCATATTAAAGAGTTTTGATGGACATCTTTAGAGTTGTGTCTATGCACATGCTTAGTCAACCACACTGGACTCATTGAGAAGACATAAAGCATAAAACAATTTCTGTTTTTTTTTCTAAATAAAATTCATATTTAATTTTCACTCACTGTTTCTACATTCTACATTGCTCTTGGATGTTCATACAGTGGATTTCATTTCAAGTCAATGAGAGCCATTCATGTGTCTGTCAGGGCAGAATTTGCTACAATTGTAAACACCTGTCAATATGGTAAAGGCTTCAGACGTTGTATTTTCTACCTGCAAGCCAGGGGCTTTCAGTCCAATAGTAGTGGTTCAGACTGATATGATTGTGATGCACAGACATTGTCATTAAGAAGATGAACCATAGCATTGTTGGGAGCTGTGCCAGCTTTTTATTTCCCTTTTACAATTTGTTTAGTTTTTGCTACTAGGCGCTACTTCTGTTTGAATCTCATGTGCAGCTGTGGCACCTATGACTGTGTACTTGAATCTGACTGGGCTGTGCCTCTTACAACATTGTGTGTGAGTGACACAGAGATCCAGGGAGAGCTAGAAATGTTTTGTTTATTTAAAAAAGTCATTCAACTGGTGAACTTCCAGGTAATTCCAGATACTTCTGTGAATCAGCTGAATTTGAAACCAACAATAACATAGCAATCAACTAATACAAATTAATTAAATTATTGTGAGACCCTCTCTTTGAAAATATTTCCATAATCCTAAACTTCAGAATCAGCTTCAGACCTAGCACTTTTAAAAACAGAATCCTGTTGAATTCAAACTTTCCATTCATAGTTGCAGTGACTTGAGAGGAAATTGTCACTGTGACAAAAAAACTGCCTGGTAGGGAAAATAGTAACTTTATTATAACATCTAAAAGGAAATTAAATAGTGCTATTTTATAAATACACATATATCCAATTGCTGGCTCTCATCCAGTGTTGTCACAAAGCTCTTTCACAATAATGAGCAATTAGAAATCTCCAAGGATCCAAAATCCTATCATCCAAAAGACACGGGATGTTCAGCTATGGATTTTGAAAGAGTAAGGTTTTGGAATGGCTTTTTGAATCCATTCACAACAGAGATGCAGCAACAGGTTTACCAGTTTGCTTGTTTTTATGTTCCTTCATCTTTCTCCAATGGAAACATATGTGACTCATGATAGCACCCAGGAGATGCACTGTTCGCCAGTGGCCCTTCTACATGATTGTTACATGAGGTTCTCCCTCATGCCTCCTCTCTGTTCTTCTGGGTGACCCTCCAGAAGCCACTCCCCTCATAGGCACCAGTCACCTATGAGTGGAAAGAAGCAAAGTAGTGAGAGAAAATGTATCTTTTTTCATAAATATGACATAAAACAAATTTTAAAATAGCAAGTCTCATTTTTGTTATAAAATGATGTAGAAAGGCCAAAAACTCAGAAAAGTGACATTTTCTTCTAAAAATTAATTACCATAGAAAGCTCAAGGTTAGACTTAAAAAAAATATATATCAGCCCTATTAGGTCAGACCAAAGGTCCACGTAGCTCAGTATCCTGTCTTCTGACAATGGTCAATGCCAGATACCTCCAAGGGAATTAACAGAGTGGATAATCATCAAGTGATCCATCCCCTATCACCAAAAGTATCATTGGACACTATTCCAGTCCGTCCTGATTAATAGCCATTGATGGACCTGTCCTCTGTACTCTTCCTAGGGTGATACAGGTCCTGGGAGAACTCCCCTATCTGCTACAGTTCCTGCTCCTGCCCTGCTGCTTTCTGCTCGTCCAGACCCACTGCACCCCTTTCTCCAAGCCCCCTTCCCTGAGTGATGTGACCCAGAGAATTACCAAGGTGCTGGGCACAGGCAACAGGAATTGAGTTCCTTCCCCCCCCCCCCCACTGTAGTGGCAGAAAGCAGAGCAAAACAACCACCACTTGCTATGCTTCCCCAAGACCAGCTCCCAGCCACATCACAGAGGGGAGTAGAGTAGGCAGGGGGCTGGGATGCTCTGGTTCCAGCCACTGCAGTGAAAGGAAGGTACCCGATTGGGAGAAGGCAGAGTGGAACAGGCTGGAGCTGGGTCGTGATGCTTCCTACAGTTCCCACAACCTCTGATGAGCATGGGGGTAGACATAGCCCTACTGCTAGTGCCTGGCTTCTCAATAATCCCCCCAGCATTGGCAAACATAGGGCCTGGGCTTTTTTTTCTAGCTATCTTTTGAAACCTGTTAAAGTTTTGGCCTTCACAACATCCTCTAGCACAGAGTTCCACAGACTGTGCAAATATGAAGAAATGCTTCCTTTTGTTTCTTTTAAACCTGCTGCCTCTTAATTTCATTTGGTGACCCCTCATTCTTGTGTTTTGGGAAGGAGTAAACAGCACTTATTTACTTTCCCCTCAACAGTTGTGATTTTCAAGATGTCTTTTATACCCCCTCCCAGTTGTCTCTTTTTCCAACAAAGTAGTCCATAAAAATGTAGATGTCACTTTTTGTTTCTTTTTTGAAGCCCTTTATCTCCATGTAACAGTTGAACACATTCCCTGTTATTTCAAAGTTTTAAAATAAGACTTTTGAAATGGAGTGTATTACATCTGCCTGTGATACAATGGAAGACTATCGGTAAACAAATAGTTTTCCTTGTGCAGCATGGAACTGACACATTTCCAGTTTTTCTAGCTCCACAATCCCCAAAATTATGAGGCTGTGTCTAGACTGCAGACTTCTTTCAGAAGAACCTTTTTTCGGAAGATCTTTTCTGAAAAAAACATCTTCTGAAAGAGAGCGGCCACACACAAAAAGTGCATAGAAAAAGCAATCTGCTTTTTCGAAAAATAGTATCCACACTGAATGGACGTTATCTCACATTTAAGCTGTGATTACTGTGGATTGAGTGGCCATCAGGGCACCTGTGCTTTTTCCTCTTCTTTCAAAAGAACTCCCTCTTCCCCATACACACATACCTTTTTCCAAAAGAGCTCTTTCAGAAAAAGGCTTCTTCCTCGTAGAAAATGGATTACCAACACGGGAAAGCCCCTCTGTTCTTTCAATTTACTTTCAGAAGAACATGATTGCAGAGTGGACATAAATCAGGTTGTGTCAGAAAAATGGCTGTTTTTCCAACAAAACTCTTTGGTGTAGATATACCCCGAGTTAGCTGCCCTGCTAAAAAACCATGTGTCAGGGTGCAAGCCCCCCCCCTCTTGCCTCAGTGCCCCCTGACTGTCCTCATCTAGCCCCTCTCAGGGCAAGTTACAGTCTGTATGGGTTGCTCATCATTGGCATTGTCTGTCTCACTACCATGTTTACCGAGCCGGCATCATGATCCGGCTACCAATCCGGGGTCTTGTCTCCAGCCCCTCTCCCAGGGAGGTCTTGACAGGCCCTCTCCAGCCCTTGTTGGCTATCCCCCGTTTCTCCCTCCTAGGAGCTCCGGCTTCTTCAGCATCCAGCCCTCCACTAGCTCTCCCTCAAACCAACTGTGCTCCTCCCTTTATAGCTGACAGCTGGGCTCTCCTAGCCATCAGGGCTTCTCTGAATATCTGGCAGCTGGGCTCTCATTAGCCTACCAGCCTCAGCTGGGTTCTTCCAGTCACCCTAAGGCTCAAGGCATGAGCCCTGGGCTTAAAGGCCCAGTGCAGGGCAGGCACCCTGTCACACCATGGTATTGACTCTGAGTTTTAAAAAAATTTTTTTTTTTTTTTGCTTTTTCAGTCTTTAGAATGTTCATATTTTTTTCTCAGCCATATTGGCCAGAAATATCTTCTTGTAATGAAAACGGAGATAATCATGTTACTCCTGGAACTGTTCTTTAAGATGGGGTCTGGCCAGGGGGCACAAGCAAGGTACAAGCGGGAACCTGGGCAGGGTACTGGTGGGGGGCACCCTGAGCAGTGGGCAGGGTGCTGTTGGGGCCCTGGGCAGGGTGCAGGCAGGGCAGGGTGCAGTGGAAGTCTGGCCAGGGGCAGGGTGCTGGTGGGGCCTGGGGAAGGTTGCTAATGGTGCTCTGGGCAGGGTACTCGTGCGGGTCTGGGAAGGGAGGGCAGAGGGGTACTCATGGGGGTTTGGGTGGGGGGGCAGGTACTCATGGGAGTCTGTGCAGGGGGAAGGGACAGAGATAGCTTGGCTGGTACCTGGGGGTCCCTCAGCTGCATGTCAAGTCCGGGTATGAGAAAGCATATGCGAGCCGGTGTTTCAGGAAATGAACCAGCTATTTGGGGAGGAGGAAAAGAGTGCACATGCTTCCTGTGACCCAGATCTGGCGTTCAGCTGCAGAACTCCCTGTCCCCCTCCGCCCCACTCACACACCACAGGAAGCTAGCGTTACCTTCATTTTCACAGGAGGCAGCACCAGCCCAGGCTCTTTCTTAGGGAGTGGGGGTGTGAATGACAGGGGGACTTGGTCACCTCACACTCCCCTTGGAATTTCTTCATGCCCCCTAGTTTGTAAATCAATGATATAGGATATTATACAGCATTGTACTGGGCCATAAAATTCTCTCCCTTCCTTTCAATATGCCATTTATTTCAATAATTTTGGATTGCAAAATCATTTTCATAGAAATGTTATAATGTAAGGTAGGGTATGTGGATCCAATCATTCTGTGTCTTGGTGAACTATCCTACAGTTGTCATATCTTACAATACACATACAGAGATGGGGATGACAACATGGAGTTAAATGAAACATTTAATGCCCCATATATATTACACTTCATTTACCAAATTTCAATGTCTCTTCCTAGGATATTTGTCTGAAATTCTCTTTCTGCAGCTTTAGAATTAATAACACTATCTACTTTTCTAACATTGGTAACATTGCTACATTTCATGAAAAAAACGTAACTTATATTTAGTGGGGATGAGGAGGGTTCAGAAGGGATGATGATAATTTCTTTGAATTCTGGGAATCCCTCTGCTATTCCTCATCTCAAGGCTCAGATCTTTTATGTATCAACTAAATTGTTTTTTTTTAAACATTACAGGCAATAGTGGCCCACAACAGGATTTTCTACTACCCCTATTGTGATGATTAAGTACACAGATTTACCCTAATTATAAATTTATGTAACCCCCTTTTTCCTCCCCGGGTTACTGGGGAGCAGGTCACACTCACAGGTGTGCCTGGGCGCCTGGTGTTTTAACCCAAAAGAGATCCTGAGTACCCCAGTGGTGATGGTGTTTAGCTGGGGAAAGCCTTATCCACCCCCTTGCTGCAGTCCCTTGCTGGCAATGAATGTAAAGTGGTGGTGCCTCCACCTGGCTGGCCTTGTACACACACTGGTGCCTTGAGAGCCTCCAGGAATATACTCATTCCAACATAAAGCTGGATCTAATTCCAGAACAACTACAAATCATATACATCTAATAGAATACTTTAAAATAAACCATCTTTACTTAACTAAACAGGGATTAACAGATTAGCAAGGAATAGCATTAACAAAACACACAACAATAACTGAAGCTTATATAGCCAGACAACAGTGACTCCACCCCAGAGTGTGCACACCCTTAGACTCAGTCCCAGACACTTGCTTGCGTGGGCGCGCTGATGTTGCAGCTGTAGTGAGGATTTGGTCCAGGCTAAACAGCAGCTCTGTCCCAGGCAGCTTCTTCCAGCAAGGCCCAAACTTACTGCCTCATGCTGTGCCTATAGGAAGCAGCCTGCTAACTCCCAGTTCCAACATGCATGTAGTAGCTGCACTCCAACAGCCCCTGCACTGGGTCAATGTCCTTGGCAGCAGCCTGGCTCCCCCTTTGGTTTCAAACTGCAAGGCAGAGTCCCAGACTGCTACGCCTCTTCTTCAAGCACATGGAGAGAGCCCCCTGTCTCTCACAAGAGTCCTTCCACCCTCTTTTGTTCCAAGGGCTCATGGGAATTGTAGTCTTGATTGTAGCACACAGGGTCTTTTTAGAATAAAACAGAGGCCCCTTGAGTATGGGGACTACATTTACAAACCATTCCAATTACACAATGACTTATGTTAAACAAAAGATTTTGCCTTTTAAAAACTCTCTCCAACTAAAGGGAAAGATAACAAAGGTTGACAAGAGCCCTAATACTTTACTGCTTTATATATTTTTCTCTAACTTTAATAAATAAAACAAATTAATGGTGTATTTGCTATTGTTTCATACTGTTTAATATTGGACAGTTTCAGGGTCATGTTAACAACTTTGACTCTTTGGGCCCATAAATTACACCCAAATTAATATAACACCTCTGCAGGCCAGAGTCCCAACTTCCAAAATAGAAGACAACCTTTGGTTTTGCAGCAACACACGTGCCCTTGCATAGCAATTTCAGTGCCGAAAGGAACAGGACTCCATTGTGCTAGACATTAAAAAGAAAGTTTAAAAGTGATGTCAAAAATAATATTTTTACAAATCTGTTTTAAAGGATTTGCCTCATTCTTGAATGTTAGGGGTTGGCAGTACTGAACTTTATGCTTAGATTATCCTTTTGTAAAAAACCAAATTTTTACAGTGAGATGTGAAATGAGAGGTGTGGTGGGCACAGAGGGTGAAGTGCACTAGGGAGGAAGTATTAGCACAAAGTAAAAATCTCAGAGCAGTTAGGTATACAAAGTGTTCAATAGAAAAAAAGGAAGTTTTGTCAAAATTGTTTGATCCTTCTTTCAAAGGAGAAAAATAATGGCATGCTAGCACTAGAAGAGTGAGAATCAGCTACTGCTAACATTCACCTGAACAGTATCTTGCTTTGCTAAACCTTCATTTTAGAAGGGGCTATATGATGTAAAGTGACCTGAATATGAAATGATGTATCCCAGCATTTGAAAATCATCTTCATAACAGCAATATTTTGAAAAGTTTTCCTATTTTAGGAATGTTAATCTTTGAAAGATTTAACATGGGATTTAAGAGAGGGGAAAAAATCATTTGCTCTTGTAGATTTACTATAGTACTGAGATGAGCACAAGTTAAAAACCTTGATTTGAACCTCAAACTCTGAAATTCCAGTTGTCAGCTTGGGTTCAAATGGGAGTCCTAGTCCATAACTGATGTTCCTACGTATAACTACTATTAATTTCACTTTTAGCCATTTTCAGGCACGCTTATGAAATGCCAATTATAGAGAAATTCAGGAGCCAGTCTCACAGGTCATAAATAAAACTCTGTTAGTATGAATTCCGACAGCACCCATGGGATCTAAATGGGACTGTTTCAGTTTACACAGCTGAAGAAACTCCTCCCACATGTTTGGGATGTTAGCATAAACTTTATTTTTTTAAAGGACAAAATACACCTTTAAATTAAAATATATTTTGGGATGTGTGAAATAAGTGGGCATGTACAGAAAGCTGAAAGCAAGGGAAAACGAAATACCAAGCACAATCTCAATAAAATATTTTTGGGGATCTAAGGCCGTCTTTTACATATTTGTCCTCACTTTGCTATACAGCTCTGGTTCAAGATAAATGATTTAATGGACAGAAATTTTGAGTTATGACAAAAAGGTTAGAGTTCTAAAAAGAACGGTTTCAAATTGTGCTGGCAATTCCATGGGCAAAGTTTTGAAGATATTACTGAGACAAAACTCTCCTTAATATCACATTTCAACCATATTTCATGGAAAGCTACACTAGATATGTAAGTTGACCTATATTAGGTTGACTTGTTGACAGCACAGTCATTACTACCATGGTAGATATCCACACTTCCCTTGTTGGGCACTGTGTCAGCTGACAGCTCCACCTTTCAGCTCCATCGGTAGCTTTAACCTAATGTCTTAACACTGAAAATAAAGGATAATATCTCTACACTCTCTAGCTCTAATTATACCAACATAAATAAGCCTTATGTCTCGTGTGGAGGTGGCATTATGTCAATGTAGCAGGGCACTTAAAACGGCAGAAGGGAAGGCTGCCTTATGTCATCCAAACTGTGTAGTGTAGACCATCCCTCAATTTACTTTATTCATTGAGGCTAATTTTTGAAATATAAATGCAAGCTTCATTACTGAGATTGCCCCCACATCACAGGAAGAAAGGCTGGGGACAAGGCACACTTGAGATGAGTGTAGTGATGTAGATAAGCAGGAAAAGTTTGACTTGTTTTTTATTTGTTTGCACTAGAAAAAAACTTATACCATCTGACAATTCTTGAAGTTTGTGAGTGACCTGTATGAGGGTAATTCAGACCATATTAAAGTCACAGGAAAGATTTTCAGTTACTTCAAAGTAAATGAAACAGGCTCAGTCCCCTGTCAAAATAGCTATAGATCTATCCTTAAAGAGGCCATTGTCATGATTATTTACATATTTGCGCTACACCCTGTACAAATATAGCAGTTCCTCAACTGCTGTAAATTATATTGGTACAAAACTCTCCATATGAGCATCCAGCGTGAACACATTTATCATATTAAAACCAAATGTATTAACACTGTAAATGACAGACTGTAAACATCTCTTCCTGATAATGTTAATCTGTCAAAGGCACAGTCTCCTTTCCCATGCATCTTTAGAAGCAGTAACAACTTGAGAATTAAGGTTCTGTATTAGTATTTTTCAACACACAGGATTTAATAAATCTTTTTCAATTAACTAATCCAAAAATATATGAGATGATATAAAAAAATACAACTTCTCCAAGGGATACATACGGCAATTGCTAAGTATAACCATTGTGTAAACTGAATGAGAATTTGACTTTACAATGCAGAGAATAGAAGAACTGGACAATGGTGGTTGCCCTGAGTAACTGTAAGTAAGTAACATACAGTGAACACTATTAAAAAGTCAGTATTTGTCAACATCTACCATCCAGTAGTCTATCTGTTCAAAGGCTTAGAAATAACTTTGGTATCTCGGATGTGACAGTATAGTTTCACAATGCACGTGGGTTAATGCTGAAACAGTGAGATGATTATTGGTTTTGAGATTTTGTATAAATGTATTTAATTATGTACATTTGTACATGATAAAAATAATACTGTACTCAGTTCTTACATTCATTCAGAATCAGGATGGGACAGTCTGCTTTAAGGATTTGTATTGTGATTATCTGCATTATATTTTGAATTATTAAGGCATAATCTGTGTCTCTTATGTTTAAACTACATTCAATAAAGTAAAATAATAGATCCCATCAAAGCAAGGTTAGAAAGCTACAAAAAGATTTTTGGATAAAGATACACACATTAGATCTCTAGAGACAGATTCATAATCACCTGAATATGAGAAACTTCAGGACATGGTTCTTGACTTGACATGAATAGCAGGAGCTGGAATGGGGCAAAAGAACATGATCAGTTTTGTTACACTATGTTGATTGTGGAAAGTCTATTTTTAACCACTGTCTTGCTACCAGAACAATAGCAACTATATACTGTGAAAGACAGGTGGCCAACTAATAAGAACTTCAACATACAGGTGCACTTTTTTTTGCAGAATTCATGCAGTTTAAGTGAATTTAGAGGTAACTACGAATGTAGGATGTTCTCCTTTTCCTTTTCACTCAGTACCTCAGTAAAGTGGCCAAACAAATTGTTGATTTGTACATTACCAGCAGATTACTCTGTGGATTCAAAGCATTGAAATGCTGCGAAGTTTGCAATGCTTGAAAAATACTTCAAAGTAATTTTGCTTTTGTGCTAAAAAATGGAACTCATTTCCCTTTCTGTCAAAAAAATTGTCCTCAGACTACCACATTGTAGCTAAAAAACACAGAACTATTTGTTCCCTTCCCAAACACTACTGAACTCCAAAAAGAATACTAATGGAGAACACATTCAAACTGAGACTCAGTAATAGGTGTTCTCAGTGATGCATTCCTCTATGGTCCTAGCCCTGCTCCTAATTAAACCTTTTCTTGTGCAGCTAATATCAGTTAGGCCCATGTCCTCCCTTCTGTTCCTGTCTGGCCATTCAATTATATTGTTGTCTTTGCCAATTCTCCTTCCCCTAGTTTTGTGGTGTCTCAATTCTCTTTGCTTCACTGCCCCCTCACACATTCCTTCAACTACACTCCCTATGGTCTGGTAGGACAGCTATATTGGGTCTGATGCATTCAGTCTTCCTCCAGCCTTTCCTGTTTGTCCAACAGCCAGGATAGTTGACATTTTCACTAGTCCATCTTCTCATCTAGGCATTCGAAGGAAGGTAGTTTTGCCCCAGACAAAATGTTGCATGAGTAAGAGGATATATCAAATCAATCTAGCAGCCTGGAATAAAAAGGAGAATCCTAACAATATTATTTAATTTGATTTTACTTTGCAAAACACACTCAAGAACAGTGCTGAGCATACCTAATAATACCTTAGATATGATGTTCATTTGTTGCAACTCTTACTGCATCAGACATTAGAGTAATGGTTTGCCCTTATTTTACTTGTCCTTAATTTATTATTATATATGAGGTGTGCTGAGAAGCTAAAACACAAAAATTTGAATATATTTGTAAAATTCTGATTATTTTAATTAAAGCATACACTTGTGTAGTGAAACTAGTGTCATGGAGAACAAGGACTAACTAAATTACATGTAAACACAATAAACATTTCTGTGGCACTTTAGAGCCTAACAAATTTATTAGATCATGAGTTTTTATGAATAAAACGCATTTCATCACATGAATAGAAGTGGAAATTAGAGTACGTCTACACTACAGTGCTATTTCAAATTAACTTATTTCGAATTAGGCCAGGTTTCAAGAAGCTGGAATTTAATTTGCCTAGAACAAACAAACAAACACCTATATATATCCTCAACTTAAGTATATGAGTGATACCATTTTAACACAAGTCTATTCACATGGTTAAAGACGAGTAAGTGTGTTTACAGGGACCTTCAGGAAATTTAGGGGAACTTAAACTCATGTTTAAGAGCTTTTCTGAGTAGAGATAGTGTTTTGTGGACCTGGGACCTAAACTAAGGCATTATATTCCTCAGTACTATCAGTAATTCCATGCAAGAAATGATCATACACACCACTGTTGTTCCTTATTTAACTATTTAAATAGAAAACAGTTCACAGTGTAATTGATTTAAGTAGCAAAGAAAATGACTTCATAAAGATAGCAATGGCTTTATTACAACTCCAGTGCTGAAATCTTCATTCAATTCATTTCCAAACAAAGAGCAGATTAGGTAATATCTATAGCAGTCTTATCAGCCTTGGTTTAATGCAAGTTAAGCTCTTCTGCAAATGAAACCATTCCAAGCAAATGATGCAGAATAACTCTTAGTCTTTTCACTACTCAATTCTTCTGAGCCAGTGATTTGAAACAAATGTAGGTTATACACAAATAAATTCGTGCATTCTGCTTTACATAATGACACCGTATAATAAATGTTTTGTGCTATTCTAATTGTAAGTATAGAGAAGAAGCTTTGAGGAATTACAGTTTCTGAAGGACGATGAATACTGAGATTGCTATTTTCCTGTAATCAGTACGCTGTTTATAAGTAACATCAAAATTACACTTTCAAATATCAAAATATAGTTTATAAAGAAGGGTAATGGTTGGTAAACTCTAGAAAATATTTTTTCACACTTTGGGCATGTCTACACTGCAGCGTTTTCCCAGAATAAGCCATTATTCCAGAAAAACAATACTTGCGTCCACACTACAATTGTGTTATTTCAACAAAAAGTCAAAATAATGGAAGGCTTTTTCTGATGGCAGTAAACCTCATTTTACAAGGAATAATGCCTTTTCCGAAAAAGCTTTTTTGGGAAAAGGCATGTGTGGACGCAGAAGAAGGAATTCTGTTGAAAAAAGAGGCCTCCAGGAAATAACACAGGTGCCCTGCTGGCCACTCCATTCACACTCATCACAACTCTATAGTTTCTGTCTCCTGGCAGTTCTTAAAGCTTGTGGCAAGAAACCAGCCCTGGGAGCTGCACCTCACCGTGTGGCTGCCACTAACACACTCCTGGGCACCAGAGCCAGGGAGCCAGATCTCACTCTAGAGCAGAACGCCACTCCTGCCCCTATTATAAAGAACTCCACCACATCCTGGGGTGCAGTGCAGCCCCTTCCCCACCCCTGGTCATGTACTCAGGGCTGGAGATGCCCACCATCACCTGCCCAGGAGGAGGAGGAAGAGGACGACAAGCTGGAGGAGGAAGAAGAGATGGCCAGCACGGTGACCGTTACCCTGGAGTTGGTTCCCCAGGGCCTAGATGTCTCCCAGTCATCCTCTGAGTCTGGGGAAGGATCACCAGGTGAGTGCTCTTAGTTTTTTCACACACATGGTGAGTGTGGCGGGTGCTGAGTGGATGTGGTGAGATCGTTGCTCGGCCTTCTTGGCCTGGCCCTCACACTATTCTGGGGAGACCAGACATACTTCTGACCGCCCGGGAGATGCCCTCCCACCACTAGCCACTGCTGGAAGGAGGCTGGGAAGAAGGGCACACGCAGGCCTGCACACACACTCTGGAGTGCCGTACATGGCACCTGGCCATGCCTGCACACTCAAGGCACCACCCTCTTCTGGGGACAGTGCTGACAAGTGCAGATGTGTGTGTGGCCCTGATGGAAGCCCAGGCTACTCCAGGCACCTCTCCTGGCCATGGGATCCTAGTGTGGCTGGACACTTCCCTTGCTTGCTGGACCGTGGGCAGGAGGGGGTGGGGGAATACGGTCCCCTGGGTACCTCTGGGTCCATATGAGGCAGGGCCCACGGTCCAGTCCACACATGAATTAGAATTGCCAGGCCTCAGGACAATTTCCCTTCTTTGCTCCCCTCTTCCACAGTTGGCAGACTTGCTGTCATGCTTCTATTTGTATTTATATTCAGTTGCCCGTAGAAATTGGCTTGAATATTGCTAGCTCAAACTGTTGAGACCTGAGAAACAAAATTATTTATTTTTTAGCTTAGCATGATAGGTAAAATTGTGAAATAATGCATCATTTAATATAACTCATAAATGCTCCAAATAATTCTGAGGCACAATATTGTATGATAATAGAATGTTTTCCTCCATTGTTCCATTGTCCAATATTTCTTAGGCTTGCTATGTCCATTGTGCTACATTCATGACAGGCCGAGTTGACCTTTGAGATACATAAAACCAGTTGTGAGAGCCCTAACCCTGATTTGAGTTGATCTCAACTCTCTCTCTCTCTCTCTCTTTCTCTCTCTCTCTCTCTCTCTCTTTCTCCAATGCCTCATGACAATAGCCTGGGAAATGCAAACCAATCAGTTTGCTTCCCTGTTTGTGAAAAATTGTCACAAATTTTGTTTAATGATTGCAACTTATTCATGGTAACTGCCCTACACTCATCCAGAACTAATCTTTTAAATCTTCCTGGCATCCTGCCTTCTTCTAACAATAACAAACAACAATTTGATCTCATTACACTGAGTGTTTGACCCCTTCTTCAGCTTCCTGATCCAGTTTAGGTAATTGAAATTCCTGAATTTGGTTTTCCTGATCGCTAATGGGTGAAGCATCACATATCTCAGCAGCTATCTTATTAGGGCCACAAAATGACAGTCTCTCTATGGTAAAACTTAAAGTTATTGTGTAAAGGTGTACAAAGTAATTATTCACTAATTCATTTAAAAGTTGAAAACAAATAGTTCCTCAGAAAAATTATTCACTGCCTGTTACACAACCATTCAGACAGCTGGTTGAATAATAAAAACAATTCTATATATTTTGAAATGAGCTATTCAAAGAAACAATGTCAACATTCTATGGAAAATTATTCATATGTTCATTCTTTCAGGCAATTGCAGCAGGTAATGTATAGACGTGGAACTGCAAAAGTCATGTGTCATATCACTTTCAGAAATGAGTAAGATACTCACCATAGTTTACATAAGTGTTTAAATGGTAACCGCTCAGAAGAAGGCAAACAAACAACAACAAAAAACCAAGTATACAGCAACAAACAAAATGTATCAGTGTATCAAGAGACAAATTAGAGAATGTAGGGGGTTTGATAATTTGGTTGATATTAGGATTTTTAATATGCTCCAAGCGTTATATTATGAACACTAGATTGGATCAGCTAAGAATGAATTAAAGCCACAGGCTGTATCTACATTGGCACCCTTTTCCGGAAAAGGGATGCTAATGAGACACTTCGGAATTGCAAATGCCGCGGGGGATTTAAATATCCCCCATGGCATTTGCATGAACATGGCTGCCGCTTTTTTCCGGTTCGGGGTTTTGCCGGAGAAAAGCGCCAGTCTAGACGGGATCTTGCGGAAAATAAACCCTACTTGAAAGTAGGAATAAGGGATCTTCCGGAAAAGGGTTTATTTTCCGCAAGATCCCGTCTAGACTGGCGCTTTTCTTCGGCAAAACCCCGAGCTGGAAAAAAGCGGCAGCCATGTTCATGCAAATGCCGTGGGGGATATTTAAATCCCCCGCGGCATTTGCAATTCTGAAGTGTCTCATGAGTATCCCTTTTCCGGAAAAGGGTGCCAATGTAGACACAGCCAGAGAGTATTTATACATTGGTAGTACCTACCCCATGAGAAGATCCACAAGAACAGGGGAAATTTCTCCCTCTAAAGGAAAAATATTAATTTCAAACCCAGATTTTCTTCTAATTTGCATAGTTGCAAATCCAGCATTATTCGTGTAATTTTATTCTGTATTTACACCAGTAAAATAAAGAGCTTTTGCGCAAAAGGGCCAGTGTAGACAGCTCAGATTTGTTTTGCGCAAAAAAGCCCCGATTGCAAAAATGGTGATTGGGGCTTTTTTGCGCAAAAGCACATCTAGATTGGCACAGACGCTTTTCCGCAAAAAGTGCTTTTGCGGAAAAGCGTCTGTGGCAATCTAGATGCTCTTTTCCGCAAATGCTTTTGACTGAAAGCCTTTCCGTTAAAAGCATTTGCGGAAAATCATGCCAGTCTAGACGTAGCCTGGTAGTACCTACCCCATGAGAAGATCCACAAGAACAGGGGAAATTTCTCCCTCTAGAGGAAAAATATTAATTTCAAACCCAGATTTTCTTCTAATTTGCATAGTTGCAAATCCAGCATTATTCGTGTAATTTTATTCTGTATTTACACCAGTAAAATAGAGAGCAAAACCTGACCTACAGCTCTTCAGTATATTTCTGATTCAAATATTGATCCAAGTTCTATTCTTTAATAAATCAGTCAATCATTCATTCAAAAAACACAAAAGTATCTTCAGTGATACTCAGATTATAATGGCCGAAATATAACTGCAGAAATAAATATGATCAAAAAATAATTACAGTAATTTAAAATGTGTGTATTAATAGTTCAAGGAAGTGAGGGGGATTTACTCATTCACCAAAACATCTTTGTCATATGACCAGTTCCTATGTCATTATGCTGTGTTTAGTTTAAATACTCAGCTAAACTAGAAATAGAATAGATTAGATAGAATTTTACACTCCATTTCTATTTGATTTAGAAATAATATATATAATTTGTAACTTAAAAATATAAAAAAAGTAAAAATGATCAAACAGATTTATTGTTCTTGAATATTTAAATATATCTATTTCTTATTAGAGACACTTTAATGCCTAATTATCATCATTTGTTTGCACATGGTTCTTTCATACAACAAATATGATAATACTATTTGCATCACAGACCTTTAATTATAACCATCAATTGTGTGAAGAAGAAAACAAGAGCTTTTATTTTCTTTGCTCTGAATGAGCGGAAGAATGGAAGGTAGATTCTCCTCTCTCCTTGTTGTGAATAGACAGTAACTCCAGTGAAGTCAATGGCGTTAGGATGCAGGAGGACCAAGCCCATTTTTTTCAAGATATTATTGTTATTAGATGTTAAAATATGATTTCACAGGGTGATAGTGGAAAGTAAAGTCCACGGAGTTACACCAATGTGAAAGTGGCATATCTCAGATCAGAAGCAGGCTCTTTATACTGAAAATATTGCAACTCCAAACTATTTCAAGTATTTCAGCATTTCCTATTATGATGTTTCCTACAAAATTTGTTTGCCATTGGTAAATGATAGAATTAAACTCATTAAAATTACATTGACTAGCCCTAAGGCCTGACTGCATATAATTTTCCGTGTTTATACTTTATACACTGATAAGGTTAAAAATGACTTTAAAATTTCTTCAGGCTTGCAGGCATATCTGAGGTGAAAGCTATTATTGTATCTAGGATAATCAAAATGTTAATAAAATAAAACTGGATAAAATATCAATTATTAAGTGAAAAAACATTGAATGGGGAAATTAAATCATGCTGGCTGATTTCAGAAGAGTCTGTGTAAATGTAAACAATTCAAATATAATATGATTATACCAAGAAGTGTATTTTCCCAATGGTACTAAACATTTCCAATAGATGTTCATTAAAAAGACCAACCATTTCATGCTGTTTGAAAATGTGAAAGATTTCCAAGCTGTAACCCTAAGGGCATGTCTATACTGGGGAGTTATTTTGAAATAACTCATCTAATTTTGAAATAATGATGCAAGCATCCACACTACCAAACCTCTTATTTTGAAACAATGGGCTTGCTATTTTGAAAGAATAGCTCCTGCTTGTGAAGAGAAATAAGCTTATTTCAAAATACTTATTTTGGGAGTCGTTATTTCGAAATAACAGATTTCAAAATAACCTGGTAGTATAGATATAGCCTAAGATGTTCTGAAGGAAGCACAAAAGGTGACTGAAGTAACTCAGGAGGATGTGGAACATGTAGAAAATAGAACTATATTTTAAAATGGGATAGACACTGAGCTAGATTTTAGATGAGGCTGCAGTGTAAAAAGGACACAATGGAAAATGGGAATATAGTACACTGCTGTAGAATGGGCTCCCATATATATATAGTGAAACTGAAGATACTGGAGATGTTAAGGGGCTTCAATGAATTGAGGACAATGATAAGAAAAATGTAGGACAATATTTTATTTGTGAAATAAAAATATAACATATTTGCTTCACAGTGTATGATTACTGTTGAAATATTATACAGTATATCCTAAACCGACTTGATACAAGAAATGCAATTGTAACTGATAGTAGTATTTGTTTGAAACAAGCTACCCAGTTTGCTCTCACTAGAAAAAGATCTGCTGACTCACTGATGGAGGTGGTAGTCAGCAAAGCCTAGGAAAAAGGTTTGAACTGAACTGTTAATTACCCCATAAATGGATGATTTTGACCCTAAATAATGTATGCATTTTTCATAGTATTGTAGGCAAATCAGTTGTCTGCAGTATTTGATGGTGATGTTTACAGGCCAATGTGCCACATAGGCCAATCAATCAATTAGGCAGCTAATTAAGGAAGCTTAACTGGGCAGGAATAGGAAGGGCCTATAACACCTCAGAAGTGAAAGCTCAAGAGGCTTCTGGGCAAAGGAAGATGGTTCTAGAAGAAAGAGAGAAATGAGTGAAAACTGTAGGCTACTGTTACTCATTGGGAAGAGGCTTTGGGAACTGGTAGGTCAAGAAAGAAAAGAAAAACCAGTAGTAGGAAGCAGCCCAGGCCCAGACTACTGAGCTCAGGGTCCTTGGGATGGAACGTGGAGAAGAGGATGGGCCCAGATTCCCCTTCCAGCCACTGGATGAGTGGCACTGACACAATAAGCAGGAAAAACACTGAGAACCCTAAACCTCTCGTGGACAGAGGAATGTCTCCGGCAGGCTAAACCATAAAGAGAACACTGTGGTTCCCGAGTTGCAAGAGGGACCTTGGGAGGATAAGAGAGATGGACTGACAGCATTTTTCAGTTTTTGATTTAAACATTACATTTGTGGGAATTATAGGGAATTAGATAGTAGGGTGGGTCAGGGATTACTTATTTAAGTCAATTTTTACTAGGCAATATTTACTAGGTTAATATCCTTATATCAAACTCTAATATATTTTCAAGGAACATTTTTTAGTTTGCTATTGTGTAAATTTTGAAAATTATCAATAGAAGTATTTTTTCATTAGTTTTGTTTGCATGGTGAAATTAACATTCACAACATTTATCAATATAAATTTAATCCTTCCAAATTTACAGATTAGGAGCATCCCCAAAATAAAAGAAGTCATTTAAAATAAGGGATAAAGCAGGGATAAGTGTGTCTTTGTTTAGGACATGCCGTCAAGAAAAAATTTCTCTAAAAAAGTGGAGACTTAGCAGTAGACATTGAGAGAAGTGTTGAACATACGATAACAGCTTGAAGAGCCAGATTACCCGAGACACACTCATATTGTAGACACATCTGTTACAGACTGTTTATTTGTTAGAATGATTTATGCTTTTACTCTTTTTGTAAATATGCCTAGAAGCAACGCATGGATCCATAGTTAAAAATACATAATAAATGTAGGCGTGGAAAGAGATATTCAGTCTCTTCTCCAATTTTTTGTGTTCTTTTAAACTCTGATTTAAGGCACTGAGATTTTTGGATACACAATAAGCAGGGGATCAGTTATAATTTTGTTATTCGTAATATTAATTTCTTGGCTATGTGATTGATCCTTATACTTTAAGTGTTGCTAATTCATCTGAACAAATTCTGGTTTTCTTTATTTTAAAAAAATGTATTCATCTGTTTATATAAATAGATGTTGGCTATCAGGAAAAACTTACAGTCATCATGATGGCTAAATACTGGAATAAATTGCCTAAAGGGTTTTTGGAATCTTCATTATTAGAGTTTTTTAAGAGCAGGTCGGACAAACACTTATCAGGGATGATTTAGATGGTGAGTGCAGGGAATTGGACTTAATGATCTCCCAAGGTTCCTTCTAGTTCTATGATTCTATGATAAAGGACACAAAGGCTATGTCTACACTGGCGGCTTCTTGCACAAGAATATCGTGCTCAAGAGTTCCTGTGCAAGAACTCTTGCACAAGAACAAGTCCACAGTGCCATGTGCTTTTTCACAAGAGCATCCATGGCAGTGTGGATGCTCTCTTGCACAAGAAAGCTCTGATGGCCATTTTAGCTGTGAGATTTCTTGTGCAAGAAACCCCTGCCACACGTCCATACTGCCCTCTTGCGCAAGAGGTCTTTTTAGAAAAGAGCATAGCTCTTACACAAGAAGCCCTCTCTTACCACTCTTTATTGTAAATCTTTTTGTGCAAGAGTAGGAGGGCAGCGTGGATGTTCTGTGGAAGAACAGCCATTCTTTCACAAGAACTGGCCAGAGTAGACATAGCCAAAGAGGGATAACTGGCTTAAGTCATAGCCTGAAATCATGCTGGCTTTAAACAGATAAAATAGTGGAGAAAGAGTCCATTGTACCTCAGTGAGTAAAACAAACACACTCGCACCAGAATGAGTAGATAGAAGCTGCATTAGAGTTCTCTGAACCGGTGATCTACTCTCCACAATATCTTGCATGTGGTAATGTCAGGGTGGGCTGCTCCCCCACTAACACCAGCTGCTCTTCTCATCGTGGTGGAGTTCCTGTGTTGATGGGAGTGCTCTCGGAGATCGATTTATTGTGTCTATAGTAGACACACTAAATCGAAGGCCAGTGTAAGACAAGGCCTAATCTGCAAGGCTATGTTTACACTGCCCCCGTTTTGCGCAAAAAATATACAAATGAGGCAAAGTGTGGAATATCAACGTGCCTCATTTGCTTAATTAATGAGGCTCCATTTTTGTGCAAGAGGCTTGTGCACAAAAAGGAGCCATCCATACGGCTCCTTTTGGAGCAAAAGTCCCCTCTTGAGCAAGAGCCTTTCTTCCTGAAAAAAATGCAGAAGAACAGCTCTTGCACAAAAGCCTCTTGTGCAAAAATGGAGACTCATTAATTATGCAAATGAGGCATGGCGATATTCCATGCTTCACCTCTTTTGCATATTTTTTGTTCAAAATGGGGGCTGTGTAGACATAGCTTAAAAGTGTACAGTAGCCAGGACAGATTTAACCATATCGAGCCAGCAGAGTGTAGGGATGGAGAAAGGGACAGCAATCTACTACATATTTTAGAGACTTTGCCTGTTTATCCATTTGTCTGTCTCCTAGCTGGGGGTATGAATCCTTCTCCCAGCTGTGTCTGAGAAAGGACTGGGGTTGTCTTCTCTTCCTAGGACAGCCTGAATATTAAAACCCTCATCCCCAATCCCACTCCAGAACAATAATTTAAATGAAGAAGTATAAAAATGATTTGAGTTAAAGACCGAGCAACACTAAGTAAATCTTATATTGCTGAATGTATGAAGTGGGAAGATGTCCTTGGAGTTCATAAATATAAACATAGTTAAAATTTCATTATTAAATTAAACCTAAATTAATGTTTCATATGAATATGAAAGGTTGCCAAGAGGATCATTAATATTTAGCCTCCCATTTACATGTTTCGTTCTGTGTAATTGCCAACTTTAGGCTATTTTCCCAGTGGCCATTGTGTGGCATTAATATGTTTGTAAGTATAATCATTGCAAATAATACATTAGACATTTCATATAGCTTCTGGCTTTCTATTTTCTGCTATTAGTGTGTATTAATTTTTCCAAAATTTCGACCTGTTTAATGTTTATGACTCAGACTACCCATTGTACTTATGAAATAATTAAAAAATAGCATAAATCTTTCCACTTTTTCTTCATGTATTATGTATTAATTTAAAACATGCCTTTCAAGGTCAACAATGCATTTTTCCAGGCACTTACACAGACACTTTCCTGGACTCTTGCTCATAATTGCCAGGTCATTTACATTTGACCTCTGCTCCCAAGTCATAATGTTAATGCATTTTCATGGTGAAATCAAATCTATCCTTAATTAGGTGTGAAAATAGAAAGTTATATTTTATGTTGAATATAACCTCATCCAATTTTTTGAATGATAGAATTATTGTATGGAATCATTAAATGCTTAACCAAGAATTTCAGACATCATACATAATGCTAATGGAATTTCAGAACTTCCATGTCATCTGGTATCTACCTTTACTTCTATTGACTGGGTTGAAAAGCTCTAGAGAGAGAAAGTTACTGAATTTATAAGGCAAGTTGGAACAGCAATGATAGGTTTTAAATTACTGTATCAAAGGGCAATCCTGTCTCCCTAAATTGAGTTTCAATCTTGTCTTCTCATAGGAAAGGGAATGCAGCACCTGAGCAAAATTATTCCCCTTTTTTTTCTGCAATCATTTATCTTTGCAGGTGGAGGACACAATGAACTGAAAATGAAATGTGCAACATGAAGCTGAAATGGGGAGATTTCTTTTTGTGTTCCCAACTGATCCCAGACTTCATGGAGTTTAGGTGCAAGAGATCATGTAACCTCTCTCTCTTCTCTCTCTCTCTCTCTCTGGACAGCTGTGGCCAGGAAGTAAAGGATAGCATAGGGGAGGTTGTCAGGGACCATACCTGCAGCAAAGGCATATCTTTTCTATGTGGATGGGGGACTCTGCAAAATTTCTAGATGCTTCTATAGGCAAATAGATCTACCACACAAAAGAGGACTATGGGGAAACAACACAAAATGATCCTTGCTGAGTTTTCAATGCTCTGAGCTCTAATTGGTTTTTACTATGGCAGTTGGCAATCTGAAAATATATGATTGTTTTCCTCATATTGTCATAACAATCTGACTGTCTTGATTATCAGAACAAGTCAGGGAATTAAATTAAAACTAAATGTAAAAACACATTTAAGTTGTATCCTGAGCTCCTGAGTAATGGCATACCTATCTTTTTTGACACAGGTATCTTTCTGAGGAACAGGCCATCACCATCTTGATCCTACAAGTATTGCCCACAAGTGGATTCCTGCTACTGAAAATTAAAGCCTTTGCCTGACAGTAATATTTAATTGTCTGAAAACCTTTTTGTTTATATAATACAACCAGATGTACCCGGCATTGCTCGGGTACTTAACCGTAGTAATTTTGTTTTAATTAAAAGGAAAATGTCTATACCTTATTTCAGTGATGGGGCTTTGGATAGGGTATGTGAGATGCAGCAGTTAGGGCAGGATGAGTGGGTGCACGGCCGCGGGTAGGAGAGGTTTAGCAATTGCAAAAGTTCTGCTTTCAATGAAAGAAAGAGTGAGTGACAAGGATCCTGAATTTTGTGTTGAGAACACCTAAATCCATGTGTCCTGGGATGGAATATTATATTCAGTCCCTGGGCGGGCTAATAATTCCCCTAACATTTCATAGAGTGGTCAGTAGAAAACTCTGCAAAGGATGCACCTTAATTGTTTTGATTTTTTTTTTCAGAAAGGGCCAATTTCCCCTGAGCAAAAACCATTTTGAGTTTTGCTTTAAAAAATATAAAAGGATTTTTTTGAGAAACTTCTGGTTTTGGAAGTGGAAATAGAATTGTTTTTGCATACTTTAAAGCAAGAATAGGGAATTTCTACTGTGTCAGCCACACACTGTTCATCAGGGTTAACTATTTTCAGGTTATCTGCCTGTTTGTTTTCATGAGCAACAACAGGCATGGCTGTTTACAGATCCCAAAGGCTGCTGTTTGCTCTTCCTGGCCTATGGGTGCTACAGAAAGTGGCACAAACCAGGCCACCATTTCCTGCAGCTTCCATTGGCTGGAAATGGTGAATTATGGCCACTGGCAGCTGTGAGTGGTTGTGCCTGTGGATGATCAGGTAAATAAACTGTCTGGACCCCACCAGCAGCTTACCCTGTTGAATTGTGTGTGGCCATTGGGTTGGAGGTTCCACTACACTGCTTTAAAGTAAAACTAAAAGAAAGGAAATATTGACAATAATTTTATGTGGAACTAAAAATGAACAATATTAGTTGGCTTTAAAAAGAACTTAAATTCTCCTGATTAGAATGTATTTAAGAAGGTGAGATTTGGTTATTTTCTTCTGTCTTCTTTATACATCCAAGAGGAAGGGAAAGATGTAATATAACCAATAGCTTCTTTTTACTATAGCCTGTGAAAAAGTATTGTATTTATCTGAAGATTGTAAAATGAATAATACTTTGGCATGACAAAAATAAAACTTTGATAAAAAGCATAACTGTAAATTATTAACACAATACTGACAAGTTGTTTTGCAAGTCCTTCTAATGTTCTATCATAAACTCCCCTACTTATGACCTTTGTTACAGAGAGAACAAAATCTCTCATTTTCACACACACACACACACAGACTCACACACCTCAAAAGTAACGAAAAGTAAGTTGAAAATTTTGAGGCCAGGCCAAGCCACTCACAGGGACTTAATGCTTCCCTATTATCAGTATGAGTGACTTTTAATTTCTTTGGATTCTGTTACTGCAGAAAGGAGCAAACTGGTGACCGCGCTGGAGCAGGGCTAAGTCACTGACTACCAACAGGTGGGCCATCACAGTTTTTGATTGGTTGCCAGTAAAAGGCTCCAGAAGTGAAAGGAAAGGGAAGCCCAGCAGCCTAACCATAAAGCAATGCCACTGGTAATCTCAGTCCCTCTTACAACATCACTAATGATAACAAATGTATTTTGTTATTTTAGTTTCACTAAGCATCATGCTAGAAAGCAATTTATGATAAATGTAGATAAAAGAAAACACTCCATAATTATAGAAAATAAATAAAGTACAGGATGTCTTATTTTGGCCCATCTATAAAAAATCCACGTGTGCAAATTATGCCTGCAAACACAATTTCTTGCTGGATCAAAGAGTTGTCCCTAACTGTGATTTGTATGTTTGGTGCATGTAGCTGGTATGTGAGCTACATGGATTTTTAAACTATGGGCCTTTATAGTAATTTTTTCTGCATTCCACATTTCTCTGGTCATGTGCACCGTCTACAGAGAAGTGTACTATTGTCTGTCTATGTACCCTGGCTATTGTTCCCTTCACATCTCTCGGGATGCATTGCCAAGTTTTCACAAAACCCAGCATGTTGAATGACCTTGATCTAACCTCTTCTTAGTCAGTCTAAAGCCGTGGTCACCAACCCGTCGATCGCGATTGACTGGTCGATCACTAGGCATTCGGGCACCCCTGCCCCCCATTTTTCCTCCACCCCCGAGAAGCCCCACTACCTACCTTTAGCGTAGTGCTGGCTTCCCACAGGGTGGCCGGAAGTCCTGGGTGAAGCCTGCATCACTTCCAGGGGCTCTGGAATTGCGCAGGCTGCTCCCGTCCCACAGCTCTGTCATGTGCTGAGGAAGGGGGCGTCGGCTCCAGAAGAGGAGTCCAGCAGCTTCCCTGGGAGGGGTGAGTTGAGCGCAGGGATTTCCCTGCACTGCGGAAACAGGGGTCGGCCCCGGGGTTTGGCCTGGGGAGGATCCCGCGGGGGTTTGGCCCCACCACAGGAGTGGCGGCTTGGTCCCAGGGAAGGCGTCCGTGGGGGGTGGCTGCGCTGCGAAAGGGGAGGAGGCTGGCTTGGGGCAGGCACCTGTGGGGGTTTGCCATGCTGCGGGAGGGGGTTGGCCTTGCTGCGCCGTGGGAGAGGGGGTTTGGCCCCGCCGCAGGAGGGGGGGGGTTGGCCCTGGGGCAGGCACACGCAGGGTTTCCCTGTGCTGCGGGGTGGGGGAGGAGTCGGGCCCAGAGGAGGCACGTGCTGGCTTCCCTCAGCTCTGCTGACACGGGCACCCCATCCCCTGTCCACACTCCCCGCTCCCCAGACCCCACTTCCCTGTTCCCAGCTACAGAACTCTGTCCCCGTTCCCGTCCCCATTCCCCAAACTCTGTCCCTACTCCCCTGTCTCCAGCTACAGAACTCTGTCCCCACTCCCATCCCCACTCCCCGAACTCTGTCCCCACTGGCACCCTGTCCCCAGCTGCAGAACCCTGTCCTCTGCTCTCCCAGCACCCTGTTCCCTCTCCCCTGCCCCAGCCACAGAACTGTCCCCACAAAATGTATAATTATAAATGATTAATTTTAGATTTAAATAGCATGAATAAAAACAGACCATTTATTTTGTAACTATAAATACGTGATTTTAATTTTATATATCACATAATTTAAAAATAAACTGTATATGAGAGTGTGTGAGTAAGGGCTGGGGATAGCAAGTGATGGACAGGAGGAGAATAGAGAGGGCAGAGCTTCAAGGAAAGGGCGGGGTGGTAGATCTTCACCTGTTCTGAGATTTAAAAAGTGATCTTGGGTGTAAAAAGGTTGGAGACCACTGGTCTAAGAATCTAGGAAACTCAATTCTGATTAGCAAGAAAGTTGTCCCTGGCTACTGCCAGACATATTAGATTGAAATAAACTGAATATATCTTTAAAGCAATAGGATTTACTTCAGTTTTTAAATGTATGGTCTCTTCTACCAGTATTTCCATCCCATTTCTACTGTATATCAAATATGACTTATTGTCATCTTGAAATCAGACCTGTCACATGAAACAATCCGGCAGGGATGTCCATTATTTGCTGGCTTTCAATAACAATACTCATCATTGGTCAGGCATGCTTCCTGTATGTGCCATGTGCTGTTTGAATAATACCAAAGTCCTTCAGTAACTTCTACATTGTGCTTACTTTTCACAAGCCACACTTGCATACTCTGAAGACACCTAGCCGGCTAAGAATTCTGTACGACACCACAGTCAACTACTTCTTGCAGGGAAGACACACACTCATTTGTATGCAACTAGAGATGATTCACTAAAGAATAAAGAAATACTTGCACACATTTCCTGCTCTCCAGCCTCTCTTTTCCATGAGTTTTCCTCCATTGCTACCAACTAGTGGAAATCTCAGGAGTATTCTACAGTACCATGAGAAGATGATAGAACCCCATACTCTGACTCCCTCGTCTTTTACCCAAACACTACAGAACCTGCTCTGGTTCCTGGATACATTTCCTCCAGAGTTTCTGCTCCTCCAGCCTCCTAGCTACATGAAAGAAATGACATTGCTCCCTTTGTCAACCTCTGTGAATGATCCTCTTGAATAATGGTTTCTAGTCTGCCATACAAATGATGCCTCATAGAATCATAGAATACTAGGACTGGAAGGGACCTCGAGAGGTCATCGAGTCCAGTTCCCTGCCCTCATGGCAGGACCAAATACTCCTGATAGACATTTATCTAACCTACTCTTAAATATCTCCAGAGATGGGGATTCCACAACCTCCCTGGGCAATTTATTCCAGTGTTTGACCACCCTGACAGTTAGGAACTCTTTACTAATGTCCAACCTAAACCTCCCTTGCTGCAGTTTAAGCCCATTGCTTCTTGTTCTATCCTCAGAGGCCAAGATGAATAAATTTTCTCCCATATCAAGTCATTGCATATTGTTACTGCCAGGCATTCCAAATGCAGTATAAGAAAGCCATGTTATTAAGGGAACACTTTTTGACTTCCAAAGGCTTTATGTTAGATTAATTTATTTGGAAAGCCTTAGACAGCTAAGGCCTTTTTCTTGACATAGTCTCTGGTCCCAACTTTTGCTACTCCTCTTCTATTGAACAGACAAACTTGGCCCTCAGCATCAGTCTCCTCTGTACCAAGATGGCTGCCCTGGCAGTGTCTGCCATTCCTGCATTTTAGCCTCATCCACCAATGTTTTCTCTAGGAAGCCTGCTTGCACAGCAGGATCATAACCTAATTGGCTGTCTGCTCTTCTTCTGCTTTTTGTTACTAATGCAATGTTAGCCACTGGCACTATAGTAGCAATTGTCTAGCTACCTGCTAGCATCTAAGTCAAAACATCCTCTTGGAACTTGTCTCCACAATATTCCCCATTGCTCCAGAATTCTTCCTATTTGGAGAGGGGTCAGAATCAGAAGGAAAACTTCTGCTATCACTCCATCTATGGTTTTTTCCTCCCTCTTGGGGAAATTTGCCCCGAGAAACCAGTGGAAAACATGTCAGTATGCTTGTGTGGGGGAGTAGAGGATAGAGGTTAGCATGGCAGTGTATGCTTGGGGTGGGGGATAAGTTAGCGTGTCCAGCTGCAGACATATCATGAGATTTCTTGACAGCCTATGCTGCATTGGCTCCAACACTAAAGGCCTGTGTCTCTCTCTGAAATAATTTCTCTGTAGTATCTATTGTAGATTAGACAGATTGTCTTGTAGATAAACACTAGACTGGGAATCAAGAGATCTCTATTCTAGTCTCAGGTGTGTTATAACTCTGTATCATTGGGCAAGCTCCCAATCCTCACTGTGCCTCTCATCTGTAAGAAGGGGACAATAACAAAAAGAACTAATACGGGGATGATGAAGTACAAAGATTTTCTTAGTTCTTTTCTGAAATGACCTGAAAATATAGTTCATGACTAATACAGACATCCCAAACTAAATCTAATAAAACTTTTCTTGAATCATACTATTCCAGCACATATTGTTCATATCAGGAATTTTTAAATAGTTTAATTGGTGCCTTTTTTTTTTGCGTTTGAAATATTTTGCAAAAACACGGTGAGTTATGAAGTGTGTCCCTGATTATCCTGGCATAAATAATGGATACTTTAGGTTTTGTATAATTATTCAGATTAATGAGAACCTTAAATAAACCCAGACTGAAAATCAAGTCATCATCAATGGATCCTATTACGTAGGGTTAGAAATGTGAATATCCATTCTGATTAAATGTAACCTTTTTGTCTAATTTTACTTATGCTATATGATTATAATTTGCTAAGGAACTTACCACTTACACTTCACTCTAGCTATATAGAGGTATGTCTACGTTACAGAGTTTTGTCAGAAAAATGGCCATTTTTCCGACTAAACTTGAGGAAAGTCGACACTGCAATTGTGTTCTGCTGCAATAAAATCAAAAGAAAAGAGGGGTTTTTTTCAGCACTGGTAATCCTCATTCTACCAGGAAGAAGCCTTTTTGTGAAAGAGCTCTTTCACAAAAAGGTGTGTGTTTACGGGGAAGAGGGAGTTCTTTTGGAAGAAGAGGTAAGAAGAAAAAGCACAGTGCCCTGATGGCCATTCTGTTAATAGGAATCACAGTTTACATGCGAGAGAGCATCCATTCAGTCTGGAAGCTCTCTTTTGAAAAAGCAGATTGCCTTTTCAATTCACTTTTTCAGTGTGGATGCTGTCTTTTGGAAGAAGTTTTTCCAGAAGATTTCTTCCAAAAAAGCTTCTTCCGAAAGAAGCCTATAGTCTAGATATAGCCTAGGGGAAGAAAACTGAATCACAGTAAGAGAAAAGACAAAAGAGGATCCTGAGGCTTTGTCTGCACTTGTGTGTTTTTGTGGCAGAAAATATGCTAATGGGGAACTCATTAGCATGCATCACGGTGTCATTAGTATATTTTCTGCCTGTGATGGGGCAGACAGAGCCCATCCTCAACTGGAGGCCATTCAGCAGCCTGGCCAGCAGCGGGGACAGTGGAGAGGGCCTCCAAGCAGGGCAGAAGGGCAGCTGGCTCTGCAGCGAATCAGGGATTGGCAGCCTGGTATACAAGGAGCTACTGAGTGAAGGTCAGTTAGTTCCTTCCTGGAGCTCAACCTGTCCAGAACTCTGGGCTGGCTGGGAGCATCAGCACCTGGGCCAGCTCTGAGTGGGAGCTGGCCCAGAACCAAGGCTAGATCCCGCAACAGGAGGCTAGCCTATGGCAGCGTGGAAGAACCCAGAGAAGGGGGAAACCCTGGACCTCGACCACTAATTGAACTGTATCTCACTCTGAGGGTATGTCTACACTACAAAGTTAGTTCGAACTAACGGACGTTAGTTCGAACTAACTTTGAAAGGTGCTACACTAGCGCTCCATTAGTTTGAACTTAATTCGAACTAACAGAGCGCTTAGTTCGAACTAAGTAAACCTCATTTTACGAGGATTAAGCCTAGTTCGAACTAGCTAGTTCGAATTAAGGGGTGTGTAGCCCCTTAATTCGAACTAGTGGGAGGCTAAGGCTTCCCAGGTTTCCCTGGTGGCCACTCTGGCCAACACCAGGGAAACTCTATTGCCCCCCTCCCGGCCCCGGAGCCCTTAAAGGGCCACGGGCTGGCTACACAGTTTGTGCCAGTTGCAAGGCTGCCAGCACCCGTGCCAGCAGACCCTGCACCTGCCACACTATGAGCGAGCCACCCGAGGACACCCAGCCCTCCTCTGCTCCCCAGGACCAACCTGGCAGCTCCCAGGAGCCTGCCCAGGGGCGCAAAAGGTGGGCGCCCGCATTGTCAAGTGCGGAGATCGTGGACCTCATCGAGGTTTGGGGGGAAGCCTCCAATGTCCACGATCTCCGCACTAGCCACAGGAACGCGGCTGTCTACGGCCACATGGCTGCCAGCCTGGCCGCCAGGGGCCACCAGCGCAGCCGGGAGCAGGTGCGCTGCAAGGTGAAAGACCTGCGGCAGTCCTACTCCCGGGCCTGCCATCCAGGGGCCGACCCGGAGGCCTGCCCCCACTTCCATGCCCTGGACCGCCTCCTGTGGGCTCATGCCATCCCTGCCCCCCGGGACGTGATAGACCCCGGGGCAGAAGGACCGCTCCAGGAGACGGAGGAGGAGGAGGAGGGCTCTGAGAGTCAGGAGCCTGCCGCCAGCCTGCCCGGGACCCAGGACCCCCGAGGCACCCCACAGAGCCGCTCGCCTGTGTCGTCCGAGGCCGGGGAGGCATCCACATGTGAGTACCATCGTGTTCCCCTTATGTGTACGGGGGCTGGGGCGAGAGGGAGCACCGGGACCGTGCACCTGGGCCTTGCCCACCAAGGAGTAGCAGCTGGGGATCCTGCAGGGGCCCGTGCCTTGCAGAGGGGAGCTGGGTTTCACACACCTGGGCCCCTGGGGTAATTGACCATTGGTCTTGTTGCACCACAGCTGCAGCACCTGGGCCTGCAGGGCGCACCACACCACCTGCAGCAGCTGCCCGTTTCCCACCGACGCCCCTGGACCCGCAGTATGGCGAGATGGGAGAGGCAGCCGGACTCCCACCCCTGGGCTTTCCTTTCCCTTCCTCCCTTCCCTCGCCTTCCAGCTCCCTCGTCCCAGGTTTTCCCCTCCCCTCTCCTACCCTCATTCCTCCCTTCCCCCACACCAGTTATGTGCAATAAACAGACGTTTTTGTTTGAAAAACAGGTGTCTTTATTTGACAGTAGGTAGGGAGGGGAAGGGGGAAGGGGGGTAGGGTGGAAGAAGGCCCCAGTGGGGCAAGCAGGGAGAGGTCAGTCCTCCTCCTCCTCCACCAGGAAGCTCTCCCGCAGGGCTTCCCGGATCCGGACGGTCCCCCGCTGGGCTTCCTGGATGGCGGCGGTGCGGGGCTGGCCATAGTGTCCAGCCATGCGGTCAGCCTCAGCCATCCAGGCTGGCAGAAAAGCCTCCCCCTTCCGCTCACACAAATTGTGGAGCACACAACATGCTGCCACCATGGGAGGGATGTTGTGCTCGGCCAGGTCCAGACGGGTGAGGAGGCATCGAAAGCGGGCTTTCAGTCGCCCGAAGGCCCCCTGCACCACAATGCGGGCCCTGGTCAGCCTGGCATTGAAGTCCTGGTGGGAGGGATTGAGGTGCCCCATGTAGGGCTTCATGAGCCAGGGCTGCAGTGGGTAGGCGGCATCCCCCACCAGGCACACGTGCATGTCCACGTCCCCGAACCTGATGTGGCGGTTGGGGAAGAAGGTCCCGACCTGCAGCCGCTGGCACACGGAGGAGTTGCGGTACACCCGGGCATCGTGTGCTTTGCCGGACCAGCCCACATTAATGTCCGTGAACTGGCCCCGGTGGTCACACACGGCCTGCAGGACCATGGAGAAGTACCCCTTGCGGTTGACGTACCGGGACGCCTGGTGTTCCGGGGCATGGATGGGGATGTGCATCCCGTCGATGGCCCCCCCGCAGTTGGGGAAGCCGAGGGCGCCGAAGCCCCGGATGACGGCGTCCGGGTCGGCGAGGCGGACCACCCTGCGGAGCAGCACCCGGTTGATGGCCTTGACCACCTGCGGAGAGAGACACAGCAAAGCGCCAATCAGTGGGGCGCCCGGATGGCTGGGAGCGTTCGTGCCCTGGCAGTGCCCCGCGCCCCACTCCCGGTAGCAACCCCCCTGGCGGCGTGTAGTACGGCCGGGACAGACTTACCCCTCCCGTGCGGAGCGTTTTCGCCTCCTCCCGCCCCCCCCTTTGTCCCTGGGGCGGCCCATCCCCTCCTCGCAGCCCCTCTTCCCCCCGGCTTGGTGGCCGACGAGTGCCATACCTGCATGAGCACCACTCCGACGGTGGATCTCCCCACGCTGAACTGGTTCCCGATGGATCGGTAGCTGTCCGGCGTGGAGAGCTTCCAGAGGGCGATGGCCACCCGCTTCTGGAGGGAGATGGTGGGCCTCATACGAGAGTCCCTTCTGTGCAGGGCAGGGGCGAGCCACTCGCAGAGCTCCAGGAAGGTGTCCCTCCTCATCCTGAAGTTCTGGGTCCACTGTCGGTCCTCCCAGTGCTCCAGGACAATGCGGTCCCACCAGTCGGTGCTGGTGTCCAGACGCCAGACGCGGCGGGGCACGCTGGTGCTGGGGCGCCGCCGCGGCTCCTCCATGGACCCTAGGGCGGCCTTGCGGAGAGGCAGGGGGCTGACGTGCACCATGAGGTGCCAGGCAGCCTCGAGCCATTGGTGGCAGGCTTGCAGCAGCAAGTTCAGAAAGCGCACCAGAAGGTGCAGGGCGAGCTGTGGCTCCATGTTGCCACCCGCGGCGGCCCCCCCGAAGGGAAGCACCGACACAGACGGGCACAGAGACTTACGCTTTGCTGTCCCTCGGTGAGGTTGGCAAGAAAGCAGGAAAAGCTGAGAACCGGCTGTCCAGGGGGGGTCCCTTTAAGCTCGAGCCTCAGATAGCAGCCACACAAAGCAACTACTGACCTGATGCCCTGCCAGAACCAGTTTCAGCTGCCCTTAAATGCCCCCCTGCGTCCAATCAGTGTGGACGTGCTAGTTCGAATTAGCAAAACGCTAATTCGAACTAGTTTTTAGTTCTAGATGCTCTAGTTCGAATTAGCTTAGTTCGAATTAAATAATTCAGACTAAGTTAGTTCGAATTAGCACTGTAGTGTAGACATACCCTGAGTGGGTGAGGTCATTGTTGTGAGCCCCCTTGTAGCCACTAGGGGCACTTGCTGACAGGACTGACCCTGTTACACTGCCATTTCTTTTTGTGCAAGAAAAAGACAGACATAAGGATCTTGTGCAAAACGGGTTTTCTGCACAAAAAGGAAACATCCACACTGCTTCTTTTTGTGCAAAACGAAATGGTAGCAAATATGCTGACATCATGACTCACGTTAATGAGTCCCTCATTAGCATATTTTCTCTCACAAAAACTCGCAGTGTAAACAAAGTCTCAAAGTAGATCTCTTCTTCCCTTCCTCTTTATATTTCTATAGAGTAATTCCTAATAAGATGCCTAAAGATCAAGTGTGAAAATCAAAGCAAGACTGTTTCTCTTTGTAGATGAGATTGCCAATGGTTGTGATGAGTTTTCTATAACAGGATGTTGCGGTATCCTCTTGCACTGAGGATACCTCTGAGGGGGAGGGAATGCCAGTTAGGAAGAGGCAGGTGTTAGTAGTGGGTGATCCGATTGTTAGAAACATAGATAGTTGGGTTTGTGATGACCGGGAGAACCGAATGGTCACTTGCCTGCCTGGTGCGAAGGTTGCGGATCTCTCGAGGCATCTAGACAGACTTATGTATAGCGCTGGGGAGGAGCCGGTGGTCGTGGTACATGTAGGTACCAATGACATAGGGAAGGGTAGGAGAGATGTCCTGGAGGCCAAATTTAGGCTGCTAGGAAATAGACTGAAATCCAGGACCTCTATGGTGGCATTCTCGGAAATGCTTCCAGTTCCATGCGCAGGGCCAGGTAGGCAGGCAGAGCTTCAGAGTCTCAATGCGTGGATGAGAGGATGGTGTAGGGAAGAGGGGTTTCGATTTATTAGAAACTGGGGACACTTTTGGGAGAGGGGGAGCCTATCCAGGATGGATGGGCTCCACCTAAACCAGGGTGGAACCAGGCTACTGGCACTAAACATTAAAAAGGCTGTAAAGCAGTTTTTAAACTAAGAGATGGGGGAAAGCCGATTGGTGCGGAGATGCACGTAAATCGGAGGGAGACTTCTCTTAGAGGAGAATCCATTGATAGAGATTCTCTAAGCTGTAGTCAGAAAGAGTGGAGGGCAAACCATGGGCCAGAGCAGACAAACAACCGCATACAAAGGAATCCAATGCATCAGGGAAGGGCAGACAAATAAGCAGTGGCAAATTTTTAAAGTGCTTGTACGCAAATGCTAGGAGTCTGACTAATAAGATGGGTGAACTAGAGTACCTCGTATTAAATGAGGAGATTGACATAATAGGCATCACTGAAACCTGGTGGAATGAGGAAAATCTGTGGGACACAATCATACCGGGATATAAAATATATTGAAAGGATAGAGCAGGCCGGGTGGGTGGCGGAGTGGCACTGTATGTGAAAGATAATGTAGAATCAAACGAAATAAAAATATTAAGTGAATCAACATGTTCAATAGAATCGCTATGGATAGTAATTCCATGCTCCAATAATAAGAAATTAGCAGTAGGGATATATTACCGACCACCTGACCAGGACAGCGATACTGACATTGAAATGCTAAGGGAGATTAGAGAGGCTACCAAAATAAAGAACTCTGTAATAATGGGGGATTTTAATTACCCCCATATTGACTGGATACATGTCAGCTCAGGAAGAGAAGCAGAGATAAAATTTCTCAATGGCTTAAATGACTGCATCTTGGAGCAGCTGGTGCAGGAACCCACAAGGGGAGATCCAGTACATATAGTATACTTAGATTTTCAGAAAGCCATTGACAAGGTCCCTCACCAAAGGCTCTTGTGTAAATTACATGGCCATGGGATAAGAGGGAAGGTCCTTTCTTGGATTGAGAACTGGTTAAAAGACAGGAAACAAAGGGTAGGAATAAATGGTAAATGTTCAGATTGGAGAGGGGTAACTAGTGTTGTCCCCCAAGGGTCAGTCCTGGGACCAATCCTTTTCAACTTATTCATAAATGATCTGGAGAAAGGGGTAAGCAGTGAGGTAGTAAAGTTTGCGGATGATACCAAACTGTTTAGGATAGTCAAGACAGAAGCAGACTGTGAGGGACTCCAAAAAGATCTCACCAAACTGAGTGATTGGGCAACAAAATGGCAAATGAAATTTAATGTGGATAAGTGTAAAGTAATGCACATCATAAAAAATAACCCCAACTATACGTACAGTATGATGGGGGCTAATTTGGCTACGACAAATCAGGGAAGAGGTCTTGGAGTTATCGTGGACAGTTCTCTGAAAACTTCCACACAGTGTGCAGCGGTGGTCAAAAAGGCAAATAGGATGCTAGGAATTATTAGGAAAGGGATAGAAAATAAGACCCAGAATATCTTACTGCCCCTGTATAAAACTATGGTACGCCCACATCTTGAATATTGTGTACAGATGTGGTCTCCTCACCTCAAAAAAGAAATTTTGGCCTTGGAAAGGGTTCAGAAAAGGGCAACTAAAATGATTAGGGGTTTGGAACGGGTCCCATATGAGGAGAGGTTAAAGCAACTGGGACTTTTCAGTTTAGAAAAGAGGAGACTGAGGGGGGATATGATAGAGTTATATAAACTCATGAGTGGCATGAGAGGGCCGATAAAGAAAAGTTATTTATTAGTTCCCTAAATAGAAGAACTAGAGGACACCAGATGAAATTTATGGGGAGCAGGTTTAAAACTAATAAAAGAAAGTTCTTCTTCACACAGCGTGTAGTCAACCTGTGGAACTCCTTGCCAGAGGAGGCTGTGAAGGCTAGGACTATAATAGAGTTTAAAGAGAAGCTAGATAATTTCATGGAGGTTAGGTCCATAAAAGGCTATTAGCCAGGGGATAAAATGGTGTCCTTGGCCTCTGTCTGTCAGAGGCTGGAGAGGGATGGCAGGAGACAAATTGCTTGATCGTTGTCTTCGGTCCACCCTCTCTGGGGCATCTGGTGCTGGCCACTGTCGGTAGACAGGATACTGGGCTAGATGGACCTTTGGTCTGACCCAGTACGGCTGTTCTTATGTTCTTATGTTAGGCCTCTTTTAAATCAAGACTGAATATTTTGTTTGTTTGTTTTGTGAAATATATGCACTAGGACTTATTTTGGATAAGTTTTATGGCCTGTGATATACAGGAAGTCAGAATAAATGGTTCCTTCTGCTCTTGGAATATATGAATGATATATTTGATAAAAACAACAGAAGGAATTAAAAGGAGAAATAATTCTGTAGTCTTAAGTTATTCTCAAGGCTTGGGCCTCAGGTCTTTTGCTGCAAGATGTTATCTGGGAAGCTCAACCATTATGAAGAATTAATCATAGCAGCACATTGAGCAGATAACAAAGTTTACCCAAGGCAGATAGCTTTTAATAGCTTTAGCTACAAGTTCAGTTATGAATTACTGAACATACATTTATCCACATCTGATGGGAAGAATGGCTTATTGAAATAAGAATAAATACATCAACTATTAATAAAATATGAAATTAGAAGCAGCTTACAGAGACCAAATTTAACAGTTTAATTTGTATTATGGATGGAGACATCAGCTGGTCAAAATCAAATCTGGTTTATTAGGTTGGTCTGACTAAAGAAATGACATCATGTTAGAGAAAGGTAATAGCCACCAACATTTGTCAGCATTACAGAAGCTTCAAGGGACTTTTATAGAAAATATATTTATCCCATATTGCAATGTGTGATTAGTGATGTCATAGTTCCTTCCAGTCCCTGACAACTGGAAATCTTATTGACAAGAGCTTGTCTATTCTGTTTGCTCTACATTTCCAGTATAACAAAGTATCATAACTGTTTAACCCAGAGCCTAGAATGTGCAAACTAATGGGCTACGTCTACATTGGCATGATCTTGTGCAAAAACCCTTTAACGCAAGAGTTCTTGCGTTAAAGTATTTGTGCAAGAGAGTTTCTACACTGGCATGTGTCTTTGCGCAAGAGATGTGCTTTTGCGCAAGAGCATCTGTTCCAGTGTAGATGCTCTCTTGTGCAAGAAAGCTCCAATGGCCATTTTAACCATTGGGCTTTCTTGCTCAATAAATTCACATTGCCTGTCTACACTGGCCTCTTTCGCAAGAATAGTTGCACAAGAGGGCTTATTCCTGAGCAGGAGCATCATAGTTCTTGCGCAAGAAGCACTGATTTCACACATTAGAACGTCAGTGTTCTTGCGCAAGAACTCCCTGCCAGTGTATACAGTCAGCATGTTTTTGTGCAAAAGCAGCCGCTTTGGCTCAAGATCGCGCCAATGTGGGCACAGCCCTTGTTCTTATCACCCTCTTGTAACTATTTAGTCTTTAAGGTGCTACTAGACTATTTGTTGTTTTTTTTTAAAGTCTGTCCTGTTACAGACTAACTTGGCTGTCCTCCTAAAACTTATCTACTTCACTGTCTCTTTTTTATTCATCCCCTCCATTTTTTTTCCTTCTCCCCCCTCCTTCCTTCCCTTATTTATTCTTGATTCTGGACTTCCAACACTCTGGTCATCTGAAGAAGTGGGTTGTGCCCACGAAAGCTCATGATACCATCTACATGAGTTGTTAGTCTTTAGGGTACTACTAGGCTATTTGTTGTTTTTTAAGTTTTCCCAATCAAATATAGTTACCTTTATAATCGAGATTTCCTAAGCACCCACAATACAAACTATGTTCCACATACACTCAATTTTTGTGGTTTGTTAAAATGAGAGTTAAGCCAAAATATGTTGTTTTCACAAGATACTGTCAATAATGATTTTTACAGTAATAGCTGTGAGAAATGTCATGTTCTTAAATCTATTTCTGCTTAACTCAGGGTATATCTACACTACAGAGCTTTTTCAGAAAAATGACTATATTTCCTTAAAAACTTCAGACAGACTTAAAAAACCAACAAATGGTCTAGTAGCACCTTAAAGACTAAATAGTTACAAGAGGCTGATAATAGTTATGTCCACACTGAAATCATGTTCTTTTGAAAGAAAATCTAAAGAACAGAGGGGTTTTTCCAACAATGGCAATCCTCATTCTATGAGGAAGAAGCCTTTTCCTGAAAGAGCTCCATAGTAATCACAGCTTAAACACGAGACAGCGTCCATTCATTGTGGACACTATCTTTTGAAAATGCAGATCACTTTTTCGATGCACTTTTGCAGTGTGGACACTCTTTTTTGGAAGAAGTTTTTCTGGAAAAGCTTCTCTCAAAATAAGCCTGCAGTCTAGACATAGCTCCATGGTTTAACATCTATTTCCTAAAAATTATCATTTTGATAGAATTACTTTTTTGCAAAACTTGATGGTAGTTTTTTATTATAGATGTGATAAATGCTTAAATTGTACACTTTTCTTGTCAAAATATGGGATGTTATTACTTCATGACTTCCTCTGTATGAATCTCCAAACTGTTTGTAGATATTTTCCTGTTGCCTCTTTAGTTGTAACCATTTGTCTGGTTACAAAAATAATGTTGCTCTAAGTCCTATAAAGGAGTGATTATTGCAATTATCCAAAGCCTACCTTTCTTAATAACAACATTAGGGTTGTCACCATTTCTGGCAAAAAAATAGAGAAATTGCCAATAGAAAACTTTAAACTTTTCCTACATGTACATTTTTAGACAAGTGTGTAAATACAGAGGACAAGATTATCACTATAAATCAGCCTAACTCCGCAATTGGTCTGAGGTATAGCCTTCTTTAAGTGTTTCCTAAGAACATTCCTTTAGATCTATCTATCTATCTATCTATCTATCTATCTATCTATCTATCTATCTATCTATCTATCTATCTATCTATCTATCTATCTATCTATCTATCTATCTATCTTCAAAGTAGCTCAGAATTAATGAAACTTCATTCTTTCCTTATACATGTGTCTGTTCGTCTATTGATTTCACATCTGTATGTTTTCAACACAAGGGCAGCTGAAGAAAAAAATAAAAAAAAATAACCAACCCTTTGTATCAACTGTTCTCCATTTTACAGAAAAAAAAATGTTCTTCTCTTCTCTTCTCTTCTCTTCTCTTCTCTTCTCTTCTCTTCTCTTCTCTTCTCTTCATTTGTTTATATACAGATGCATGTTAAATGCAAAACTAAGTGCATGAATTACTTCTGAATGGTACTTAAGACTCCTGTATTGTTTATCCACTGATGCTTCTTTGGCTTCATAATAATGAATAATAATATTTTCTTTTTTCCATGGAAAGTTGAAACAACAATATGTTTGAAAAACCAAAGAGTTAGTATTTGATGTTGCTACTATGATGAGATAATTTTCTTGCTCAGAAAATGTTTGCAATTTGGTACAATTCAAATTTAATAAATGTTGTGAGCCATATTTATGAGAAGCAAACTAATATCTATTTAAAATATGAAAATTTAAAATTAATAGATTAATGGATTCCAATGCCATTGTGATCATCAAGGGTCAAGTTCTTTAAAAAACACCATAGAACTTCTCCAGAATATTTCCTGGAACACATCTTTTACTAAAACTTCCAATTTCAATGTTTAAAATAGAGAATCCAATAACACCAACCCAACGAGATTTTCCAGTGGTTAATTAGTCTCACATTAAAATACTTAAGCTATTTTTCCTGTCTGAATTTGCCTAGCTTCAGCTTCATCTATTGGATCATGTTATAACTTTCTCTGATAGGTAGAAGAGTCTATTATTAAAAGTTGCTCCCCATATGGATACTTATAGGGTACGTCTAAAGTACATGGCTCCGTCGATGGAGCCATGTAGATTAGTTTACTTGAAAAAGGGAAACGAAGTGGTGATTTAAATAATTGCCATTTCATTTCAATCAAAATGGCTGCCGCGCTGTGCCAATCAGCTATTTATCGCTACAGTGCGGCAGTTTAGACGGGATCTGCTGACCCCAGATCCCTTCGTAGGCAGATCCTGTAAGCCTTGTTTCACGAGGCATAAAGGATCTGCCAATGAAGGGTTATGGGGTCTGCAGATTCCCATCTAGACTGCCACGCTGTGCCGACAAACAGCTGATCAGCACAGCGCGGTGGCCATTTTAATTTAAATGAAGCAACAATTATTTAAATCGTTGCTTCATTTCCCGTTGTCGTCCTCCCTCATCTACATGGCTCTGTCGAAGGAGCCATGTAGTCTAGATACACCCATAGAGACTGCAATAAGTTGCCTGTTAACCTCCTTTTTGTTAAATAAAATAGATTGAGCCCATGAGGCTTCATTATAAGGCATGCTTTTAAACCTTTCATCATTCTCATAGTTATTCCCTGAAACTCTCCAATTAATCAACATTTTTCTTGAATTGTGCACCTAAGAAGTGGACACACTGTTCCATTAGCAGCCACACCAATGCCAAATATAGACAAAAAAATCATTACTACTCCTACTCCTGAGTTTCCCCTGGTTGTACTTGGATGTTATATTAATAGACATGATTGAAGGATTAGTCAAATTGTATAATTAAAATTATTCTAAGAAAAGACATCTCCAGTGACTTGACTTGATTTACCCAGAATCCTGATCGACAGCTTGGAAATCTCATTCAAGGGCAGGTTGAATGATTTGCCCAAGGTCACACACTGATATCAGACAGCAGCACAGCCAGAAATAGAACCAGGAGTCATCTTCCGGCCCACTGCTCTTCAACTCACTGTCTCATGAATAAATCTAAGACTTTAAACTGTTTAAATTTCTGATGGCAAAGCTTCATGGCAAAACTATGTATTAAATAGCAGAAAGAAAGATACTCACGCACAATATAAAGACTTCATATAAAAATGATGGACCATGTTTTTCTCTCAGACACACATTTTGATTTTACTTCAGCTGTGTGGCTGTAGCCAAACCTCATTCAATTAAATAAGAGTCTTATAAATGTAAAATTAGGAGATATCATTTAGTCAATATTTACTTCAGTAAAATTTTTACAATGAGATGAAAAAATAAAAAAAATCAACAACTCTACATTTCCACCATTCTGAAATTACGTGCCACAGTAATTTGAATTAAATACAAGAACAGTCATGATAAAATGTTATCTTTTGTGCTACTTTTAAAAATGCATTGCAAGTAAGTGCCTTAATTGATATATTAGTTCAGGATAAAATAGACAATACATTAATCACAAGTTTGTTTCTGACTCAAACTGAAGGTTTATAACTATCCTTAAAAGACAAATTGCAAAAAAGTTTTTAGTTTAGTTTAGTTTTGTTTTGATCCCCTGGGAGAGGGGGACTGTAGTGAGTAAGCATGGCCTCCCGCTGACCCAGAGTCAGAAACTCCCACAAAAAACCCTTGGTGGGTAGTGCCCTTCCCACAGGAAACAGGAAGTCTGGGCTAGGAGTATAATAAGAGGAGCTCCAAGCTTAGTTAGAGCTCGGATGCTGAGCAGGGCAGAGGCTTTTCTCCAGCCTCAGCAGAGGAAGGCCCTACCATGCTGCCCTCAGATGGAGGACTAGAACAGGCTGTCTGGGCCACTACCAGGCCCTGAGTACTGGCCTATACTGCCATGGCCACCGCCAGACCTGAATCATTGGACGAGGCTGCGGAAGCTACTGCCAGGGCCCACAGATTTACCCAGACACCCAGGACCCTTGCTAGGCTCAGCCGAATGGGCTGGACCACCTGGACCCTTACCTGTGAAGGACTCCAAGCCTATGGACATGCTATCAGTGCCTGCATCCCCAGCCGACACAGAGGAGAAGCAGCCGAGTCAGGTAAGGCCCCAGGGGAAAAAGGGAAGTAGCCCAGGGACAGCCAACCCTGGGGCCGCTAAAGAAATGGAGGTCAGCTGTGCAGCGCATTGTGGCTCGGACCCCCTCTGACCCACCGACCTGGATGGTGCATTATGGCTTTGAGCCCTGCTGGCCCAGTGGTCCTGGCATTGCCTCTGCTAGGTCCTTGGGCTGGGATGCAGTGGAGCAGGTGGGCCTGTATCCCCCCTTCCACTCCTTTTCTTGGGTGGCAAGTTCCCCCTGTAGGGAAAGAAACTCCTGCACTAGTTGGCTCTCCACCAACAAGGAGACCCATCCCCTGGCTCAGCCTGAAGACAGGCCTGGGCTTTGAACTCTGTGGTCTTGTGACAGGGCAGCTAAGCCCCGTACTCAGGTGACCCCGACCCTGGCTTTATGTGGGGAAAGAGGGCTGCCACACCGCTCTTGCATCACCTGCTCTGCCACCACGGAACAGCTGAGCAGTGGCACATCCCCACTCGGCAAAGGAGGCAGGACTCGGGACAGCGTCTGCGCAATGCCCAACGCTGGGGAGGGAGGCGGAGTACAGGGTCATATCACCCCAGTGTTCGGTGTCTGGTGAACCAGGTCGGCGGGACATTTAAACCCCTCATTGGTGGAAGGTTAGGGGGCTGGATGCGCTGCAGAGGAGGGGTACTTGGGCAGCGGGAGAAGGCACCAGGCCCTGGAGTAGGACGAGCTGTTTCACAGGTGGCCAGGAGGAGAGACTCCTAAGACCCATGGCCCCAATGGCTGAGACCCCATCTGGTAGGAACAAGCAGAAGGTGTCGGGTCCATTGGTTGTAAGACGAGACGGGGGTAGGAAGTGGCCCAGGGCAGGGAGTCTATATAATGCTCACGGGCTGGTGAGTTTCGGGAGACCCCTCCCCACCAGCTGGACAGGGACTCAATTGACCCTGCCCTTAGGGCCCTGGGCCAGGACCCGTGAGAGAGGGCAGACCCGGGTCCCTCTACCCCCTTCCTTTACTGGGTGAATGGACTTCAATCTACTCCAGTGTTAGCAGCCGGAGGAAGGTCCATCGTGATTTATAGAGACAGGCTAAATTGTGGTCTGGTCGTGTTAACGCCAGAGTAAAGCCCCAGATGGGGGTGTTGGCCGATCGGGCCATATGGCTGTTCATAGCGGGACTTAACGGAGAGTGTTGGGAGTCACAAGGCTGTGCCTTCGGCCCTCGAAGACCCGAGCACAAGAGAGGACTTCGGGAAGAGGGAACATAACTTTGTTGATGTTTTCATGGTAATTAAAGGGGCTGCACCGTTACCCGAGGGTCGCGGTGTGACAAGTCTACTTAAGTGTTTTTGGACTGCTTGTTAATAGATTGATGGCCCACCCTTTCACTGGGTCTGGCCTTCTAAAACTGTGGTTCGGCCTACAGTCATTCCTAAGCCGTAATCTGTTGCTCGAACTGTAAATGCACTGTTTAACTATTTGTTTGTCACCCCACCCTGAACCAGGGCTTGGAGTCCTACACTCTAGCACAGAGTACTGCCTGTTGATTTGCTGCCACGCCCCTGAACAAGGCTGATTTGCTGCCACGCCCCTGAACAAGGGCATGATCTCTATCACTGGGGTTTAACCTGCAATCAGACCGGAAGCCCTGAACCTCAACGGTTGGCAGAGAGTCAACGTGGCCTCCCACTGACAACGACCCTTACAGGAACTATTTACTAAGGTTGGCGAAAGTGATGCAAAATTCATTTTTAAAAATGCTGTTTATTGAAACATTCAGTGAATGTAGCAAATCATTAATAGCTATGAATTAAGCATCAAACATGATGCAGCTATTTTGTAAAAAAACCCTCCTTTTTTAAAAATATACAATTAATGTCTCTAAGACTACAAATATATTAAAAATAGAATCATACTTGCTCTTAAATTATTCAGCACATTCCTGTATGTTATCAAATCAAAATACTCAATTATTGTAGAATTAATCACAAAATAGTATTTTTCAGTAGCTCATGCAGAGATTTTTATGAAATATACAATTTGTGTGTTTACCACAAGATGTCCTCATAACTTTGACATGTTCCATTTTTTTGAATGTAAAAGATTATTACCATGATTGTATCCTCATATATACAGATTATAAGTTTGCATGTTTAATTGTTTATTATGTTTACCAGATATTTTTATCTGAGTTTCCTTTGCATTGTCTGCATGTAGAACTTTCCCCCTGAAACTATAATGGTTCTAACAGAGAAAAATGAAAAGGATACATTAGTTATTTAATATCCTTTTTGCTTAATTTAATCACTGATCAGACACTTTTATCTAGACCAAAAGAAGAAAGACCAAATGATTGTTCTGCACAGAAGCAATATTTCGAAAAAAAATGTTTATTTTGTTCAGCTGTCTGAAAGGAGAGATAATATCTCGTTTCTTAAGTGGATTTTGAAAATGACCTAATAATAGGCTTTTATTTTTAAGAAGTTATATACTACAGTGTGTTGCCATTGATATGAAATGTGGCTATTTCTTAGGACATTTCCAAGCATTCCTAATTAGCATAGAGCAAGACTTTTGAACAAATCCGCTATTTTGAAACAAGAACTCTTTGACATTCCCTTTTTTACTTAATTTTAATCTTTCTTATATCACTTCTTTTGTGGACTTTGTATCCTAGAAAACCTCCCTTTGGCAAAAACTAGACTACAAGCATCAACCCATGATTTGGTTGTTTGAGACTGTACATGGCATTCTATCCTCTGACTAATTTGCTAGACCAGGGGTGTGGAACAGAACCTGTGGCGCATAGGCCACACACGGTTCATAAGGGTTAGCTACTGTTGGACCACCAGATAGTTTGTTTATCTAAGCATTCAGAAACACAGAGCCCCACAGCTTCCAGTGGCCACAGTTTACTATTTCCAACCAATGGTAACTACAGGAAGGGGTGGCATGGCCCACTCTGATGAACAGGATACAGTCATGGTAGTAGAGGTTCCCTGACTCTGCCCTAAACTATGTCGAATAGTGATAGAAATGTAGCCGTGTTAGTCTGGGGTAGTTGAAGCAAAATGCAGGACAATGTAGCACTTTAAAGACTAACAAGATGGTTTATTAGATGATGAGCTTTCGTGGGCCAGACCCACTTCCTCAGATCAAATAGTGGAAGAAAGTAGTCACAACCATATATACCAAAGGATACAATTAAAAAAAATGAACAAATATGAAAAGGACAAATCACATTGCAGAACAGAAGGGGAATGCGGGGGGGTGGGAAGGGGGAGGAAGGAAGGTAAGTGTCTGTGAATTGCTGATATTAAAGGTAGGGAGAGTGGGATGTTTGTGAGTTAATGGTATTACAGGTGATAATTGGGGAAACTGTCTTGGTAATGGGTGAGAAAGTTCAAAGTCTTGTTAAGTCCTTGTTGGTAAGTGTCGAATTTTAACATGAATGACAGTTCAGAGGATTCCCTTTCAAGTGCAGATGTAAAAGGTCTTTGTAGCAGAATGCTCTAACCCCACTGACAGAGACCAGAAGCTTCAGGATCTCTACCAAGCATTTATAAATCTCAACTACCCACCCAGAGAAATAAAAAAGCAAATTGAAAGAGCCAGATGAATACCTAGAAACCATCTACTTCAAGACAGACCCAAGAAAACCAACAATAGAACACCACTTGTCATCACCTACAACCCCCAACTTAAACCTGTCCAACACATTATCAATAAACTACAGCCTATATTGGAACAGGATACCATACTCAAAGAGGCTCCTGGAGACAGACCCATAGTCTCCTATAGACAACCACCTAACCTCAAGATGATTCTTACCAACCACCACAGGACATACCACACTAATACCAACCCTGGTACCTTCCCTTGCAACAAACCCCGTTGCCAGCTTTGTCCACATATTCATTCTGCTGATACCATTATTGGACCTAACCAAGTGAGTTATAAGATCAAGAACACATATTCCTGCGCATCCAGAAATATAATCTATGCTATCATGTGCCGAAAGTGTCCGTCTGCTATGTACATTGGACAAACATCTCAGACACTTCGCCAAAGGATTAATGCCCACAAAACAGATATCAGACAAGATCACAAAGAGAAAACAGTTTCTTGCCACTTTAACCAGAAAGGACACTCTCTAAATGACTTAGCCACCTGCATTCTGCTACAAAGACCTTTTACATCTGCACTTGAAAGGGAATCCTCTGAACTGTCATTCATGTTAAAATTCGACACTTACCAACAAGGACTTAACAAGACTTTGAACTTTCTCACCCATTACCAAGACAGTTTCCCCAATTATCACCTGTAATACCATTAACTCACAAACATCCCACTCTCCCTACCTTTAATATCAGCAATTCACAGACACTTACCTTCCTTCCTCCCCCTTCCCACCCCCCCCCCCCCCCGCATCCCCCTTCTGTTCTGCAATGTGATTTGTCCTTTTCATATTTGTTCATTTTTTTAATTGTATCCTTTGGTATATATGGTTGTGACTACTTTCTTCCACTATTTGATCTGAGGAAGTGGGTCTGGCCCACGAAAGCTCATCATCTAATAAACCATCTTGTTAGTCTTTAAAGTGCTACATTGTCCTGCATTTTGCCTAAACTATGTCGTAAGTCTAAATAAATAACTAGATCAATTTAGAAAAGCGTGGAAAATTATATTCTAAAAACACCAGAAATAAAGTTTGCTATTGACAGATCCAGACTCAGATAAAAAGTTAATTTTGCATAGTAGATTTACCAAGTCTTACTCACAATGTTTCTGCTTCCATTTTTTTTTTTTTAATTTAAAAATGCATACTTCCCTACCAAGTATTGTGGCTGGCCCAGAGCTGGTCAACTTTTCTTTTCTTTTCTTTTCTTTTCTTTTCTTTTCTTTTCTTTTCTTTTCTAGGGAGGGGGGAAATTCAACAAAAACAAGCCCTCTTTCTCATGAAAATTTTTTCGGAATTTTAAAATTGTCAAGATGTTGTACTGTTGACTTTCATTTTGATCATTCCTTTAGTAGAATTGTAGTGACAAAATGAGAGGAAATAACACATTCCTAGTTAAAATAGATGGTTGTATGTTTAGGACAGAACAACTATAACTGTATTCTTCCTTTGTAGTCCTGCATGGACACCCACTTTTAGGCTTCTGGTTCCTTAGCTATTAATCTCTCTCTCCCTCCTGACCAAGGTATTTCCAAAATGCATAGTTCCCTGCCTGCACTGTGAATTCCCCAGGAAGTAAGAGTGCTACAGTGGACGTGCTTTGCTTTCTCCTCAAAAGCTATATGATACCACATAGCATGATTGCACAAATTTATATTATACCACATAGATTTTTTCTAAGCAGACACATTTATTCTTAAAATGAAAGAATTACAGGAGAGAAGAACAAGTAGCTCTGTGGCACCTTTGAGACTAACAAAAATATATATAGTATCATGAGCTTTCATGGGCAAAACCCACTTCTTTAGATGTGCAGGAAGAAAAAGGATATAAAAATAAAAGAAACTCTAATAAGAGCTGTGGTAGGAGTTAGTCCTTCAAGCTCCTCAAAAGGGATATTTTATGGTTACAAGTTCATAACACTTTTTGCTGAGAACAAGACCACCTAGGAATATGTGAGTCACTCTTTTATACAGTTTGGGCCTCTGATCTTATCCTTATATACCAGGTGATCAACAGATAAAGGTTCCCTCCTCAGGGAGAAGCTTCAAAAGAACAACTTCTTGCATGGGGTGTGTGTGTATACACCTCCACACAGAGATTTCCTGAGAAACCCACTTAACTTTTAAAATTCATTCTTGCCTAATACATTGTTTCAAATAGTCCTTACAGCTCATGACCATAAAATTCTTCTATAATATATTAACATTTGCATTTTAATAAAAATGAACTCCTGAGATAGAAAAATAATTAAATAAGGTTTGTCTTAGAAATTGTCATTTCTATCATGTTACGTTGTACAGATAGCTAATATTGTTGACTACAGGTTGAACTTCTATTAACCAGGACTCTCTGGTCTAGCAATGTCCGTGGTCCAGCATGGATGTTGCAGGGACAGAGAATCCTAGTGGAGGGCTGATAGCTAGGAGTCCTATAGATTGGGAAGTCCTTTGTGTGGCAATTGGGTTGCCCAGTAAGACTGGGGCCCAGCGCATGGCAGGGGGCTACCTGTTGAGGTTGGGGCCTGATGCGTGACAGTGGAGCTGCCTAGAAAAGCTGGGTCCTGGTGCACAGCAGTGCAGCTGGCAGCAACCTCCAGGTGGTAGAAAAACTAAAATTGGGTGGGGCTGGTGGCATTGAGGACCAGGAAGACCTCCCCTGGTCTGGCAAAATTCCTCTTCTGAAAGTGCTGTCCCAAGGACATCCAACCTGTAGACAGTAACAAATATCCAGTTGTGTCTACTAACTTATCCACAATTTCCTCAGCTTAAATTCTAAACCAATAAATCTCAATTTTACTGGCAAAGCTGGTATTACCCGTATTGTTAGGGTACATGACACATACTATAAGATCCTGTTTTCAATTGCTTATAATTTTGATAAATTCTAATTATTTGGACTGAAATTTGTATGTTTTGTGCCTCCCTCAGGCAATTTTTTTCAAAGTTTAAGCAAAAATGGTTCAGCCATTTCCAAGAATGAGATTATAGTGAGAACAACATATTTTTCATTGTGTTAAAAAAAATCATTACAGCCATTTCATAGAGACGCTCTAGGAGCGCCACGCTTTGGAGCAGGGATTTGAATTTGTCTTGGGGATTGCCCTAGGGTCAGATCCTCAACTTGTGTAAATTGTCTTTTCACAAGCAATATGTGAAGTGAAGAACTACTGCTCATTCCAGACAGAATAGCATTTCTCAGTTCCCTACTACTTCAAGTCTAGTGAATCAGTTTTAGTAGAATATGAGTTCAGAGAAAGAGGCTTAACTCTTTCAGACCATCTGACATTGTCAGCATTTTTTAGATATTTCTCTAGTTCTCAGACAGTGTCAGAATTCTCTGAGCTAGTATTGCAAAAGCTATTTCATTTGCCACTCTTAGTCCATTTTGACCTCTACGTTTGCTAAAATGCAAAGCTTATTTATCCATACTTAATAGAACCTCCCTCTCCCTGTACACAGCTTTCCAAATATGACAAAATTGTTCTTGCCCTATGTATGTTAGCAGTTTCAAAGAACAAAATAAAGGATACTCTCAAGGCATTGATTCTGATGTTTAGTATTTTAGAACTTTACATGAAGCAATACTAGTTTTCGTTTTTCTTGAATGGATATGTGATTTTTTTGGATTGGATTGGGAAGCCAGGCTACTGTTTCTTGCAGATCCCATTGTCCATAAAAAGTGAACTATGGCCACTGAGAGCTGTGGATTCTCAGGTAAACAAAGCATCTGGTGGCCCATCACTGGCTAATCCTGATGAACCCTGATGTTTTTGTTTGTTTTTTCCCCTGTGTTTGTGAGTGACGCTTTTTTTTTTCTCCATTTCCCCTTTATCCTCCCCCTCCCCTTTATGGAGTTTGTGCTGTGATTGGCAGGTGTAAACTGTTGGCTTCTAATTAAAGTTTGAATTCTAGAAGCCTCTGCTGATTGGCTGAGCCTTGGTCGGAGGAGGGACTTTCAGGCAGTCTAGAGCTTTATAAGACTGTGGGCAAGTGACCAACGAGCTTGTGAACAGGTGAGTGCTAACAGGGAGTTTAGAGAGGGAGTTGGGAAGGGAAGTGGGAAGGGCGTGAGGTTGTCTTGTCTTTCTTTTTAAATCCCTTCTCCAGGACAGCAGTGATGGATGGTGATAGGTTTGCTGTTGTTACCTGCACAGAGTGTGCCATTTTTGTCTTCCTCCCAGAAGAAAGAATGGATTTAATCTGCACTAAGTGCAAGCTGGTTGCCATTTTGGAAGAAAAAATTAGAGGACTGGAGGCCCAAGTGTTGACCCTACGCTCGATCAGAGAGGATGAAGACTTCCTCGATAGAAGGCAGTATTTAATCCTTCAAGCATGGCAGGAGGAAGAGCCAGAGAGGGCAGTATGGGACCAGGAAGAGAACTGGCAGTATGTAACTTCTAGAAGGGGAAAAAGGCCAGCATGGGAATCCCCCAATGCTATAGAGGTAAGTAATAGCCTTCAGGACTTCTCCTCAGGCTCTGCAGTGGTGAATGCTTTGGAAGGGACCTCACAAGGAAGAAACCGGAAGATAACACCATCTACTAGAAGGCATGGGATGCATAGTCCTAGGGATGGGTGTTCCATGGCCACCACCCCCAAAAGAAAACAATGGGTAGTGGTGGTCGGGGGCTCCCTCCTAAGAGGGACTGAGTCATCCATCTGCCATCCAGACCTGGAATCTCGAGAGGTGTGCTGCTTACTGGGAGCTCGAATTGAGGATGTGACTGAGAGGCTTTCCAAACTGATCAAACCTTCTGATCGCTACCCCTTCCTACTTCTCCACGTGGGAACTAACGATACAGCCAAGAATGACCTTGAGTGGGTTACTGTAGATTATGTAGCACTGGGAAGAAGGATCCAAGAATTCAGAGTGCAAGTGGTGTTCTCGTTCAATCTCCCTGTTGAAGGGAAAGGATTGGGCAGGGATCGTCAAATTGAGGAAGTAAATGCGTGGTTGCGCAGGTGGTGTCTCAGAGAGGGCTTTGGTTTCTTCGACCATGAGACTTTGTTACAGGCACAAGGATTGTTAGGAAGAGATGGGATCCACCTAACGAAGAGAGGAAGGAGCATCTTCGCGGGCAGGCTTGCAAACCTAGTGAGGAGGGCTTTAAACTAGGTTCATTGGGGGACGGTGACCAAAACCCTAAGGGGAGTGGGAAAGTCGGACACAGGGAAGAAATGCAAAGAAGAACAAGCAACAAAGGAGGACCCCTGATTCTAATGGAGAAGATAGGGCGATCAACTGGTTATCTGAGGTGTTTTTACACTAGTGCGAGAAGCCTGGGAAACAAACAGGAAGAACTGGAGGCCCTGGCCCAGTCCAAGAAATATGATTTAAATGGGATAACAGAGACTTGGTGGGATGACTCGCATGCCTAGAGCGCTGTCATGGAAGGGTATAGACCGTTCAGGAAGAACAGACAGGGGAGAAAAGGCGGAGGAGTTGCACTATATGTAAGAGAGCAGTATGATTGCTCTGAACTCCAGTATAAAGAGGGAGAAAATCCTGTTGAGAGTCTATGGGTTAAGTTTAAAGGAGCAAACAACAGCAATGATGTTGTGGTTGGTGTCTGCTACAGGCAACCGAATCAGGTGGATGAGGTAGATGAGGCTTTCTTCGAACAACTGAGAGAAGCTTCCAGATTGCAGGCCCTGGTTCTCGTAGGGGACTTACATTACCCTGATATCTGTTGGTAAACCAATACGGCAGTACACAGGCAATCCAGGAAGTTTTTGGAGAATGTTCGGGATAACTTCTTGGCACAAGTACTGAAGGATCCGACCAGGGGCCATGTGCAGCTTGACCTTCTGCTCACAAACAGGGAGGAACTAATAGGGGAAGTAGAGGTAGGTGACAGCCTGGGAAGCAGTGATCATGAGATTGTAGATGTCAGGATCCTGACCAAAGGAAGAAAAGAGAGTAGTAAAATACACACCTTGGACTTCAAAAAAGCAAAGATCTTGACTCCCTCAGAGATCTGATGAGCAGAATCCCCTGGGATGCTAATATGAAGGGGAAAGGAGTCCAGAACAGCTGGCAGTATTTTAAAGAAGCCTTATTGAAGGCACAGAAAGAAACCATCCCGAGGTTGGTTGCGAGAGAGGCAAACATGGTAGGAGACCAGATTGGCTTACAGGGGAAATCCTGGGTGAACTTAAGCACAAAAAGGAAGCTTACAAAAAGTGGAAACTTGGACAAATGACCAGGGAGGGGTTTAAATGTATAGCTCGAGAATGCCTGTCAGCCGATTCAGGGCAGTGTGTGTGTGTGTGTTACACCCAAGTCTTCAACTGCTGAGACACAAGGTCCAGTAGCAGTGGGCAGCCTAGGGAAGGCTGATGGGTGCCCTGAGAAGTTTTACGTCCGTGTCTTTGATCGCTAGGACTGGGGTCCCTTCGTGGTGGGCAGCCAACAGGCTGACAGACACCTCAAAGTTTGCAGGGAGAGTTTATTACACCCGTGTCTTTAGCTGCTAGGACCGAGGTCCCGTCGCAGCGGGCAGCCTAGGGAAGGCTGACGGATGCCCCTACAGATCTGTCCCCTGGAGGCGACATGATCCAAATGCCCAGCTCTGCCTGCGTCTGCTCCCTCTGACCGGCTGGAGTTCTTTTAAATTGTGCTTGGTTCTGTTACAGCAACTGAAGGAGTCAGGTTAAAATTAAACAGTTACAGGTTTATTAAAGAAGCTTATAAATCATATGGTTACAATGGCTAGTGCTCTATTTCTTAACTGCTAGCAAATATAGATCTTAAAAAAATGGTTACAAAGAAAATAAAGATAAAAAATATAAATAATGGTACCAAGTGACAGCTTAATTTTTAAAGAGCTCTAAGTCTATGTGTACACTTAAGACAAAGGACCACCTCCAGGTACCATTTTTACCCCCTTCTGTGCCTCTCAACTCCAGCGTATCAGGCCAGGGCCGGTTCCTCAATTCCTAGGAAAAATGAATATGAGGCGGGCGTCCCCATGGAACCTCGGGAGGCCAATCACCTAACCCGACCAGCAGATAGATGGTAGATTGACGCTCAGAGTAAGTTTGCTGCTGGACCCATCTTTATACCCATAGGGACCTGTATCCTCTTTCTTATCTAAGATGCCAAATTGTGTTGGTCCGTTTTTGTGATGCCAGTTCTTACAAGGGAGTTTCAACTTAATTTACACTTGCAAGAGAGATAACTAAATTGTGAGTTGTGGACATTTTTTTACTGGGCAGGAGATTCCTTCCCCCGGACAGTGTGTGTTTGTATCAATATAGGTTTCAGTCAAGGGCATTCCTCGGCAGCCTCTTGGTCAACAATTGGCATATCTCTGTTTACAGACATCCAGGGTCACAGCAGCCAGCATATCCGGCCCTTCTGTCAAGGCATCAAAGACTATGCTGATTTTACTGCTCTGTCTATGCCCTGTGTGCTCCAGGCATGCAAAGATGGATGTTACCGGGGGGGGAGGGGGGGGCGGGAGGGGATTCCTGTCTGGCTACAATGCTGGGGGGTTATCAGAAAGGCGAAAGCACAAATGGAATTGCGACTGGCTAAGGATGTGAAGGATAACAAGAATGGTTTATATAGACATGTTAACAAGAAGGTGATCAGAGAGGGTGTGAGGCCCCTACTGGATGAAGGAGGTAACCTAGTGACAGATGATGTGGGGAAAGCTGAAGTACTCAATGCTTTCTTTGCCTCTGTATTCACGGACAAGGTGGGTTCCCGGACTAATGCGCTAAGTGATGCAAGATGAGATGAAGATGGATAGCCCTTGGTGGGTAAGGAACAGGTTAGGAACTATTTAGAAAAGCAAAACGTACATAAATCCATGGGTCCGGACTTAATGCATCCGAGAGTACTGAGGCAGTTGGCAAATGTCATTGAGGAGCCTTTGGCCATTATCTTTGAAAAGTCGTAGAGACCGGGAGAAATCCTGGATGATTGGAAAAAGGGAAATGTAGTGCCCATCTTCAAAAAAGGGAAGAAGGATGATCCAGGGAACTATAGGCCGGTCAGTCTTACCTCAGTTCCTGGAAAAATCATGGAAAGGATCCTTAAGGAATCCATTTTGAGGCTCCTGGAAGAGAGGAAAGTGATTAGGAATAGTCAGCATGGATTCACAAAGGGAATGTCGTGCCTGACCAATCTGATTAGCTTCTATGATGAGGTAACTGGCTCTGTGGACATGGGAAAGTCAGTGGATGTGATATACCTTGACTTTAGCAAGGCTTTTGATATGGTCTCCCATAATATTCTTGCCAGCAATCAGGGAATGTGGATTGAATAAATGGACAATAAGATTAATAAAAAGGTGGCTAGAAGGACGGGCCCAGCGGGTAGTGATCAACGGCTCAATGTCAGGATGGCGGTCGGTTTCTAGCAGAGTGCACCAAGGTTCAGTCCTAGGACCAGTTTTGTTCAATATCTTTATTAATGACCTGGATGAGGGGATGGATTGCACCCTCAGCAAGTTTGCGGATGACACTAAGCTAGGGGGAGAGGTAGATACGCTTGAGGGAAGAGATAGGGTCCAGAGTGACTTAGACAAATTGGAGGATTGGGCCACAAGAAATCTGATGAGGTTCAACAAGGACAAGTGTAGAGTCCTGCACTTGGGACGGAAGAATCCCAAGCATTGTTACAAGCTGGGGACCAACCAGCTAAGTAGTTGTTCTGCAGAAAAGGACCTGGGGGTTACAGTGGATGAGAAGCTGGATATGAGTCAACAGTGTGCCCTTGTAGCCAAGAAGGCTAATGGCATATTAGGATGCATTCAGAGGAGCATCACCAGCAGATCCAGAGATGTCATTATTCCCCTTTATTCGGCTCTGGTGAGGCCGCATCTGGAGTATTGTGTCCAGTTCTGGGCCCCCCACTACAAAAAGGATGTGGACGCATTGGAAAGGGTCCAGTGGAGGGCAACCAAAATGATTAGGGGGCTGGAGCATATGACTTATGAGGAGAGGCTGAGGGACTTGGGTCTGTTTAGTCTGCAGAAACGAAGAGTGAGGGGGGATTTGATAGCAGCCTTCAACTTCCTGAAGAGAGGTTCCAAAGAGGATGGAGAAAGGCTGTTCTCAGCAGTGACAGATGGCAGAACAAGGAGCAATGGTCTCAAGTTGTGGTGGGAGAGGTCCAGGTTGGATATTAGGAAAAACTATTTCACTATGAGGTTAGCGAATCACTGGAATGGATTACCTAGGGAAGTAATGGAGTCTCCATCCCTAGTGGTGTTTAAGTCTCAGCTTGATAAAGCCCTGGCCAGGTTGATTTAGTTGGGATTGGTCCTGCCTAGAGCAGGGGATTGGACTTGATGACCTTCTGAGATCTCTTCCAGCTCTATGGTTCTATGATTCTATGAACCACATGTGGGCATAGGTTGGAGTTTCCCAACCCCTACAGTAAGGAAATTGTGGCCATGCCTGTGAAATCTAGCACTCATGGGAGGCTGGTGAAGGTAGGGTTAAGGGATGCAAGCCCTCCAACCCTACTTCCAGCTCTACCCCTTCTGATCAGGTCATGTCCCCCATCACGGCCTGATGGAGAGGGTGGGCAGTGTGTGGGGATTATTATTATTACAGTATAACTCAAATAGTCCGACATCCAATAGTCCGGCACCCCTGATAGTCCAGAATCAAAATGGCAAGAGCCTAGTGAGTGAGCTTCAGCAAAAAATGAGTTATAAGGTAACAGCGGCAGCAGCTGAACTGAGCGAAAAGGGTAAAAAAGGGTTAAAAAACGAAAACATTACAGTATACTGTTTACAGTATGTACAATAAAAAGGGTTAAGAACATTTTATATACAGTATATAGTGTATACAGTATATACATAACCAACTTATAGTACCTCCTGATACTCCGGCATATCTGATAATCCGGCAACACCTAGGTCCCATAGGTTCCGGATTATCGGAAGTCTACTGTACTTTTTATGATTTGTTACTGTAGTGATAATAATGTCTAGAAGCCCTCACTAAGATTGAGGGCCCATTGAGGGCTTGCTCTTTCGAAAGTTCCACGTGCAGTCTAGACGCTCTCTTTCGAAAGAGGCTTGCAGTCTAGACATAGCCTCAGAGGTTCCTTTATGCAGATCCAACAGCATTTTTTCTCTTAGTAAGTATGGCACAGAAGAGTGTCGTCTTTCCTCCTAATAGAGAATTGCTTCTATACTACACCCAAGTTGATCAATATTCAGATTTTCTGGACCTAGAGGTATCATTATGTTAAAGCTCTTGAAAGCTAAGGCTGAAAACAAGAACTTTTTGCCATTAGAAAGGAGAGATTTTCAGCTTCTCTATTGGGCACACAGCTCTTTCTGGAAGACTCAAAGTTAATAGATATTAAGGTTGTGACATTTTAAAACTATAGGCAAGTTGTTTTTATAGTACAGTATATTAGAAGTTTGTATGGCTCTCTGTGGGACCTGTATATTGGTAGTTTGGCTACTAAAATCTAAGGGCATGTCTGCACTGTAGAGTTATTTCAAAATAACTCTCCTGATTCCAAAATAACAATGTGAGCATTCCCACTATGAAGCCTATTATTTTAAAATAATGGGCTTGTTATTTCGAAGTAATAACTCCTGCTTGTGAAGAGGAATAAGCTTATTTCGAAATAGTTATTTTGGGAGTTATTATTTCAAAACAACTTGGCAGTCTCTGGGGCTATGTCTAGACTGCAAGCCTCTTTCGAAAGAGGCTCTTTCGAAAGATAATTTCGAAAGAGCCTCTTTCAAAAGAGAGCGTCTAGACTGCACGCGGAACTTTCGAAAGAGCAAGCCGCTTTTTCGAAAGAAAGCACCCAGTGAGTCTGGATGCTCTCTTTCGAAGAAGCCCTATTTACATTCAAGAACGCCTTCTTTCGAAAGAAGCACTTTCGAAAGAAGGCGTTCTTTCTCGTGAAATGAGGTTTACCGCCGTCGAAAGAAAAGCCGCGTTCTTTCGATTTAATTTCGAAAGAACGCGGCTGCAGTCTAGAGGCAGGTGAAGATTTTTCGGAAAAAGGCTACTTTTCCTGAAAAAACCCTGAGTCTGGACACAGCCTGAGAGGATCTCTTCTTCCCCTTCTCTTTAGGGATTTTGTGAGTCTTAATTCCTTAGTCAGGTTTGTCCTCATATATTTATGTTCAATACTGCTGACTTGAACTGAACATCACTGTCTGATGGTAGTATGCATTGTAATGTGCAAAGTGCTAACACTTTTCCACTCTTAAAGAAAAGCAAACTGCTCTCTGTGGATTATGGACATATGCAGTAACAGCATGACATTGAGAATTGAAATGTGAGACAGGCAGATGAAAATTTTCTGTGGAGAAGCATTTTTATTTATATACTTTTGCTAAAACGCAGTACTTCTGTATCGGGTGAGCAGAATTTACCAAATTTGTACAACCTTTCTATACCCTCTATTTTTTTGTTTGTTGAATGTTGACATTTTTATAGTATTTTATGCATGAATGTGTTACATATTATCAAAGGTTGTCTATAGGGTCACTTAGGCCATGTCTATACTACAGAGAAGATTGAAGATGCCACAGTCGATCATCTGGAATTTGAATTAGCAGATCTAGTGAGGACATTCTAATTCAAATGGAAAGGGTGCTCCTGTCAATGCTAGTAGTCCTGCTACTATGAGGAATAAGGGAAGTCGGAAGGAAAGTGTGCTCCCATTGACCTCCTGCAGTGTGGACAGCACCAAAATTTGAGTTAAAATACTTCTACTCAAGCTATGCAATTAACATAGCTGGAGTTGCGTATTCTCATTCAAACTTATCCCTTCATGTAGATCTAGCCTAAGTGTGTAGCAAGATAGGATATCAATCAAGAACTCTCTAGCCTGCTGCACACTAATTTGCCTTGATCACCTTGCTTCACGGAAGGGCTCAAAAAGTTCTGTAGTGCCCTTTAGCTCAGCCATATGTGTTAAAATTACATCTGCCTTCACTGGACTGTTGTTTCCATTGTTGTAGATGTGCTGGCCCCAGTGTATGACACCGACAAAGCAGGTAAGATGCCGTCTTTCATTGGACCAATTTCTATTGGTTAAAGAGACAAGTTTTCGGACTCTTTTTCCAGCCTGGAAATTTAACATATGTCTAAAATGCACCACCTCTTTCAAGTCAAGAAAAGTCCTTTGACCCATGTTCTGGGCTCCTTGTTCACCTCAACCAGATAATATATATTAAAATACAACTTGCTGTGTCTATGCTTGACTTTTAAATGCTAATTAAAAAATGTTAATTATCATGTTTTCAGAAATCACATTTGCTAGACCAGTGTGAACAGGCCTTAAAGCTGGCTTTTAAAGTCATAAATAGTGCATGAATAATTAAATACATAAAAGAATTTCTGGCATCCAAATGCAATACAGAGTTTTTATACTTTATGTAGCCTGATCTATGAAATATGCACCACATATCACAAATCAGAGAAAGTATGCAATATTGTTTCCCCTCACTTTCAGTTAAAGTTGTGATTGTTATGTCAGTTATATGTCCCTAATGGAAGATTTTTTTAGGTCTAAATTTAAGGCATTATGCCATTTTATAATAATGTATAAATTCCAATGTATTATAGTTAGGTATTCCCACCAGAGATTATAAACTATGAATAAATTTGAATGTTAGATCATTTAATCTGAATGTCAGGACCCTGGCCTGCCTCTGCTAGCAAGAGCACAATTCATAATTCATGACATACTACATTGTCTATAAATATAAAAATTCATTAATTATAATTAGAACTGTTAGTTAAATTTCATAAGTTGATAAATAGTGAATAAGGACATCTTTAATTCATTACAGTTCAAAAAGTCTATTTATTACCTTTTTGATTAATCTTAGCCATTAAAAGAGAACATTCAAGAACTCAACATTAACTTAAATTAGTTTTGTTCTATTATTTATTAGGTTTTAGAGAAAGAGGATACTGTCTTTAATTAACTATTCTCTTAATTCTAGTGAACTGAGTTTTCTGACTCAGAACTTGCTTTTTTACAAATGAGGATAGTTGGTTGTTTCTTTTTTCAGTGTGGATTTTTTATATAAGATTTTGAAGGTGTGAAATGTTTTATATAAATATCTAAAATTTAAAAAAGATTTTCAAAAATACCTGATAATCAGCAGGAGAGCTGTGTTTCTAAATCATTTATCTGCTTTGAAAATGTGCCTTAAAGGCTACATTTAAGTGATGCTTAGATTGTGACAAAATCATTATAAATATGCAATTCGTTGTTAAGACATACCTTTTGGCTCTAGCTGACCCTATTTTCTCTTGAAATTTATATTGTATATTGCATAATCTACTAATGATTCCAACTTGCACAGTGTGCATTCACGAAGAATCTTAATGCAGTCATACCTTCAAGGAATTTTTCCCTAATAATTTTTAAATGATGTCATCCACAAGGTACAGGTTCATTTGAGTTCTTTTCCTTGATCTTTTAACATGAGTCTAACATTATAGTCAGAGACTCATTTAAACTGTGCTTATTGGAGTAAATTTTAACTTATGAAACTACCTGTTACCAGAGATTTAAAACCAATTATGTTATACTTCAAAACCCTTTTATTAATAAATATATCTATTCTGATAATAAAGTTTATGGCCCACACAAAGGCATTTTCCAGGAAAAGCACCTCTCGCTAACTTTAGGCATCAGCAAACTTTGGCAAACAGCCCATCAGGGTAATCCACTTGTAGGCCACAAGCCATTTTGTTTACATCGACTATCCACAGTCATGGCAGGGTTTACCATTCCCGGACAATGGGAGTAGCAGGAAGCAGCAAAGGCCTGTATATGGTCAATGTAAATAAAATGTCCTGTAGCTCATCATCAGATTACCCTGATGGGCCATGTGCCAAAGCTTGCTGACCCCTGCCCTAGAATGACATGAATATAGGCCGCTGATAAAGAATAGGCAATAAGGAACAATTTCTTCAAAAACAAAAAATAATATTTGTTTAGAAATGTATTTAGAAATAAAAGAGAGAGATACGAAGTGAAATAAAAATGATAAAGTAAAACAATAAATGTTATGTTTCCAGTTTAAAGGAATTGCCACAGCAAATGAAAACACAACACTACAATTACAGTTTCAATTAACTTTATTAACTATAACAATATAGCACTAAAATCAAACACTTAATACTCCATACCTAACAAGAATATCTAATATAGCAACATAATATTCAATTTGCTCTTAAGAGAGCTTATCAGGCAAGCATCAGATGGATAAGGAAAGATCTCAATCAGGTCACAGGCATCCAGATTTATTTACACTTGAAACCCATACTCTCTAGGATGTTAAAGATAGGAAAAAAAAAGACTTACAGAGGCTTCTCTAAAATCCCACTGAGTCATCTTAAAGGGTCTGTCGATCATCAGAAGCTTGGGATCAGTGTTTATTGAGACCATTGTTTAGTTATGAGGTATGCACTGCAGCAATGTCTGTGCTGGTACAGCACTCCTCAGGTGGGAGAAAGGGAAATTACTGATACTGGACTGCTGTGGAGGCCTCCTGCTGACCAGCTGTCAGAAGCCACCATTGCCAGGGATAACCCTGGAACCTTGGTTGGGTTGTTGCTGCTGCAGAAGCTGTACTTGGGGTTCCATCTTTTCATGGTAGATTACATGGAGGCTGCTGTCAATGCTCTTTAAGCACTTTTTTACTTGAACAAAAAACAGGACTATGTAGCACTTTAAAGACTAACAAGATGGTTTGTTAGGTGATGAGCTTTCGTGGGCCAGACCCACTTCCTCAGATCAAATAGTGGAAGAAAATTGGTATATATGGTTGTGACAATTTTCTTCCGCTATTTGATCTGAGGAAGTGGGTCTGGCCTACGAAAGTTCATCACCTAATAAACCATCTTGTTAGTCTTTAAAGTGCTACATAATCCTGTTTTCTGTTTCAGCTATTCCAGACTAACATGGCTACATTTCTATCACTTTTTTCCTTGAAGATATTCAGCAGAGCTTCGCTGTGTTGTGGATCCCTGTCCCTTACAGAATTTTCACCTATCGGGTGCTGCAGCTCATTGACATAATTTATGATTGTAATTCAGCCAATCAGATTGAAGCTGATCTCATTGCATAATTTATGATAGACAATCAGCTTTCAGCTTTTCTACAACATCATCCCAATTACATGTACCCATGTGTGAGATAAGCCCCATTCACTTCTATGGGCTGAAAGCATTCCTAGAGATTTTTTAATTTTTTTTCAACTGAGAAGCCCAGCTACTTCCTGTCTGTAAGTCTCATTTGATTTGATGGACTACAATGTATTTCGGTGAGTTATGCTGAATCATTCCCCACAGGAAACAATGAAATCCTGTATTCATTTCTCTGGGATCCCATGCATTACTACGGGATTTCCCATTAAATTAAATAATCCTATAGCCACCATTTCTGTAATTTGTAATTTAAATTATTCTTAAATTGTATTTAATTACAGTTTTATTCTTACTGAGCATATCAAAGCCCTACATTAAATATCCCAAATGTAATCCTATCTAAAATCCTGGGCAGGTACTTGGGTGACAGGCTGTGACGTAGTGGGGGTACTTGCTGGGCTGTGGTGACCCCTGCTGTCTGGAGCAAGACCCAGCAGGGAAAACCTCACTAGGCAGAGGTAATGCCAAACTTGTTGAACCAGTGGCCAGACACCCCCCATGGAGAGGAACAAAGGAAGGTGGATGCTGCCCTGGCTGGGGGGCAGGGCTGGAAGTGAGTGAGTTGGTTGCTGGCTGTCGGAGGGCATGGAGGAGAGCCTAGGGGAAGGGGCTGGAGTTTAGGGGCCCTGTCTCCCCCACCTCAAGGGGGCCTGAGGCATCCTAGCCCAGTTCCTGTAAACAGATTACATCTGTGCTGCGCTGTGCTGGAGGAGCAATAAACCACCCTCAATTCCACTGGCTGGTGCAGTCTGTTTGTGCCATTTCGGGGTGCAGGAGACGGGGAACCCCCAACGCGCCGTCACACAGGCCCCTTACTGCTTGTGCCTCTGTAGGTATGCTTCTCTTTGTAGTATGCTTGTTTGATCAGAGCTACTACAGATATGTCTACTCGAGCTGTAAATTACACTTCCAACTTAATTGTAGACATACCCTCAGACTTGTCCCTTGCCCTTTCCTGTCTTCTGTGTCCTCAGATATTAAATTTTAATAGTTTCCTAATGCCAATTGAAAGAGACATTATATTCTCTAGTGCCAGGTTATGATATAAGGTTAGGCTTCTTTAGAAATCAAATAATCTTTTGAGTGCTTTCAGTTCTGTCTGCATATCCACATTTTTCTTCTCTTTCCTAATGAATTGGGGGTGGAAGTTTAATTTATTTCAATATATTTTCATAATTTCATTAGCACAAAATTAAAAATCCTACATGCTGTAACTTTTCTTGTGGGAGAGAGAAGGGGCCTTCTAAAATGCACCTCTGATGTTTGGCACTTGTCTATAGATATAGTAGGAAAACCATCATTTTTATAGTAGATT